>NC_134459.1:111364065-111731565 GCF_047948215.1 Lycorma delicatula | reverse complement strand
CAAGAGGTAATCCAATTTTGGACACCTAATAATCCCGTTTCGAGGCGCCGCCCGCTAGGACAACCCGCCCAGAGAGCCTAGCTGCGGAGGCGTGCCGTAGACACGCCCTGTAACTAGTATTATACTAAAATTATACAACATTTAAGGCTAACATAGGCTGAATAGGATATTTTAGGGGAATACATATGAAAATATAAGAAAATTTAGATTAAAACATGAAAAATTAAAACTATAGAAAGTTAATGATAATGTTTTTATCTTCTTAGTTTTGATGTAAATTTTTTATCAGTTCCGGCAACAATAAGAACAGGGGAAACATAAGCAGAGTGAAAAAAAAATCTTTATTTATTTAGAAGCAAGTATTTATAACCTTTTCGTTTTCTTTACAAACATCCCTGTGTATTCTTTTGTTTTGTATCAATTTCGTTTCGGAATTTTGGCATGAGGATTTTTCTGATTATTTTTGTTTTTTTCTTTTCCAATTTTTCTCTCTGCTGTTTAGTGTTAGCATTTCTGCTCCGTACAAATATTTTGGTTTATTTCTGTTCTGTAGTATCTTATTTTAGAGTTACAGGACAGTGACGTTCTGTTGTAAGTGTTTTTGGTTAGCTCGATTTCTTTTCCGACGCGTACCAGCTTATCCATTTTCTTATATTTTTGAAACGGTCTACTTCAAGATACTATAATATACCTTATCTTTAATATAGAGCATTACTTTATTTTTTCTTTTAAAAGAAATTTTCAATCTGATATTGGCCGCTGAACTTTGTAATTCTCAGATTTACAATTCGCCTTCTTCCCAGCTTTTGGCAGAAAAGCGATATAATTCTCAAAAGCTAAACAATTACATTTCAAACCTTCTATTACTACTTCGATTCTTCTGTTTTCATCCGGTGGTTCCATTGACTAATTACGTTTTATAGAGTGCAGTTGAAGAACAGAGATGAAATCTAATATCCTTGTCTGTCTCTAGTTTTGATTACAAACAATTAGGAAAACTCACCTATGAATTTTACTTTGGAATAGGTGTTTGACTTTGATCAGGCTCGTTATCCTTTTGTCAAGTTCAAGTTTCTTTTTTGGGCCTGTTGATTTCACTATGTATGCTTGAAGCTTGTGCATGGGGTATAGAAATGGAATTTTGTATCGTGTGAAAATAGCCAAGCCTGACCGGGATTCGAACCCGGGCCCTCCGGATGAAAGGCCGAGATGCGACCACTCCACCTCGAAGAGCGGCTTTTAGAATGGATATTAAGAGACTCCTATCTATGGAATCGTATGCTTTTCGGAAATCTATGAATGCAATTTTGTATTTTTACTTGCGAGTCTGTAATAGCTTATTATCTTTCTGATATAGAATATTTGTTCCGTATAGGATCGACTTATTCTGAACTTTCCTTGGTATTTTCTGAATTACGGATCGAGTTGTGACTCGGCTCGGTTCAGCAGAAATTTAGATAAAATTTATACTTTAATTCCAGTAATGAGATAGATTCTTCTAATTACCTGCATAAGTTTTATCACCATTTTTTGCAGCAGATATATTGAAGTTGTTTTCCAGTCGATTGCAATTTCTTCTTTCTACCAGAATTCTTATAGAATTTGGATCAGCTATTTCTTTGATTTCTGATTGGCTTTCTTCCAACCTTCCGTTTTGATTTAGCTTTGTCGTTTTTGAGTTCGCCTATTTGAATTTCTTCCAGATTCGGTGCTTTTGAATGGCTATTCAAGATATTTAGACTATAGTATACAGATCTTTAGATCAAATTTTAGAAAATAACTATTGTATAAATAAATATATATATATATATATATATATATATATATATATGTGTGTGTGTGTGTGTGTGTGTGTGTGTGTGTGTGTGTGTGTGTGTGTGTGTGTGTGTGTGTGTGTGTGTGTGTGTGTGTGTGTGTGTGTGTGTGTGTGTGTGTGGACGTAAGATTAAAACCCTAATTAAAATAAGCAGTAGAATAAACGAAAAATAAGTGGGTAGGTTTGTAATGAAAAGAAATGTTAAGAAAGGGGTAAAGTTTAAGTTGTAATAGAGATTGTTAAATATTATAAAGCACAGTACGGTCTGATAGGTCAGACATAAAAAAATTGATAAAGAACAAGAGAAGGAAAAGGATATTTTGAGTATAATATAACTAATTTACTTACTTGGAATTATAAAAACATCACCTTGTAACAGGTCTATGTTATAATAACATATATAATGTATATATAATAAATAATATATATATAATATATAATAATAATGTATATATATACATATGTGTATCAGTTACATAAACACGTCTGAAAGTATATAAGTAAATTAGGAAAGAATAAAAAAGGAAGAAAAAATTTAAAGTGGTTATAAAGAGAATAAAGCCTAACTTAAGGAAGATGTAATACTTGAGAATATAATAAAAAGAAGGATCAATTTTTCATCACTGAATAGGCAGTTTTATCTCGGTAGTAAAGAGAGAAATAAGAATGATGAATATGAAAGAGCCGTAATAGAGCAGAAAAGGAAGGTAAAAATATGAGATTTTACAATTTACTTTTTATAATTCCATTTTTATTTTTTGTAGGTCTACTTATATCAAACATATTTTCCGTAAAATAAAATAAGGATATGTTTAAAACGCTATAAAAATGATTTTAAGAATAAGGAATGGTATCTTCATAGTACAAACCGCTAATATTTTGTAATAAATTATATGACAAAGAGGAAGAAAAATCAATTAACTTAATGATCTTCGAATACTAATAATAGTAAAATATTTTTTAATTTAAATTTAATCAAGATATTATAGGGTATTGTTAATAATAAGAAACTACAAAATTCAGATGCTTATTTTAGATTGTAATGTTCTAAATGTATACAATAGATTTTACTTGAATGCACAACTCATTTATTTCCCGTCCTTTTTAAAGATATTGATTTAACTATTATAGAAAATGATGAAACAGACGTATTTTAAAGAATCTTTTGTTAAATGATAAAGTAAAATAAAATCAACGTATAAAAAAAGATTTAAAAGAGAAAAATCTTTGTTAAAAATAAAATTTCACATTTCGATTAGACCAAGATGGTCCCGTGGTTGGCTTTTTTATTCAAGCGACGAATATTCTACAACTCTTTTAGCCTACTATATTCAACACCTTTTGTGTTATACTACACTTTATCTTAAAAATATAAAATCCAATCCTTCTTTATGTCACGTCAATCTTTTGTTTGTCTTTTTTATGATATCCATTTCAATAATTTTTTTTTACAAAGTTACGATATTACTGAAGCTTAAAGATAGATAATATTACGTCTTTACTAAAATAATTTTATTTATTATTCATTAAAAAAAAAAAATAATAGAATAAATAAATATCTGGAAAAATCGTATAAACACACAGATATGTTGTATCTATATATATATATATATATATAAAAAAAACAAATTCGTATCAAGATAAATTCTTTCAAAAATATAAAATTAAAAGTCGTGTACAAAAAATAATAGAGAAGTAGTTATTCCAATGGAATAATGCTACGATAAATTTTTCAGATAAATATTAAGTGAGCGTAAATTAAGTGATAAATATGAAAGTAAACAGTAGATCTCAATAAATTGAAAATGATAAATGATGTCAAATAAACTTTCTTTTTCCCTTTTGTCTTAAAAAAACAAAAAAAAAAACTTAATATACGCTAAGAAAAAATCGAAATGAAAGATTATTTCTTGTTCACTGTCTTAAACGTCCATTGAGTAACAAATATTTCAATAACCATGACTATTTATTTTTTTAATTTTCCAGCTTTTTAACAATGCGATATCACTTACATATTTTATTTAAACTCATAAAAAAATCAACCGAGTATATTAAATATAGGCACTAAACTTTTGGACAATTTTTCAAATTAACCTTTTAGATTTTAAATTGGAAAACAAGATTGTTCTCTGTTAATTGATTACAAAAAGTCTAATTAAAATTTAAACCTCGTAGATGGTTATTTTGATCGTTAGTCAGCATCAATAGACACAAACGAAAAAGGTACGAATAAAAATTATGTAAAAAGTAAGTAAAATAAAAATAAAAACAAAGGTATTATTACAATATTGATAAATAAACAACACGTAAGAAATATTATTAAAAACAAATAATTTAGGCGAGAATTAAAAATAAAAAACTTTTTTATCATTCACGCAATCTTAACAGAAAGTGTACATTTCGATTTGAAAACATTCCCAATTCAGAGTGCTTACTATACGCCTCTTTTATATGTTGGCTAGATAAAACTTATCTCAAGAAAGATAAAAACAGTATGTACTTTATAGAAATAAAAGTGATATTCCCCAAGAACAGAATTTTGATGGGGGGTTAAAAATTCTTATACACAAGGATTATAACATACATATAAACTTCAAACAAGTTACGAGTATTACGTAGATATTGGTCCTCTATCGTTGTTCAACAATAAAATTTCTGTTTCACTATGGATAAAGTAAGATTCTTAACTATCCCATCCCTATTTCTTACATATATTTTTAAATCTATTGTTTAAATCACTGAATCTCAAACCTTTTTGCCAATCGCCCACATTGAGAATCAAAAATTTTCTAGCGCCACAAAATGTTTAAACTTTAAAAAAAGTGGCTTTTTTTCTTTAAAGCGGAATATTTCGGTTCAGAAATATCGTAGAGATATAAAAAAATAATAAATTAAAGCTAAAGACTTTAAATTTTAAAAGATTTTATTGCAGTTTACTGAAAAAATTCCGTTTCTCCCATGCGCACTATTAAACACGAAGAAAAACTATCAAATTTTTAAAACTTTCCTTCTCACCGATTTGTTTTTTGATTTGATGATTTTTTAAATCTGAACTATATTGTCAAAGAGTAAAGTATTCAAGCTCTAATTTTTTTTTATTCGTCTCTCTAAGCCTCTGGTTGCAAAGTTAAAATAGTTTGAATATAATCATTTTTTATCATAAAATATAAATCTCCCTTCAGTTTTTACTTCTTGTACGAAGCAAAGAAAGTATTGTGATCGCAAAAAATTTCGGTTTCCAGATTTCAACAGAAATATCCATTTTGACCATCCCTGAATCCAATTTGACTAGTTCCGGCGTGATGACTGTACGTACGTATGTATGTATTTCGCATAACTCAAAAATGATTAGCCGTAGGATGTTGAAATTTTGGATTAGGACTGTTGTAACATCTAATTGTGTACCACCCCTTTTTATTGCAATTGACTGGACTAAAAGTGTCCAAAAAACCCAAAATCCCAAAAATTTGGATTTTGGACTGTAGTAATAAGCCCTCATTGACAGCTTTTCAATAATATATCATAGTGGTATTTATTTTCATTGGTATGCCAAATGAAGTAGAGATGTAGCCAAATAAAATTTTAATTAATGAAATATTTGGATCTTAGGGGAAGGCATATCGGTTCCAATCAGACTTCTTTTTTTTTATTTATTTTTTTAACTTTTTTTAATTTAAATATATTGATTTATTAATAATTATTAACTTCTCATTGTAAAAAAAGTTTTACAATGAATAATACTTCAATAACAAAAAAAAAGAAAAAAATATACGTTTTTAATGAAATAAAATTTTATGTACTTTTCATTTTAGAAAAAATGTGTATATATAATTTAACAGGCGTACAAGGAGGTCATGCATTGTCCACATCAGATTTTTTGTACTAGAGTAGTAGGTATTTAATTTTAGTTTGAAATTTCAGGAAAACATAATTTTGGTTTTTTTTTTAATCAGCCATCGCCTTCCTAGACCGTCTGAACGCCCCCAAAATTTTCTGTGGGCCTTCTACCGCCTTCCCTGAAGGCCTCTATAGCCAACAAGCCGGCGTATCGCCCACTTTGAGAACGAATGGTATAAATTAGTCTTGTGACTAGTTTCCATGGAATGTTCTGCTACAGACGTTTTCTCTGATTTTCTATATTTATGTGTGAAATGCTTCTTTATCCTATTTTAAATCTTTGTTTTAGTTTTTTCTAAGCATTTTTTTGCAATTATCGTCTTTACAAATTAATTTATAAATGCCCGCTCTTTCAACAGGTTTAGAGATTATTTTTACCGACAACAGAAAAAGGAGGTTATGTATTCGACCATTATATATATATTTTTTTATGTTTATTAGCGCAAAACGTTTTTCCTATTAATCCGATTGAAATAAATCTTGTTGCAATCAAATGACATCATCAGCGTTTATTTAATGTATAAACAAATGTGCAGGCGTTGGATTGAAGGTTTAAATGGTATAGATATTTTTAAATTAAATTTACGCTTTCTTATGGGATTGCCTACAATGCAACGGTTATTAATTGTGTTTCTCTTTATTTTTACCTTTTATTATTTTTAAATTCTGGTAAATTTTTTTTTTGTAGCTCTTTAAGTACTGTTTATTCATCGTTTAATGTCTACTATTACTAATTTTTTTTTTAACGTATTTACTTTTTCACTTATTTTATGTACATTTATTTTTTCCTACATTTTTGTGTTTAGGAGTCTGTGTTTTTTCAAACAGAAGCTTTTCTATGAAAAGAAAATAATTTTTAACTCTTCAAATAGAGTCATAAATTACCAGCAACTTTAAAAAAAAAATTGAGTTTTACACCATTACATTGCTTTTTTCAGTACAGATTCAATTTGTTTGAAGAAACCAGTTGGGATTACGGAAAAGAAATGTTAAAATACCTCTTTTTCATAATTTTTGAGGTAAAAATTTCAATAATAAATAAAATAAAAAAATATATATTTAATAACAGAAATGATTAAAGTTTTAAAAAAAATTCTGTTATTGGAAATACTAAACATTTTTGAATATGGTGACCAAATTTGCTTTTTCTGGATGTTATATTTACTGACAGGATTTTCTTCATTTATACTGTGTTTTTATAACTCTTTTACTATACACAAATAGTTTTATAATTTCATTTAACCACGGGATGGAAAAAAGTCATGAAACAAGATAAAATTTCTATCCAGGAATTACCGGCAGCATGTTAGAAAAGAGTACAGATTAGGAAAATATGAAAATATATATGTACCGTTCAGAGTTGTTAAAATACATTCTTCAGTGAAAAAAAATTCCTACCTTTACTGACAGTCGATTGAGCATGATTTTTTTAGGCGGTATATTTTAACCATCTGTAAAAGATGTTGAACTGATAAAAATGTCCGTGTTTAAATTTAATTATACATAACAATACTTTTTACGAATCTATTTAAAAATTTATGGAACAATAAAATTGCTCTAGCTCAAAAAACCGGCGAAAAATGAGTACTTTTTATGAATAATTTTCCATACTTCCTGTAATACGTCTTCAAATAAATTTAAGTTATGAAGAATAACACAGAAAAGTAACAAGGTTTAATACGTTAGAAAACTCAATTTTTTTCTATTACAGGGATTCAAAAGACCTAACTTTTCATAAACAAGTTCTTTATTTAAGGACATATACTGTAATCAATCATTTCGTTGTGAGCTGAGTAACCTGAACTTTTCTAACGAATATATATTAAAAAAAACTGTTTCAATTTTAACAGTTCCAACTCTAAGATATCAATGATTTATAATAAAATTTTCTAATTTGTTTCATTAATTAATTATACTCATCTTATTTTATAATTAATAATTTTTCAGGTACAGTGTAATAAGAATTATTTAGTAATTAAATACTTTGGAATCTAAAAATTCGATTTTGATAACCGATTTTCAAATCTTCTAAAAGTTTATTTATTTTTTTTGTTGCAATATTTAGTTCAGCCAAAAATAAAGTCGGTAATCAAATAAAATATTATTAATTCTTATCTAAAAAGTAACGAATTTTTAAGAAAATATTTAGGTTTTGAGGGGAAAATAAAACAAAATAATTTTTGTTTAGCTGAAAAAATAATTTTCTGAAGTTGACCATGAAAATTAAAAAAAAAATTCTAAAAGTTGGAGCTTCTTTAATCTACTTAAAAAGATTAACTTTTCAACTTTTCTGATTAAGCACCAGTTTTTGAAATTATTTAAATAACTGAGATCATAAGCAAAATCATTAGGAATGCGCTTAAGTGCTTGCGAGTACGCGTAGTGAGTATAAGTGCGTGCATAAGCAACTAAGTCAATTTGCATAAATTAGAAGTTAGGCGATATAATATTAGTAAACATATTTTGAACTAGTTATAATAATAGTTTATTACGGTTAATGTACTTGAAATAAACTCAAAATAAATCGATTAATAATAAGCGATTAACTAATTAAATTTAGTCAAAACAGATTCATTGTTAACTAGTTTTGAAATATTAACAATTAATTCAATTTTGACCATATTTAATGAATTAATTGCTAGCTATTAATTAATTTTGTATGTAATTTATTTAAAGTAAATAAACCTTTAAAAAAGTCACCAAACCTAATTCAAGGAATGTCAATATATTTATGACAGCCGAGCTCTTCATTAAATTTAAGCAAATTGATTTCCTTGTTTGCTGTAATAACACATACAAAGAAGTAGGTAAAAGCAATTTTGATAATAACCATAAAAATATTTAAATATCCTTAAATGTAGGGGATGAAAAAAATCTTTTCAGTTATTTAATTTTTAAAAAGAATAAGAAAAAACTACTAAACTTTAAAAAACATTCTTCTTTCTTACTTTTTCTTTAAAAACGATCGAATTTTCTGTGAAACTTTTTTTTCAAAGTAAAAGCTTTATTTTTCACATAAAAAGTATTTGATTTACAAAGTATAAATTTGTTGAGAAGTTCCTTCAGTTTATTAAATTAAGAAGTAAAAAACATTCTATCAATTCCTACTTACTTGAAAAGAATTTCAATGAAATCTTTCCTAGAACTTAATATCATAATATTATTATACGGGATAATCCGGAACGGTATCCCCTGAACTTCAGGTATTGATTTAAAACACCAAAATGAGAAAAAAGTTCATACTGACGTAAGTCCTATTTTGCTTTGTTTTCCTTCAGGACAACATGTTGTGATATTCAACAAAAAATTTATTCTTCAGGAAAGAGGTAACCTACTTTAATTAAATTTGACATATCAGCGTCTTATTCTATAAAATAAAAAAAGTTGAAAACGTCATCTTTAAAAATTTCAAAATGGCGTCCTACTTAATTTTTTAATCTTCAATATCTTTGTAATTATCCGTTTGATAAAATTTTTACTTTCAAAACATTTATTAAACTTTTTATTTTGAACAAAATGCCACCTCATTTGTAAAAATCACAAAATGGCGTCGACAAGGAAAACAAAGAAAAATAGGACTTACGTCGATGTGAACTTTTTTGCTTATTTTGGTATCTGAATCAGTACCTGAAGTTCAAGGAATACATTCCTGGACAATCTGTATATTGTTTTATAATAAAGGTGATGAAACGATAAATCTTTTTTTACTTAAAACCTAAAATATTAAAAAAAAAACGATTTAATGAGAGTTCTTCTCATCAAATTATAACTGAGTAGGAGAAGAGTGAAATTGTGCCTTTGGTGGGAAGTATAATCTTGAAAATATGCGTTAAAATATTGTACTGTACTATAGGTAAGAAAAACAATTAAAAGCAGATTTACAACATGTACAATTATAAAACCGCAGTAAGACGAATACAGAGAAAATAAGTAAGAAAATAAAATAAATATATGTAAAAAAAAAACAAAATTAACATATAAAATATACATGATAAAGTAGATTTAATAAAGACTTACTGTTTTCGTCATTCCGGGAAAATGTAGACAGACTGGCTCCTCAGGCCAGTTCTTTGCTACGTAAAAGTAGAAATCCCAGACACGGTCATTTAGGTATGTTTTGACTGTCTGTTGAAACTGGAACAAACATAAAAATACCTTTTATGAAGTTATGCTATACAATTTATTATTATTATTATTATTATTATTGATACTATTATTTTATTGATGTAAAAGTAAGGTATTGAAGTTATAAGAGCTAACCATATGTGCACTGTTGAATACGAACATTTGATATTACGTAAAGTTACCGCGTGTATGGTAAAAGATTCGTGTTCTTTAGCAATAATCGATGGCCTAACACGAACGAATAATTCAATACACAAAAAAGGACCCGAAAAATTGTTTTATCTGGTCTTCACGTCTTTTTCCACGTCAATTCGTGGACAGTTTCAAAAAGTAGTATTTTGTTATTGTTATGAGTATTAAATACTACATTTAGACATTTGTATATAAATATGAAGTTGCATTTTCAGATTTTATATAAAGAGAGTTTATTATTATTATATTACTAAAAAAGGTAGGTACCACCAGATTATGTGTATTTCAGGGACAGAAGGAAAATATAGTGAACGAAAGAAGCTATGATGCAGCTTTTGGTAGGCTGTCAAGCAAAAAACTGCTATTTTGAACCAACAGTATACCGAACATAGTAACAGAAATATGATTATTGATACTTAAAAAGGCTACATCATAATTTTAAAGCGTAAAAAATATCTCGCCGAATGCACTATTTATTGTCCGAATTCAACTGCAAATATTTTCCGATCTATCTTTGAGTGAATGAAAATGATCAACTCAGGGATGTATGTATACAGACTAATTTGGCAAACATTCATATATGAACTTTACCCAATAAAATTCGTCGAATTAACTAACAATCTTCTACGTATTTGTAAAGCTGGGATATAGGAACATATAGAATACTATACAAGATAACATTCTTTTTTTGTAGAAATGTTTGAGATGTTATTATGTGGTATGAAATGTTTAAATTGTATTAAGTAAAACTAATATTTGTATTAAGTTAATCCAAATATTTACCGAGATGCATGACTGTGTTTAAAACTCAAAAATGTAAACTTAAGCAATGTAAACGTTCTGAACCAGGTATTAAACTAATATTTGTTTAATATATATATATATACATACAGAATGTTAGAAAAGTAGCTGTGGACTGGAATTATGAAAGTGTAATAATGACGAAACTTTCTTAATTATTATTTTGTATTTTTATTTTATTATTTTATAGAAACGGATGTTATATTAATTGTATAGTTCATACAAGGTGTTAAAAGTGACCTCCTCCAACATCAGTACAACAATGCAGACGTTTCAATTTGTTTTCAAACACTTTAATCAGCTGATGTACTCGAATTTTTCGTAGGTATGCCGTTATTGCGGTTTTCAGTTCGTCAATCGTGCGTGGTTTGTTGCGATACATTGCTTGTTTCGATCAACTTATATTTAATTACGTACAAAACCATACGTCTGTAATCTTATACCACGCGGGTTTTATTCCATAAAACTGTCTACATAAGGAAAATTTAACAGCCAAATAAAGAGCATCTACCTGTTTTATTAAGCCTTCGATAATGAAAAATATTAAGTACTATCAAAGCGCAGTAGTTATGTATTATTTAATCAGTAAAATTTACCAGTAGTGATAGGTTTTACCGAAATATGCTACAAAATTACTTAATAAGATTTAATTAAAATTAAAAACATTTAATGTTTTGCTCTAATTATTTTTAATAGCTTTATAATTTGAAAAGCTAATATTATAATAACATTATGTAAATGAGAAGACATCAAACTCCTAAGATTTATGACGATGGCAATTTGCTTCAAATACCCTACGTAATTCAAAATACCCTACATAATATTGATTCTCAAACCTTTTCGTCTACCGCCCACATTGAGAATCAAAATTTTTCTAGCGCCCCAAAAATTTTTAAACTTAACATCTGTTAAAAGTAATAATTGTAAATGCTGTTTTTAAGATGCGCTCTTAAAAACAGCAATTGCAATTTGTGGCATATCTTATTTCTGAGTTGAAACTTACATTTTAAATTAGAACAATTAAAACGAATATTTAATCATATTTGGAAGTATTTTTAAAAACTGCTTTCAAAAAAATTACAATTGTATCTATATATTGTATCAAAACCCTTTAATTTCCATATTTATTTGTATCAATACGTTGTTTAGATTGGGAAATGCAGTATTTCAAATTTTTAAAACTTTTCTTCTAGCTGATTTTTTTTTTTAATTTGATGATTTTTTAATTCTGTGAAAAAGTAGAGCAATCAAGCTTTAATTTTTTTTATTCGTCTCTCTAAGCCTCTTGGTTGCGAAGTTAAGGTAGTTTGAAAACAATCATTTTTTATCATAAAATATTGTTGTCCCTTTAATTTTTTGTACTAGTGTAACAGGTATTTAATTTTAATTTTAAATATCAGGAAAACATAATTTTTGCCTTTTTTTTAATCAGCCATCGCCTTCCTCGACCGTCTGAACGCTTCCAATTTTCTGTACGTCTTCTACCAACCCCCTGAAGGCCTCCAGCGCCCACAAGGGGGGTGTTATCGCCTACTTTGAGAACCAATGCTCTATAATCAGAAGTAAGCAACATCCGTTGTTGTAAGAGACGTTCTAACCACATGCCAATAAATATATCTGCTTTTTCATGCGCATCTACGATCTTTTAAATGGTAAAA
The DNA here is from genome assembly GCF_047948215.1 of Lycorma delicatula. Classification (NCBI taxonomy): domain Eukaryota; kingdom Metazoa; phylum Arthropoda; class Insecta; order Hemiptera; family Fulgoridae; genus Lycorma; species Lycorma delicatula. Next base: position 111,719,076 of record NC_134459.1, on the reverse strand, counting down.
TTCATATAGATTTAAAAACAGCAGACAGTTTGTATAGAAAATATTCACGCTAGTTTATAAGACGTTTAAAACTAGAAAATCGAACTGATTAAGTGTAACCTTGATGCCAAATGTTTTTGTTGACATAAAATTAGGCTAACATACGTATACATTATATACAAAATATATATAAATATATATATATCTATATATTTATATATACGTATCTATCTATAAAAAAACTATTATTTAAAATTTTTCCTCTATATATATTTATAAGATGATTTAATTTAATATAATAAATTAAATGCCAATCTCCGTGACGGAGCGGTAGCGTCTTGGCCTTTCATCCGGAGGTCCCGGGTTCGAATCCAGATCAGGCATGGCATTTTTCATACACCACAAATTTCAATTTTCATATCTCATGTACAAGTTTCTTTGTAAGTTTCTGCGATGAATTTATTCATCAGTCAAAAAAAAAACAAAAAACAATGTATATTTTTAAAATAGAGGATGAAATTTAAATATTTTTATTTATTGGTTACTTTACTCGTAGATAATGATTCGAGGACATCTAAAGAAAATATTTGTATTTCAAAACAAGTTTTATCAAATAGAAATATTTAATTTGATTAATTTAAAGTAAAAAGGTAAATTTTCAGATTGATTATTTTAAAATAAAAAAAAAAGAAGTAAGTTAAAGATGTGGCAATTTTACATACGCAACAAATTATTCATCTCATCCTCTGAAGCAATACCTAACGGTCGACCCGGAGGTTAAAGAAAAATAATACATTATTGATGTAAAATTATTTTGAAAAAAGTCTGATGTAGACACCGTATGACTTCCTTATACGCCTATTAAATTACATATAGACATTTTTTTTTTAAATGAAAAGTACATAAAATTTTATAACAAAAGAAAATAAACAAATATGTTATTTAATATACACAAAAATATTTAAAATACCACAACAGGTGTCTCGGTATACTAGCTTTAGTATTCTGTTTGTATATCACGAGGAATGTTCTGCGTACCGTAACAGCTGTTGTTGATTTTTTAAGTAATTTTTTTGAAAACCAAATACCATATTTATTTTCTTTCGGAATAATTTTTTATAGCTTTATTTATTATATTAGTTTTATTTAGCTTTCTTTTAAATATGAATAAACATATTATTCAAACACACACTTACACTGCTACTAAAATATTAATTAATATTTTAGAGAAAGTGATTCACGTAGCCGTATTATGAGGCTAAGTAAGTAAATTTTCAAAAAGTATTCTTCGGGTGTTTATTTCTATTATGTATTTGCACTGGCTGACAGCACAATTATCGAGACTCAATATTTCTAGGTTATAAAGGAAGGACACTGTTTTTTGTTAGATTGTTGAAAATCACTATTATTTATTCGGGACAGCTTTCTAATAAATGATTTCCAAGAGCTGAAACATGTAGATATATACGAGAAACGCTCAAAAAATGAACATGGGTGAACTTTCAGCTTAATCTGACCTGCGATTCTTGATATTAACAAGTATTATAAATTAATAAAAAGCAAGGAATCAAGAAAAAGTAAAGGAGAATTTTTAATAAAAATTAACAAAATTTTAATAAAAATGAACTACTTTGCGATTCTCATATATTTATATTTTAAAGCTATATTTAAAGCTTATCATTTTGCTTTGTAATCTAGCTGATAGTAATATTTATTTGTTCCCTAATAATTTTTCAGTTAACCTACATCATTTTATTACTGGGATTTTGTTTTTAAATTTAAAAAAAGATATATTATATTCTTTTTCTCTACTTTTAACCTAAATCTTTTTATGTCCTTGTGAATTATTCAGCAAAAATCTTGAAATCATTAACTAGATAACAATTCATCTTTTCTCATCTTCTACTCCTAATTTGGGTGTTTTGAACCAATTATTGTTTTCTATAATAGCTCTTTCAATTAGAAATGCTTATATTTAAAATTTAAAAACCGACTATGTTTGGTTCATGAGTTAATTCAGAAAATATGTACAATAATTAAAAATTAAATAGTACTGTAACAGAAGCGGAATATTTGCTCTATATTTTAAGCTTCTTTTAAAATAATTAGTGTTTTTTATTCTACTACCGAGAGAAGTAGTAAAATTCCTGCACATAACATTTCTTTCATCACTCGTGAAAATAGCATCAAAATTGTAAGTAAATAAAGAATGTTTATTATTAAGTAAGTTGTAATTACGTAAGTAATTATTAAGTAAAGAGTTGTGAAATTATATTATTTAGACTTGATGCAAAGTTCTTTTTTATGAATTTGATTAAGTCGGTATGCTGTGCGATTACAATAGTTCCTTTACTTATAAGAAAGTATTGTAATCCCGAAAAATGTCGCCTTTCAGATTTCATCGGAAATATCCATTTTAACTATCCCTGAATCCATTTTGACTAATTTCGGCGTGAGGTCTATACGTACGTATGTATCTCGCATAACTTAAAAACGATTAGCCATAGAATGTTGTAACATCTAGTTGTGCACCTTCCCTTTTGATTGCAATCGACTGGACCAAGAGTGTCCAAAAAAGCCTAAAATCCAAAAAAAAAAAAATATATTTTGGACTTTCTTTTAAATGCAGTAATCAGCCTTCATTGAGAAAACGTTTCAGTGATATATCATAAGTGGTAATTATTTTCATTGATTCCAGAGTTATAGCCAAATAAAGTTTTAATTAATGAAATATTTGGATCTTACAAGGGGAATGCACATCGTTTGAATCCGACATCACTTCTTTTAACTTCTTTTTTTTATTTTAATATATTGATTTCTTAATAATTATTATTAATAATAAATTTAAATTTATATTAAAAAGGAATTAAAAAAATATATACAATAAATAATAACTCAATAATTAAAAAAGTAAAAAAAAACGAAAGAAATCAGAAATTGTTAGTGAAATAAAATGTTATGTACTTTTCATTTTAAAAAAATGTGTATATGTTATTTAATATGCGTACAAGGAAGTCATGTGGTGTCCACATCAGATTTTTTATTAATAATATAACAATATTATTATTAATAAATTCATTCAGTAATTAGTTTTTAATGCTAGCGATTGTAATAAATTTATTAGCTTACATTGCAGGATATTTTTTATTATTGTATATAATTTCATCAGCTAAAGGACTCCAAGAAATAATTTATTTTACTTATAACTACAATTCGAAAAAAACCCATTATTTCGTAAAAAAAACCCTTTAACTAATCTTATGTGAAACATAAATAATCTTCAAATAAAAATAGCCCATAAATTTAATACTTATTTGATATTAATCAACAGTGAATTAAACATATATTATTTACTATAGAATATATTTATTGTTTTTACAAAGTAAAATTTTTGTGTAGTATATAAAAAGATTGAAATTAGGGACTACTACTCAGATAGCAAACTATTAGCCCGTCATTTTAACGCGAAATTTACAATTTACAATTTAGTCCCCCTTGTTAACTCTAAATATTTAATCTCATTTTCAGTATCAAAGAACACAACTGCGGCGTAAGAATGCTCGGTTTTAATTACAATATGCGTTTCTTATTTGGATTATTAAAATAAATACACCGTTAATTAATTAAAAATAATTACTGACTGAAATGGCAAGTTAGTTGAGAAATAGTTGATAAACGATAAATTGTTGGTAAAAAAAAAGAGACCAGAAGAATAATTAAGCAGTTAAAATAGAATAGCTTTTAAATTGTTTTAATATATATATATATTTTTTATATTTCATTTTTTTTTTATAAAGTACAAGTAGATAAAATAAATAGTACTTAATATTGAAAATGAAAAAAAAAATGTTTGTATTAGAAATAAACTATAATTCCTGTAACCAAAGACTATGAAATATAAAGTAACCTTTATAAAAGCAGGACTAAACAATAACTGCATTGTCTCAAATCTTCAAATTAGGATAACACATTGAGCCTAAAATTCCGTACATGAATACTGATTTAACCATATATGGATTTTAATGTAAATGACGTATTACAGCAGGAAAAATAGTTCACCATTTTATTTATACTGAAATCTTCTCCCTATGCGGGCAGTTTAATAATTTTGTCAGGCAACAACAGTTTAATAACTTTGTCAGTGTATTTTTAAAAAAAAATTGACCTGTATGCGCAGTTCCTCTAAGTTATTGGCTTATCAGAATCTAGGCGCTCAAAAGATTTATAATTTCGTATTTTCAAAGAGATTAACATCAGACAGTACAAGTGCATTACTCTATAGAAATTTTAAGTCACTTGGAAATATTGACTTAATCAATTATCTTACAATTTCTAAAAAAAAATCAATTTCGAAAATGATATTTTTTTAGAAACGGGAGGGATTAGAGGAATATTGAATAATTTTAGTATTCTGTGAAGTTCATGAATATCTGGGTGTAACGTATATTCGAGAAGAAATTGAGCGATTGGTAAAAGATATAAATTGCGGCTAAACAACCACGTGAATTATTTACCTATTAACCTTCTAAACAATAGTGAACACGTTAGAAGGCTAAAACGACTCCAAGTGCTGGATCTTGGTGACTATGTGATTTGAGATGGAACATTCATTTTTTCCTCTTTTCTTTTTTTTCTTTTCTTTTCTTTTTTTCATTTTTTCCTCTTCTTTATGATTGCTTTTGTTTTTTGTTAATCTATCAATGACACTGTTCTCTAACCTAACTTTGTATGTGTACGTACATGCCTGCCTGTGACTGTTTGATATTTATGATTTTTGTAACAGTGAAAGTACTTGTAAATTTTGTTTTGAGACTAAACTAAAAGAAATGCTGTACACAAAACAAAAATCAAGTGAAAATCCAAATGCAGGAATAAGTTTGAGTCTAATCGGTTTTATTAATCTATCGCAACGTGAGATTTAGTGAAAATACATGTGAGACACGTGGATAAATATAAAGAGATGCTAAGTTGGGAAATAACTAAGAAAGATTAATCTTTGTGTGAAACCATGATATCTGTAATCGTAGTAAAATTATTGAACTATAGTCATAAAATGTGTAGTCTGTGAAAACTTGAGAAGGCATACTAAGGAAACGTTACCGTTAACATGTGCTGTTGTTAAGTTACTTGTTTTACCCGTTTTTTACTTCCTTGTACGAAGTTAAGGAAGTATTCTGATCGCGAAAAATTTCGGATTTCAAGGGAAATATCCATTTTGACTAGATTCGGCGTGACAGTTGTACGTACGTATGTACGTATGGCATAATTCAAAAACGGTTAGCCGTAGAATGTTGCAATTTTGGATTTAGGACTGTTGTAACATCTAGTTGTGCACCTCCTTTTGATTGAAATCGACTGGACCAAAAGTGTCCAAAAAAGCCCAAAATCAATAAAATTGGGATTTTGGACTTTTGCTTAACTGCACTAACAAGCCCTCATTGAGAGCTTTTCAACGATATATCAGATTGGTACCTACTTTCATTTGTTCTAATTATAGCCAAATAAACTTTTAATTAATGAAATATTTGGATCTTACAAGGGGAAAGCACATCGGTTAGAATCAGAAATCTCCTTTTTTTAAAATTTAAATATATTGATTAATAATTAATCAATTAATTTAATTATTAATTTTGATTAATTATTAATTTATTAATAATTATTATCCACTGATTGTAAAAATAAATTACAATAAATAATAATTCAATAACAAAAAAAAAGAAAAAATATCAGAAGTTAATAATGAAATAAAATTTTATTTAAATTTCATTTAAAAAAAAATGTGTATATGTTATTTAATAGGCGTACAAGGAAGTCATGTGGTGTTCTCATCAATATTCCTTTTTAATGTGTTTAAACTAGATTTTAGATTTAGATTTGCTTGATTTATTTAGAAAAAAGTATCAGCTTAACAGCATAATCTATACAAATCTTTCCTATTAAGATATTTCCCCAAACTGGAACGTTTATCTGTGAAATTTTGATTGATAAATGTGATAGGCGTCGTTAGGCTGAGTCGCAGCCGCATATTAATTCTTGCAATATTTATATTTACTCTCAGTAGCCTAAATAAGATAACTTCACATGGTATTGAATATTGTAATATTACCGTACAATAATTCACAGAACTAGTTCTCTGCCTATTTCTACGGGTTTTAATGAGTTGTTTATTTTTATAATTATTTATAATTATAATTATTAATATAATTAAAAAGTTAGTAATTTGACAGAATAATAGATTAATTCTTAATATATAAAATAACTTCAACGATTCTTTCTTAAAAAATGAGATAATTGGAATACTCAATTAAATTAAAGTTTAATTATTATTTATAAATAAAGTAAGTTCTTTATTAAACATAAAATGAAGTTTTAACAATTTAGAAGATTAAACAAGAATGTTTTCATTTGAAAAAGTCAATTTCATTTTATTAATATTATATAGAAGTATAATATGAAACAAGGTAATAAAACACTGTTAATATTAAGAGAAAATTTACATCAGTAAATGCACGGTTCTTTGTAAGGCAAAACCAGCACCAGGTCATTCAGTGTAAGATTTATTCTACACAATACGCTAACATGCATTCCTAATTAAAAAAAAGGAATTAAAAACAATCTCTTTTGTCCAGCGAACAAAAAGAACAATTTTTTTATTTATTCGTTCAATCATTACAAAGTTCTAGATTTTTCTATTGTTAAAAAATAAGTACTAGGTATTATTAATAACAAAAATACTACAGATATATTCAAATTAAAAAATATATAAGTTTTTAAATGTCTACTTTCTTTGTTCCAGAAAGTTTTCAGAATTAATATACTTGATCTTGATTTGATAAGATACGAACCCTGATATTTCAGTTCATTTTAATATGTATTTTTTTTTTCTGTTTAGCCTCCGGAACCACCGTAAGGTATTACTCCACAGGATTAATGAAGATGATGTGTATGAATGTAAATGAAGTGTAGTCTTGTACATTCTCAGGTCGACCATTCCTGAGGTGTGTAGTTAATTGAAATCCAACCACCAAAGAACTTTCCTTCCATCGGGAGGTGGAGAGCAAAAGATGTCCTAGTTGAAGGTGATTTCAATTCTAAATCCAGGACTTGGGGGAGCCAGTTTGAAGATGGGAGAGGCCGCGTTCTGGAGAATGCGATGGCCTCAGTAGACTTCCATTGCATGAATCGGTGTGGAGAACGGACGTTCGTAAGGGGTGGTCAGGGAATTTATACCCCGGATCTGACTTCCGTAGGCATGAAGTGTGTATAGTGGCTGACAAGTTGGAGGGTTCTGGAGGAAGAATCGCTCAGTGACCACCGCCTGATAACATATGAGGTTGACGGAGCCATTCTGGGAGGGCAAGCGAGTATGAAAAGAACCCACTTCGATCATAGTAGTGTGAAGAAATTTCGGGCTGTGGTCGGAGCTGGATTCGGAGAACATGAGATAGTCGACCCGAACGTCTCAACTGATGTGGTTTACAGAGCGGGTAGAGAAACCGGGGTCAATGAGGGCACGGTCCCTGGTCACCGGGGAGTTTACTGGTGGACTCCTGACCTGGCAGTTGTAAGAAGATGTGTGTGGCTAGTCGCCAACTTCTCCAACGAGCGCAGCGACAGGGTGTGGATTTGGATGATGTGCTGCATCGACTCCAAGTGATCATGAGAGAGTACAAGAACGGTATAGCGGTGGCCAAAAAAAGAAAGTGGTAATAATTATGCGAATTGGTTGACGATGATCCCTGGGGCGATGCGTACTGGATCGTGATGAAGAGGTTCGGGAGGAGATTACCGGTTTTTTCTTAGGGAGATTTGGTGAAAAGTGCAAGAGAGCTGTTTCCACGAAGCAGGGAAACCTACAGAGAGGAGCTGATGGCGGAGGAAGTCGTCCCATTCATCCTCAAAGATCTGATTGCTGCTGCCAAGATTATTTAGGGTGGAAGGAGTCCGGTACCGGACGGGATCTCTCCTGAGGCACTGAAGATCACAGTAGAGACTGTGCCGGGCAAGGTCTTACGGGTCATAAAGACAGTTAATAAAAACGAGTTGATGCATGAGGGATGAAAGGTTGCAGGGTTGGTTATGCTGCGAAAGCAAGTTGGACGTCTGGGTGCCCTGACGGCTTATAGACCGTTATGCCTATTGGACTGCTTCGTCAAATTATTGAAGAGGATGTTCCTGCGGCGATTAAATGAAGGAGTGGAGGCCTCTGGAGGGCTGCATGCGGATCAGTATAGCTTCCGAGTTGGACGCTCTGCGCCGAGTTCTGAGCATTGTGAGGCCTGCGGTTGCAGGGACATGGCGGACTAGGAGAACTGGGGCAGTTGTGTTATTGGATATTCGGAATGCCTTTAACGATGTTTCGTGGCAAGTAAAATTTTGCGAGTTACGGGACAGGCAAATCCTACCGTACTTAAGGAGAGTTATACAGGAGTATCTCAGAGACAGATACGTAATGGGAAATTCTGAGGAGGGAGAAAAAACGTTGTCTATCGAAAAGGGTGTTCTTCAGAGTTCAGTCTTGAGTGCAGCTTTGTGTACCATAGCATTCGATGGAGTATTACGACAGGAGTATCCGGAGGGCACACCAGTTGCGTTTGCAGACGACCTGGCATTGCTGTTAGTTATTAAAACCGAAAACGAGCTTATGGCTGTGGGGGAGAGGAGGTGGTCTTGGTGAATGGATGGCTGACCACTAATGGGCTAAGGATGGCAGATTATAGAGTGAAGGTGGTTGTCATGACTAGGCGGAGGAGATTGAGTCCTCTTCGGTTCCGGGTGGGTGAAACATTTGTGTACCCCAACCCGGTGGTGAAGTATCTAGGGGTTTGGATGGATGGGTACATGTCTTTTTCCATACATATTGAGGAAGCTGTCAGAAAGGGCAAGCGGGTTGATGAGCAATATGGGTGGCCCCAGGACAGCGAAAAAGAGGCTACTGTCCAGTGTATACTCTTCAGTAGTGATCTATGAGGCGTCTGTTTGGGTAGGTGCTCTAGATAGGGAACGCAACAGAAGAAGTTTGCTGAGTCAACAACGACGCCTCAATCTACGGATTATTGCAGGGTACCGGACGATAGGTACAGAGGCGGCGTCAGTCATAGCTGGTGTGCCACCGATTGATCTGCAGACCAAGATGAGACATTTTATTGCCTCGTGGAGTTAAAGGGAAGTGGCTGTCAACGAGATGTTCAGAGCTTGAGACGACAGGTGGAATGCGAAGAAGACGTGATGGTGGACACACCGGCTTATCAGTAACGTTAGGAGCTGGGTAGAGCGGAAGCACGGTGATACCAATTACGAGCTCATCCAGTTTCTATTAGGGTACAGATGCTTTCAAGATTATCTGTACTGTATGAATAGGAGAACCACGAGATACTGCTATGATTGTGGCGAGCAGGATACGGCTGAACACGTAGTGTGTTTTGTACGAGGTGGAGAAACTTCAGGGCCGCCATGATGGACTACGACGCAGTAAATGTGGATATTGTCATAAGTGTGATGTTGGGTGACGAAGATGCTTGAACGAGAGTAACCACTGCGGTAACAGCTATAATTCGAAACAAGGCACTGGAGGAGAGGAGCAGGCAGGCTGGAAGTCTGTACTAAACCTGAGGCGGAGCGACCGATGCCAGATGGCTTTGGGCGGCCAGTCTTAAGGGGCGGCGGGGGCTCCTCGAAAGCGTCATTCGCCGATGATGTCCTGAGGACGTCGCTCTGGCTATTCTAATTCGGTGACAAGAGCGCCCGGGTGATTGCACAGGAGCTGCGTACATACAATAAGGGTAGGTCTGGTCCCTGTGTAGAGGGGGAGGTTTTTTAGTGGGTGAGAGCCTGCACTTGCCCTCAGAGCGGGCCTGGCAGAGCATTTTCCTCCCCCTATGGAAAAAAAACCACCAAAGAACACCGGTATCCACGATCTAGTATTATTTGAATATATTAAAACTAAATAAAGAACTTTAATTATATTTATATGAAATAATTGTTTTTCTTACACCAATTTAATTCACTACTGTTTTAGCGAAAGAAAAACACAGGGCAACAGTAAAAGAATATAAAAATGCAAATGATTCTGATAGCTCACTACATTTTCATAAACGGGGAAAAAAATAAAAACATCTTTTTGGAAATCTATTTTCAATTTCAAATATATCGTTTACAAACATTTGAACAAGAGAAATAACCTTCTTTAAAAAATATCGCCAATACTTCGGTTCATCACATCAATAAAAGTTCATACTATAAAAGTTCATGAAACGCTTACTTTGATTTAAATATCTGTAATAGGGAATTAATGTTAATCTTATGTGAATATTATTATTGTTACAATTATGAAAACAGGAAAGAAGGGTGATAGACTGGAATTCTCTAAGTATAAGAAGAGGGAAACCTGGTACTATTTGGCGAAGAGGAGAGAGGTTGGCGAGGGGAGGATAAGTTGAATCGAAGTTAATAGGCTGCAAAGAACAGGTCTTGATGAGGCTTTTTTCTTTATTAAGGCACTACACTGCAGATAGCAGGGCAAAAAAATATTTTTTTTAAAAGAATTATTAAGTAAATATATTGTTATTTAATTTCAAGCAACTTTTTATTAAAAAAAAAAATAAATAAATAAAATAAAAAAGGTATATAGGATAGAAAATCTAACAAAATTATATTTTGTAACTGAATTTTTTTCAGTTATAAAATGTGAGCGTTGATGCCTAATATCAGTATCTATTAACAGTGAAACTAGATTATTTGAGATTACATTTGAAGAAATAAGGTGACATTTTGTTTACAATAAAATAATTATGACTTTTGCCAGTAATAATAATATAAAATAGACATAGTAAAATTATGTCACAGATTCGAGTGACTGTGATGTAACTGTGACTGTGATTCGAATGACTGTGATGTAACTAAATTATACCAAATAATTCCCATATTTCTTTATTTCGTAAAGAATGTTAGTTGAAATAACTGTTCCAAATTTTATTAAAATATTTTGATCTGTTCTTCAAAAATTAATTTTTATTTAATTAAAAATAAGAACAGAGGAAGAAAAAAGTAAGCGTAATTAGATAAATGTTTTTAAATATTTTTTTTTTTTTATACTGGGGCAAGAAGAGTTGCTATATAGAAGTAATAAATGATTATTACGATTCTATTCATCCAGAATGATCGATGGGTGAGATCAAATCCAGTTGTAAGGTCTAATCTAAGTATCCAGTTGTTAGGTGTAATTGTAACCAAATAACAACTGCCGATCACGACTAACTTTCACAAGTCCAATTGTAACAATACTGCAAAGTTCTTGTGTTCAAGAAACATTGAAATAATCTAAAGCAGTTCGAGAAAAGAATTAAAGTATAATTTACAGTGAAATGTATTTTTTTTTTTTTTTTTTTTTTTTAGCAGTAACGGTAGCGTGAAAAACTTTACGAAGACTCTTAAAGTTTAAAGAAAGATACAATAAAATCAATAATTTTCATCTTGAATTAGAACAAATAGACAACAGCAAACTCACATTCATCGTTACTACTTGGTCTCCTAGAGGATTAGCGCGATGACATCAAGTTAACTTATAACTTAACTTTATTTTTCAATTACCCATATGCTACTTCTTTATTATTATTATTATTATTATTTATTTTTCTGAAATACCTGATAAGGATAAATTACACCAAGCTTTCTTTAAATTTTTATTTTATAATTTTTCCTAATTATTTATATTATACAGCCTTGAAAATGGTTACTATTCAATTCAAATTAATTCAAATAAATTATCTACATAATAAAATCAATATTTGAAATAAAACCAAGCCGTATTTTTTTCGTTTTAGGAGTATATTTTTCTACATTATTCATTTCAATATTCTTTTCAATCAAAGGCAAAACTTTTTTTACGACTAGTTATTAAAGTAGAAGTTTCGAATAAAAACGTTATAATTATTATTTATAATCGTATTTAATAGCTTATTAAATGATTTTTACACTACGATACGTTATTTAGAGTTGAACACCAATAAAAATAATGAGGTACTTCAATATTTATATTATAATAGATTTTATGGAAAGTGTACTCTCCATCAATGTATGCTTTGAATCATTAACTTTAGTCGGTCCCCAACTTAACGTCATTAAGAAGATAAAATTTTTTTTCACGTTGCCGTCTTTTTTTAGACTCCGACGTCTCCTTTTAGTGCTACTAAACGATTCTCAGTCGTAGATTTTCTTCATTAACAGCGCGCGAACGATTTGTTTAGATATCTTTATATAACGAAATAAATAAATAAAATAAAATAATGCATAATCTTTAAGGACCGACTCCATGTTTTTGTTAAAGCTTATATAATAAGAAATCCTAAATTTCGAAAGAGAAACACATCCTTCAAATAGAACAATTCTTTAATAAATATTTTTATTACTTGTAGTTTTTTTCATTGATATAACATTTCTGAAAACTTATTTTAATTTTATTAATTTAAAATATATTTAAATTTAAAATTAATTAATTCTTCTTCACGTATTGGGTAATCCTGTTACGACAATCACAAATCAATCAATATCCCGAAGCTGATCTCACCAACGTTTCCTAGGTCAACCCTCACTTCTTCCGTGGGATATATAATTGTAGAGTAAGTAACCTTCCACTCAGCATTCTATGTACATGTCGATAGAATTAATTAATTAGATTAAGTAAAACTTTATTACATATTATTAAAAATTTAATGGATTTAAAAAATTCAATTAAATTACGAAAATTATTATTTTTTATTTTTCCTGACTAATAATAATTTTTTTTTATTTAAAAAAATAATAATTTAACAGATGAAATTATAACAATATGATTTTTTTATTAGTCTTTTGCTTTATTTATAATGTTAACAATTTTTACTTCCTTGTACGAAGTAAAGGAAGTATTGTGATCGCGAAAAATTTCGGTTTCTATATTTCAGTGGAAATCCATTTTGACCTTCCGTGAATCCATTTTGACTAGTTTAGGCGTGACGTCTGTACGTACGAATGTATCTCGTATAACTCATAAACGATTAGCCGTAGGATGTTGAAGTTTTGGATTTAGAACTGTTGTAACATCTAGTTGTGCTCCCCTTTTAATTGCAATCGACTGAACCCAAAGTGTTCAAAAAATTCCAAAATCCCTCAAAAATTGGGTTTTGGACTTTTTCTTAACTGCAGGAATACGCCCCCATTAAGAGCTTTTCAACGATATATGATAAGTGGTACTTGTTTTCATTGGTTCCAGAGTTACAGCCAAATAAAAATTTTAATTAATGAAGTATTTGGATCTTACAAGGGGAATGGGAACAAAGGTTCGATCCTACTTTATTTTTGAAGTAATACTTCGTTTGGCGCGTTAGAAGAAACTTATTAGTGTTTTTTCAGCAAGTTACGGAAGTTGCGCGCGCCGATGTAACACACCGTGAAGATTTGCACAGGCCCAAGTGAATCAGTTTGCCCGCACATGGGTGTAGTGTCTAATTCAGTCAATCGTTCAGTGCAATTAAGTGATTAGCACGCGTTGTAAACATAACACGTATTGAGTCGTAATGAATATATATATATTTATATACAAGGATTTCTGAAGACGGATATGTGATTATAACATTGTTCATATTCATAAAACTTTATTTATATTGCAGCGTATATTTTTTTTGGTGAAAATTGTGTATCAAGATTTGAAGTACTATTTTTTGGGAGTAAAATTATATTTATTAATGAGAGAAAATAGCACATATCAGATAAATTTTTGATTTTGTATAAATAATTTTAAATTTACCAAAAACAAAATTTTTGATAAAATACACTATTATAAAATAAAACTATTTGTATCATATTTTTCATATCATAAGCCGCTGATAACCGTTGTGCCTATTCAATCGTCATCCGAAGAATTAATGGAACTAAACTAATCGAAATATATTCGATGAACTTTGTTTTATATGACAACGAATACTTTTTAAACTGTATAAAATAAATATTATTTAATTTAATTTAAGTGTTATTTATTCAAACTTTTATTCATGGTATTTAATGTGGTCTATCGATCGTTTGACTCGGTTCAAATTTGTTTGAATGCATAAAAAAATTATCTTTTTATTCACACCAAAGAAGTATAACTTTTTAAATAAGTACACACGAAATTTCTTTTAAACTCTTTTTTTTAAATTTAAATGTATTGATTTATAAGTAAGTATTAACCTCTGGTTGTAAAAAAAGGTTTACGATAAATAATAATTCAATAATATCAATAAAAAAAAATTAAAAAATATCAGAAGTTATTAAGGAAATAAAATTTTATGTACTTTTCATTTTAAATGTGTGTATGTAATTTAATAGACGTACAAGGAAGTTATGTGGTATCCACATCAATTTTTATTTTAATAAAGAATGAAATTTTAAAATTATAAACTGAATCCGTTAATTTGTTTAGTACTAGTCCATAAATTAGTATTAAAATTTACACATAGTACAATACATTTATTAAATTATTTATTTTTAAATTAAAGCTTTGAACAAAAACAAATTAATTTCGCAAAAACTAAAAGAATTTTGTGGAGTTTTTGTAATAGTTTTATAATTATTTATAAAATTAATTTTAACTTTATTTTTTCCTCCACATTTTTATTAATCTTACGTCTGTTCTTGGCTAAGTTAGAATGTTGTTTTATAAAATTTAATTAAAATTAAACGCGTAAATTAACGCGTACGTTGTAATCTGTTCAACTAGTGAACAATAAACAACTTCTCACGGGCCAATGAGATGAGGATTATATGTATGACATGAAAATTCATGTCATCATTTAGGAATGATGACCATTCCTAAAACTTGTGGTTAATTGAATCCCAACCACCAAAGTACACCAATAAAAAATATAAAAGTATAATCACGGATACAAAGTACACTCTACAACAACATAATTAAAAAATATTATAATTATATAGATGTATATTTATCATCTTAATGTTTAATATAAAACGAACTGCTCTACTGTTATTGTAAAGTATTGCAAGATAAAGAAACTATTGTTTTTGGTACAGTAATCTGAATAAATTTTTAGAAATAAGTTTAAACTAAATGTATTATTTTTCTTAGTCAGTTGTTATGTTCAATGTTTACTTATTCATTAACTATATTTTCTGTCCTGATTTTTTAGTATAATTTTCTCAAATGTAAAGGATTTATATTTTGTCGCTATTAATTTTTGATAGAATTATTCACTGATTTAACAGGAATTTTAACATGTTTTCTGCACTTGGATTGAAAATATATGTTAACTTTTTCCTAATTAACTTTATATTTCACGCTTTTATAACTGTTTTCAATTATTATATTATTTATTACGTAAAATCATTCACTTAACTCGACATTATCTTCCATATACGTATGTCTCTATTAACAGTTTTATCTCACATGAATAAATAAACGTCTATTTAAATGTAATAAAATAAAAAGAGGAATATAATTCACAATAATAAGAGATAAAGTTAAATTTGTTTATTTCCTGAATAAATAAATTAGTATTTTCCATGAGTTTCAAAACAAA
This sequence comes from Lycorma delicatula, assembly GCF_047948215.1. Taxonomy (NCBI): domain Eukaryota; kingdom Metazoa; phylum Arthropoda; class Insecta; order Hemiptera; family Fulgoridae; genus Lycorma; species Lycorma delicatula. Next base: position 111,703,549 of record NC_134459.1, on the reverse strand, counting down.
CTTTAACCATAATCCATTTGTAAATAATGAGAGTTCGAATCCGACTTCATCTCCTTTGTTTTAACTTTTTTTTAAAATTTAAATATGTTGATTTATTAATAATTATTAACCTCTGATTGTAAAAAAGTTTACGATAAATAATAATTCAATAATAACAATACAAAGAAAATATGAAAAAATATCAGAAGTTGTTAATGAAATAAAGTAAAATTTTATGTACTTTTTTTAATGGGCGTACGAGGAAGTCATGTGATGTCCACATCAGATTTTTTCCTTTTTCTTTAAATTTCTGTTGGTCCTTCCTATGTACAGTTTTTGAAACTTTTGTTTTTCCATTCTATTTTATGAAATCCTGCTCTATTATAAATATTAAAATTAGATTTTTTATTTGAACTTTTTTATTTTTGCTAATATGAGATTTTCTGATTATTTATTTGTTTTGTATTGTCGTTACATACATGGGTAAAAACAATTTTCTAATGCTTGAAAAATGTGATTGGAATATTTTTAGAATATTTTTTTTTTCTATCGTACCCTTGTAGTTCCCGATCACCTCATCCTTGAGTTCACCTCATCTAATGATGAACAATATCAGTGACAGGCCTCCTTCCTAACACCTCAACCTAGAACCACTAAGTCAATAATATTTTTATTTACTTCCACTGCTGCTATTTGTTTCATATATAATCTTTTAATTAACTTTTCATCTTTCCATTTTACTTTTTTCTCTTTATCTCCATCATTTTCTCCCATTTTACTCTATCAAATGCCATCTCAAAATCTATAAAACACAGACTCATTTCTCTTCCTTTCTCTGAATATCTCTCCCCAACCCTTAGTAGCTTGGTGGCATCTCTGGTTCTGTTTCCTTTTCTGAAGCTAAATTGTTCTTCCTGCATTCTCTTCTATTATTCTTACCAACCTCCAGTTTAGGACTTTTAATAATATTTTAGCGATATGGGCTATTAAACTTATTGTTTTGTGTTCTGTTCATTTTCTGGTGCCAGATTTTTTTCGGAATACATATCATTACTGTTTTTACAAAGTCTTTAGATACTTCTTCCATACTGTATTACACAATTCAACTATTTCTTCCACTCCTTCCACCTTTAAGCATTTATAAAATTCTGTGGAACGTTTGTCTACATCAGTCGACTTTATATTCTTCATTTCTTTAATTGCTTTCTGTACTCATATTTTAATATCGATGGTTCTTTATTATCTTCAGCTACCTTTCACTCCTTTTCTGTGTTTAATTCCTTAGGTTTCTCTTTTTTGATACAGGTCTTCTACTCCTTCCATATTCCTCTATTCCTTTTGCTTCTATTCCATGGTCCTCTACTCAATTCGCCTACGTAGTATTTTACCATCCTTATTCTCAGTTTCTTTCATTCTAACATTCTCTTTTCTATTTATCCCATGTATGTTTTTTCTTTCTGATACATCATATCATACTGTCCTTTCTTTTCTAAACATGCAATATCATTGCATTCTTACTTCAGCCGCCTTTTCCTAACTTTTTGTGTTTTCCTCCTTAAATCATTGTTTAATTTGATATTTATTGCTCTTTCATTATCTTCTACTTTATTGTTATACTGCCTTCTTTCTTCCATTTTCTTTATTATTTCTGTTGTAACCCATGGTTTCTTGGCTCTGCTGTTTTTACTATGGCACTTTTTATTTTCATCCAGGTCTTCTCATTGTTCTTATTTTTCTTTCTGCTTTCTTTAATTGCCTTCACTAGTTTTTCTCCCGCTATTTTCTTATCCAGTTTCTTCAACTTTTGTATTTCTTAACTACCTTCGCTTCCTCTACTTTTTTTAAAGCAATTCTCAGTTCAAACATAAATCGATCATATGACCACTATTAATATCTGCACCTGGTAATCCATTGGGTTTCTTAAAATTTTCATTCGTTCATTCATAGAGCAGATCCTGTCACCTCTTTGTTTCAGCATATTTTCCTTTTCCATAACCTCATCCATCATTTGAAATTTGTTCCTTTTTTTCCTTTCCTTCCATTCAGCAAGGCTTCTATCGCATCCACCAATAAACAGCTTCTTCACAAATAATGCCCTAGCCAGTTCCTTTCCCTGTATTCAATCACATTTCATATCTTCCTGTTTTTTCCAGTTCTCCTAAATAGTTCCTTATTTGTTACATGGTCATGCCATCTGAGATTTATCATTCTGCGCCACACCCACATCTCAAAAATCTTGTTTTTTGTCTGCCTTTCCCATTGTCCACGTTTCAGCTCCAAATGTAATCAATCTTTTTTTTTTTTTTTCTCTCAGCTCCCCTGGGCCGGACCGACTTGTTGGTATTATGCCGCCCAGGGGAGTGTCTTTAAACTCAAATAGGCCTCCCCACCTACCGGCAAGGCAGGTCGGCCTACCGGTTAGCTCTTTTTGAGAGTTCTTTATCAATATTGCACCCAAAAGGGGACCCAAAAGGGCAATATTAATACACCACATTATTACACCACGCCAGACCCAGTTCGCCGGGTCCCTTCAGTATTCAGTGTGCTGTTGCCTGACTGTTACCCGTGGAGTCCTTGGTGGCTCATCAGTGCCAACACACCGCAGCATGCTGGACCTCACCAGCAAGGCTGTCCACCCAGTCCTATTCTAGCCAACTAGTCTTCTCTCATCGGAGTATTTATGTAGAACAACTTGTCTAACAAAACTAGCAAAATTATTCCAGTTTGACTCGCTTCTTAGCATGTAGTCTATTGTTGTCTCTGGAGTTATACCTGTGAGTGCCTTACTATGTCTAAGTGTGTCCCACCTATTGCACTCAAAAAAAGCGAAAAATCGATGGGGAAGTAAAGTGAGAAGTAAATTTCTGGATTTTTTTTTTACAAAAAGGTGAATCGAATTATTAGGTTGAAGATGTCACTTAACTATTTTCAAGTCAGCTTATAAACCCTAATGATTCTCAAGATTTTAGTAATCACTAGACCTCTTAAAAATGATTTACCTGTCATAATATACAGGAATAGACTACTTCTATTTTTAGAGGGTTTTCAAAAATATATAAAAACACAAATCACATATGTTCTATGTGCTAACTGGCATCACAGATTCGTATAGTCAATGAAAAATTTCATGTTAGGAGCAAATCTTTTATGTTTCTGAACAGAAATAAATTATTTCCAATAAATTTATTAATTATTTTAGATAAGAATAAACTTAGGCATAATAAATAATTAATAATGATGACGTTCTTAAAGTTTTATTAAGATCCTTCATTTTATATATTAGAATCCTCATCTTATATTTAAATTTTTCCAAGTAAATTTAAAATATAATTAATTAAATTTACAAAGTTAATTACTGAATTTAAATTACATATATACTTTACAGAAGATAAAGTGAAGATTTAAAGTTTTTTATTTGTGACAAAAGTAAAAAGTTATATTTAGAGATAACTATCGAAGATCAATACAGACCGTTTTATTTAACAGAACTGTTCTAAATGGTTAGTGAATCGAACTTAATTATCCTTTTCTTAATTGACAACTTGCTGCTGTCCATTGTTATTTTTCATTTAATTGTCTAAATTAATGTTCTCAGTAGAATGCAGAAGACAAGTATTACATAAATAAAAATAAAAAAATCAATAAATGTATATATATACTCTTTAGTCTTAAATTGCAAGAGCATAACTAAAATTATAAAAAAAAAGAAAAATTCTAAATCTCTCAATGTTTCCTAGATAAAATTTTATTTCTTCTATTAATAACAACTAATTTCCTTAAAAAATCCTAATCTTTTTTCCTTTTTTTAAGAGGCATAAGTTTTCATAGTTTTTACGATCAAAGCTATTGATTTATTTCCCATTGTATATTCAGCATTTCACAGCAAAGCTTGGCTTACTAATTTTTTTATATTTCATTCACATTTACATAGCATTCATTAGATCTTTCACTCCTGCACCATCGATAATAACATCTATGAATTCAGTGTGCTAAATACATTAGTGCTGAATACGATAGTATTCTAAATACATTTAAAAACCATTTAGAGCAGGATTCAATTTGAAATCAAATACTATAATAGTTGTGAAGGATGACTACGCAGTCATCCTTCACAACTATTAGCAGTTATTATTGAATTATTATTTATCGTAAACTTTTTTACAATCAGAGGTTAATAATTATTAATAAATCAATATATTTAAATTAAAAAAATGTTTAAAAAAAGGAGATGAAGTCGGATTTGAACCGATGTGCCTTCCCCTTGTAAGATCCAAATATTTCATAGTTAAAATTTTATTTGGCTATAACTCTGGAACCAATGAAAAAAAGTACATCTGATATATCGTTGAAAATCTTTGAAAATGAGGGATTATTACAGGAGTTAAGCAAAAGTCAAAAATCGAAACTGTTTGGATATTGGGCTATTTTGGAATTTTTTGGTCAAGTTGATTGCAATAAAAAGGGGAGGTACACAACCAGATGTTACAACAGTCCTAAATCCATAATTTCAAGTGAGATACATACGTATGTATTTTTTTTTCTCTCTTTACTCCCCTGGGCCGGTATTGCGCCGCCCAGGGGAGTGTCTTTTAACTCTAATAGGCCTCCCCACCTGCCGGCTATATACCGGCATGGCAGGTCGGCCTACCGGTGTAGCTCTTTTGAGAGAGTAATCATTGATTTATGCCCAAGTTTAGACACCACACCATACCTCGTGTGTCATGGTGTGGTGCCGGGTCTTTTCCGAAATTACTTATTTTCCTTAACCCTATCTCATACCCTTGGAGTCCCCAGCGGCTCATCGGGACCGACACACCTCGGCATGCCGACCCTCCCCGCTGGGGCTATCCACCCAAACCTAATTGCAACTAATAGCCCATCCGTCGCTCATCTTCATTCTTTTTGAAGATAACCCTTTTAACAAAGCCAGCAACTCTTCCCCAATTCTCTTCGCTAGCTAACATAAATTCTACTATATTGGTTGGTTCCAATTCTGTAAGCGCCACATTAAACCTTAGCTCGGCCCATCTGTTACAGTCAAAGATGGTGTGCACGGCGTCATCCAGTTCCCCATAGTACTTGCACCCAGGATCTTCTCTTCTCCCAACCTTGTGCAAATAGTTGTTAAAACATCCGTGCCCTGTGAGGAACTGGGTCAAATAATATTCCACTTCGCCGTGGTTTCTCATGAGCCAGGGTTTAACCATTGGTATAAGAGTCTTGGTCCAACGGGCAACTCCGCCCTCCAGCGAGGACACTACTGTTGATGCTATCAGTCTTCTTTTAGAAGCCGTAGGGGCCCTCTGTGATGTCATCAGTATGTTCAAACTTTTAATCATACCCTCAACCTTTTGGCATACTCCATCAATGTGCTCAGAGTATTTGCAGTGCTTTTGTAAAATAACTCCTAGATATTTCAGGGAGTTAACTTCTTCAATGACCCTGTTATTAATTTTTACTTCCATTCGATCCAAAATTCTTCTGCCGGTGAAGGTAATGCACCGACATTTTTCTATTGCCAATTCCAGACCCCCTAGAGCATAACCATTGATGTATTATGTCTGCAGTAGCGTTTGCCCTGTTTCGTACCTCCATAACTGTCTTTCCCTCTACCAAGACTGCAAGATCATCGGCATATGCAATAACTTCTACGCCTACCGGGAATTCACTGTATAATAGCCCGTCAAAGACTATAATCCATAACAAAGGGCCCAGGACCGACCCCTGCGGGACACCACTATTCATTAGGAACTCTATGGCCTCCTCCTGAGCTTCGACTGTACATCTCCTGTTATTCAAGTATCCCTCGACCTGTCTACAAAGATATGGGGACTCAGTCCCTTTTCTGCAACTGCCTGAATGATATGGCTCCATCTAATGGAGCCAAAAGCATTCTTAATATCCAGTGATACCAAAAGAAGGATACTCGTGGTACGCCAGGTACGTGACGTCTAGACGTCACGCCGAAATTAGTCAAAATGGATTCAGTTATGGTCAAAATCGATATTTCTGTTGAAATCTGAAAATCGAAATTTTTCGCGATTACATTATTTCCTTTACTTCTTTTATCACACTGTAAGATTGTATTCAGCTGTACTAACTTATAGTTTTATTAACTACCATTATATAACTATAAATTAATTAATTTCAGAATTGTGAGAGATAAGATAAACAGTATTAATCGCAGTGCACAAACTACACGACGCATCATAAAATTTAGTGTGGCAGAATGATTAAAATAATTTCTGGATGCAATGTGATTCAGACCGAAGCAATTTCCCAAAGATGGTATTGCATGAGCATTTATGGAGAATTCTAACTACATTAATAGGTTTAGTGGATCAAAATCTTTAAACCAAATAAATTTTATAAGGTAACTTTTTCAGTGTAGCATGCGCAGCACATCAATCCATCTATAACCTTTTGTTTCTGTCACTATCGATTTCATTTTATAAAAATAATTTAATACACCCTACCAAAAACTTAATTTAAAAAAAAATCTGACAAGTTGAAATATTTTTTTGCAATTTGGTTATTTATTCTTATATAATGAAAAAATAATTATACATGAAAAACGTTATGTAAAATTTCTTTTTTGGGTTGAGAGATAATTTATAATGAATTTTTTTTTGTAAAATTATTATATATGTAATATAAATAAACCAAAAAAAAATTTTTAAATTGAAAAAATCGGTCATTTTTTATTTTATCTGCTTCTCCTCCTCCAAAATTAGTTTCCAAATAATCTTTTTGATTTTTCTACGTTTACTATATCAAATGGAAGAAACTAAAAAAATAAATTTCAATGTAAAATGTATAACCAATAAAAATTTAACTAAGATTTCTTTTTTTGGGGTAAGTGTAATTATGATGAAGTTATGTTGTAATATTATTACTAAAGTTTATTATTTAAACTTAGTTTAAATAATCCAAAAAAACGTTTGAAAAATTAAAAAAGTTGATATTTTTAAACTTTGATTGGCTTCGCGACCACTAATACTACCCTCATTGTATTTTTTTGTGCCGCTTGCACTAGTACTATGCCTAGGAAGCCAAAAATAAATTCTTTTAAAAAATATGCAAAAAATAAAAATATATCTTCGATTTTTGGAGGAGGGAATTTTGGGTCAATTTAAAAAAGAAATCGTATAAAAATGTACGCCTATACTGAGCTTATTATAAAGTGGGATTACGTTTGAAAAAATTTTAAGAAAATTAACCCCCAAAACCCAACCGGCTGAAGATTTGACCCCAAAATTTCACTAGCAAATTGTCCTATACTCACGAGTCCTGTGTACAAAATCTCATCAAAATCTGTTCATCCAATCAAAAATTATTACTTCATACGCATGTACGTACGTACGTACAAACATTACCTTTCAGACCTTTTTTGTTTTTTGGGATTCTTGGATTAAAAAACGTCAAAAAATGGGAAAAAACCATAACCCATTTTTTTATTGATTACCATATTTTCCTTCTCGCAGCTTAGCTTGTTATGATGCCTAGAAAGTAAAAATACAAATTTTCTTTCTTTTCATTCGCTGTTTATCGTATATATATTTATAAAAATGTAGTTGATCATAAAATAAGCTTTAATATTTCCAACTTTTAACTTTCTTAAGGGTGTTACCCGTAGTACTCCACAAACGTAAGTTAGTGCGAAGTTTTTTTAAGTCAGCGAGGTTGGACTTGGGCGGAGTCAAATGTAGTCACGCAAAGCTTCGTGTGAGACGGTGCAATGGTATCGTGCACTATGTATCCATGTCTTTCTGACCTATAATGTCTAACCTCTATTTAAACTACGGTTTATAGTCTGCCTTCATCGCAGATTATAGTTTTTGTGTGTGTGTGTGTGTGTGTGTGTGTGTGTGTGTGTGTTTAGGCCTAATACATAATGCAGTATATATGTGTTACACTGTAACACTCCATATAACATGAAAAAATAAAGCGCTCTGTTTTTAAATTACATAAAAAATGGTTATTTTTTTAGATTAGACATGTATCTATAAATTGCCGTATTTTTCAATTGAACCTATGTAATTTTCAAGGTCTCTGCGTCGTATTGAAAACAAGTTTTTGCAATCATCAACAATAAGTGCCCTGAAAATTAACAATAATTTGTCTTATGTTACTTAACAGAGTGGTAAGATGAGTACAAAAATGTTTTTACATATTTATCTTTAGGGTGTACGCATGCGTAAGCTTGTACTTATCAATAAATATAAACGAATGTATTATAAAAATAATAAAACGGCTGGTAAACCTCTAATTAGCATATGTTCTTATGAAAATATTCTAATTTTACAAACTGAGATAATTTGTAAAATTACCTTGTAAACTTTTCGTAAAACTTTTCATAGTCTCACTGTGTTAATCAGTGACATAAATTAAGATTAAAGTTTAACAAACCATCTTGAAGGTAAGACAAGCTGACAAACTTTCAGATACAAGTTTTCATTCGACCTCTACGATACAAAGAATGTTAAAATTAATTATTAATTTCACAACGCTTTAAGTAAAATTATAAACAATAAATATTCATTTTATATTATTAAACAGATCTTTTTAATTAAACTTAAATAAATGTTTTTAATTGTGACAATATAATAATTTTAATACGATAATTCCTGTTATTAGCTCGAACGGAAAGTTTACTTTTATATATATATATATATATATATATATATATATATATATTTGTTGCGGGTTCTTTCTATCCGTTTGCAATAGCATCACGAGAGGACCAACCGAACGATTGTTTTCAAATTTTCAAGATACATTTGTATTACCCCAGGGTGCTTTTAAGTTATTGATCGAGGCCCAAGCCCCCTTGGGGGTGAAGATGTGAATTTTTCCTTTTCAAAGTCTGTATACTTTAGTTACTATAGTCACTACAATTCTGTCTTTTGTGATTTAAGGTTTTTTTTTTGTATTAGTTATTTTGGTTCGCTTCGCTTGCCCTGACCGACTAGTACATATATATAATTTTTTTCTAATTCTACTCATAACCTTTTCCGGAGAACAGAATAAAACTGTACCAGGTCACTTTATTGAAACTAGATAGACAGTCAGAAATAGTTGGAGCTGAAACGTCTGTTTTATGAAAATTGAAATTTATTTTTTTAAATACAGGTGCGAAAATATTTGATAAAAAAGACAAAAAAATTGTTGTGCATGTTCGATAAGTGGAAAAATTATAATAAAAGTGTACCCGAAAATGACAAAATCCCTAAGAATAACAGGCATATCATGCGAGGCGTACAACAAAATGAAAGGAGCTAAATGGATTTCTCGTTGCATTTTTCAATAAGTCAAATAAATGACTGCACATGGCACCAATCCAGACGATACACAGTTGAAATTAATTTCTACAACATTTACTCTTTCTTTACCATAAGACCTGGGTATATAGTGAACATTATTACTCTCAAGGGAAGCAAAAGAAAAATTAATATTAATATTAAAGCAAAAAATTAATATTAATATAACCTTTTCTACTGCTACACAATGTGCGCTCTCACTCTCTCTCTCTCTCTCTCTCTCTCTCTCTCTCTCTCTCTCTGTAGTGTATGTACTCTCTCATCTCAGCAGGAGTAATAGTTCTTCATGTGACAGTTATATAATAATTGCGAGTTATATAAAAAAAACATTATTTTAAATAGAGACTACTTTCACTCTCTATTTATAATAACAGTGTTATTGACAAAAGATAACAAATTAGATAAGAGTATTTAGACCAGTAAAATACAAACTTGCTAATTTATCTACTTGGTGCCATTCAGAATGCTGTCCAAAAAATGTCGTTAAAATAAAATTAATAGTTTCTATTACTACAAGCTGTTAGATGGAGAAGAATTTTATGCTATTTCTTATGAATATGGGTTATGGGTAATCATTTTCAAAAAATTAGAAAAAAATTTTCTTTAATTTCTTAAAATTACTAAAATAATAAAATTGAATTTTTAAAAAAAAAGTTTTTTCCAAAGATATTTCTATAAAATTTTAAAAGGTTTATTATGATACAGAAAAATAATTTTTACATATATCCTTGTACACTTGGATAGGCAATTTTTAGAAAATTATAGAAATAAAAGCTGAAATTTTAAAGTGTTTTATCAAATACCGTGCTCTTTTAGAAACATTCGGTGAAAAAACTTGAAATTTATATTTTGTAAAATTCTTAATACTGCAATCCAGTTAAATAATTAATTATTAATAAAAATCTAAAGGATTAATTCACGACCGCTGGAGAGAGTATGTACATTAATAGATGTATAATTAATATTGTAATACACAGAGATGCATACAAAGATGCTTGGAAGAATAACCAAATTTTATACATCACCCAGTAAATCGTTATGCACAAAAACTGAATATTTTCAAATAAAATATAGCATTCTTGATTTAAAAAATTCTACAGTCTTATTACCAATTAATAATGATCTAATGAATAAATAATTTATATATGAAAATATCAAGTTAACATTCATAGAAAGTGTCCACCGACCGCTAAATTAGAGGTAAAATTTAGGAACCGACTGCAATTATATAAGAGAAAAAAAATGTATAAATAAATTTTAGGCCAGAAGAATAAGAAAAGTTAGCTAGCTAGATCTAAATGAAATTGTTCACTGTTAAAAAAAAACAAAACTATACACCCACATACGCTCATTTACTTGTATCTTTAAATAAAAAGAACTCTTGAATGTAAAGTTGTTATCTCCGGGGGTCAATTTTAGTTTTGTCTCAGAAAATCCTAATTAGATTAACCAGAGGCTGGATCTTGTTACGGACACTGAACTTTACCAGTAGTATTATATCCATGAAAGAGCAGAAATAATTCTTGATAGTTAAGTAAGTAAAATCAAGTTAAATAAAACCGTGAATTAGAGTTATTTAAATAGAAATACTGGAAATAATTCGTATTAGCAATGCAACATTTTATAAAGTTTTTCTGTACAATACTTTATATTTACCTATTACTGTAATCATTTAAAGCAGTGGTAATCAATCCGGTCCCTACCGCCCACTAGTGGGCGTTTCAGCTTTCATGGTGGGCGGTAGGGATGTTGTCCGATTATGTAGCACTTTCCTTTTTTTTTCAATTTAATTGACTTTTTAAAAAATTTTTAGGTAAATTTTATAAAGTAAAATTACTTTATAAATCACCATTCCTGTAGAACAGGTGAGCGGTTAGAAAATTTTATTACTAAAAAGAGACACGAAAGTAGGCGGTAGGTATAAAAAGGTTAACTATCACTGGTTTACAGGATTTATTATTGTACTAATTTACCTAAATATCAATTTTACAACAAAACAAAATATTCAAAATTTTACTTATGTGAAATTACTCCTTTTAATTTGTTTAATTAATAATTAAACAAACAAAAAAAATATTAATTCTGAAATGAAAATTCAATAAAATTAAAGAAAGTAAAGACTGTAATTTAATTCAGTAACTGAAAAAGTAACTTCTAATTCTATACGTGGGAATATCTAATTAATAGTCGAACAACAAGGAATTACGTTTTACCAGATTCTCGTGTAGCAGTGAAATAAACATTAAGCTTATTTTTATAGAACGTACAGTTTTAATCAGGGTAATTCGTTGAATTAGCCTGCAGCAAAATAAAAAATTAAATAATATTTACAATGCACTAATATATAACGTGGAAAACTTATTGTTTATTTTGAAAAATATATTGATGTATTCTTTTTTCCAAAAAAACAAGCGCGCACACGCACACACACACACACCACGTGAGCATACATGAAATAAGGATATAAAAAACAACAACAAATAACAATAAAAATAAATAAATAGCTTTAAATAACAAAACAGGTACACAATTAAATTATTAAAAAAAGTATTAATAATATTTATTCACGATAAAATTTCAGTAAAATCATTAAACAAAAAAACAATCTTAGGATTACGAGAATAATTTTCACATTCCCACGCACAACTTTTGAACTTATGTGGGTGGTGAATTAATTCATCAAACAAGCTAAAGAAAAAATTTAAAACAATGGTTGTAAGGATTAAAATTTACTACATGTAAAACGTTTTGAGTTATTAAAATAATATATTAGTATATTTAACTAACGATAAGTTATTAAAATCCCCTAAATACTACACTAAATAATAAAATTTAATTATTATTTTACGGAGAAACGATAAGTGTACAAAAATTAAAATCTAATTATTAGAAAAACAAATGTTTTGTTAAATAATATTTAATTTTTGTTATTAAAAACACATTTTTAATTATATATGAGAAATTTAAGCTTTGTCTGAAAAGAACATTTACACGAGGGAGAATTCCTGAATCAAACTAAAAAATATGTATGATGTTAATACAGATAAAAATGGATAAATAAATTTAATATTTAAACATGAATAAATAAAAAAAAAAACAAAAAAAAAACGATTGAAAACTGAATTAATTGTAGAAACAAGTCTAATAGGTTTTTTAAAAATAAATACATAACGTGTTTTTTTTATAGTAAAAATTATTTTTAGCACAATTAAAATGTTAAACCAGTGAAGTTACATTTAAAAAAACCTACTGTGATTTAGATTATGTTCTGCAATTCCCAAAGTTAACAGGTTTTTTAAAAGTAACTAAGATGGAAGTTTTATGACTGGGGGTTAAGCCTTTTTTTATTTATTAGAGATGACAACCATCTATCGGAGCAATATAAACTTGGTTCCACAAAAAAATGAAAATTTCTTGAAAATGATAGTTTTTTTGTCTATCTGTTAGCTTTTACAATCGTACGTACCTCTTAGGGGACCATAAGTAAATCTGATTAATGATAATCTCATGAAGAGATGTCCCTACGAAACCCTTCATTAGAACATACTACTGTAGGCATTTCACTTGACGTGTGGAGAGATACAGTGGGTATAAAACGGTTCAATAATTAGTAGACTTTTCCCACCTACGGTGAATGGTTGTGATGTTAATAATAATTATTAAAGTTCACGTGATTATAATATGTGAATTATAATACCACGAAAATATTACTTTACAAAAAAAAAATACACAGCTAAAAACGGGACACAAAAAAATAACTGTTATAACCTTACTCAAATAGTATACAGTTGACAAATACTTGCAAAAACTAAAGTTTATAGTTCTATAGAAAAACTGAATTGTTTCGTAGGATTTGCAATATGTGATTTTAATATGCGTACATTTGAAGAAATGGGCAACAGGGAACGTTTCAACAATGACTAATCTATATTTCTAATCTTTAACTATCAAACAGATTTTAGTTTCCGTTATATTTTATTACTGCATCTTTAATTTAATCACGGCAATGAAAATAAGAATCAAAACAAGCATGACATAATTAGTCACTTTTCGTGACCGACTGAACAAGCTGTTATAGTTGTGATGAGTCATAACTAGTTGTTATTTGAAATGACTATTGACGATGAGTTGTGGCGTAAGGGAACAGGAACTATGCTGAACCAGCCGTAAGCCGAGTGAAATGCCTACCATAGTACAAAGGTTCAACGCCTGCATATAGAAAAAGCATTTGTACAAGTAGTCCAAGTAAAGCTCAATACTTAGCATAGGTAGAAAAGAATAAAAATATAAACCATATTCATCAATACCATATGTGAAAACCACAATAAATAAAACAAATATTCGTCGGTAATAGAAATAGCTGTAATTTTTAGAGTATGAAAGTGACGTCCTAAATAGTGACAAACTTATCTTGTGTTCCCATTCCAAGGTTCTTTCTCCCGGTCGCTCCTCTGGTTACGTCTTCCAGATCCTGCACATAGAAACGTTTTATTCGCCTGATGTCATACCTGTCTGTTTGTTTAACCTCCGGGATCACTGTTAGGTATTGCTTCAGAGGATGAGATGAATGACTTGTAGCGTGTGTGAAAATGCCATGTCTGAGCGGGATTCAAACCTGGAACCTCCGGATGAAAGGCCGAGACGCTACCACTCGCGCCACGAAGGCCGGCCTGATGTCATACCTGTTGTCCAATAGATTTACTGCCGGATAATTTATGTTTGTCTAACCTGTGCTTGTACCGCGAGCTAAATTTTTGGATCTCTTTGTAAACAAAAGATTATCCTAGTTGTCATGAATGAATTTCGCTATCGCTAACAAACCAAGGTACTGTTATGATTCTCAATAATTTATTTTTGAATCATTTAAATATTGCTATTACTCGTCGTAATACTGGATCTCATTCGTTCAGATAAGTTTAAGGATAATTCTGCAGATCGACAATTTATTAGATAACAATAACTTGGGTTTCTGTCCAGCAACCAGTTTAGTTCCCTATACTTTAAGTTTAGCAGTTTCCTATTTTCTACCACGTGGCCCTTCCACGTTTCCATCTAAGTATAGGCCAAGGTATCGTACCCGATCTGTGCGAGGGATATAGACGTCACTCAGGTGGACCAGTGGACAATCACCCCTTCTCATCGTAAATGTCACATAACTTGATTTATTCTGATTTATCTTCCTTTTCTATTTTGTGAACCACGCACCGTTCTCATCTAACTCTGATTGTAGTTTAGCAGAGGGTTGATTGTTATCTTCACCATCGACTAAGATTGCCGTGTGGTCTGCAAACAATGCGACAGTTATGTTATCCGGAGCAGGAAGGTCTGAAGTGAAAAACAAATCAACCCTTCGCAAGAAATTCAAAGGGTGAGAAACCTGATGAAAATAAGGGATGCAGAAAATGATGTTAAGTAATTTTTAACGAGCGTAAGTTAAAATTGACTAGAATTCCAGAGGAACTTCAGGTAAGAATATTTTATCTATTTTAATCTTTACGTGACTATTTTTTTTGTTTGAAAATATATACGAGTATACATATATATTCCACTGATAATCCCGTAGTTGATTTCTTAACGGTAATATCAATGGAAAAATTTCAAACAAAAATTACATAGTCACGTAGAGAAGATCTGAAGTTATTTTATTTGTTTATCGTTATCATTACATAGCACTGATTTATAATATTATAGTTATACATTATAATAAAAATTTGTCGTAATATTCAAAGAATTTGTATAAAAACATCAACAGAATTACTTTGAGAACTAATAAAAAAAAAATATTCTTATTAGCAAATTCCAGACAGCCTTCGCTCACTGTCGGTATTAATTACTGAACTTCATTTTTCTCCATTCCTTATTTTTTAGCAGGAGTCTGATCCTTTGCATTTTATCGAAGAACGACATATGTTTATATTCTCTTCATATATATTCATCGTAGTAGGTATTATTGTTACCACATATATGCCTAATTTAATATAGGCGGGCGACAACGCTAGCAACGACGTGAGCGGGGCGCACAGTATACGGACGCGCTGATACAAGCATCACTCCCACCGCGTAGTTCTCCCATCATAGCGGCGTAGCAGTCGAACCACCCATCAAAACAGCGTGCACCTGGAGAAGACCAAGAAGAAGAAGATGGAAGAAGACAGAAGTCCCCTGGCCGTCTCAAGGTGGGAGCTCCCGGCAGATGCCAACATTTGTCGGAGCAGCAGGCCTGGCCGGCCCGCCGAGGGAGTCGCAAGACGCGGACGCTACCTTCCCGCTCCAGCTCCAGCTCGCTGGGCTTCAATCGCCTTGGCCGCGTCGGACTCAGCAACAGGAGCCGGCCCAGCTGGGAATCGCTCGGGAAGAACCGCCTTGGCCGCGCAGGGAAAGGACGACCGACGCTGACCCGACCCTGCAGGGCACTAGGGATCACCACTGTCACGCTGTAGTGGGGACCCAACTGCCGTTGAGGCAAAGCCCGGTTGAATTTCAGTGGACAAGCCGCAACTCCCCGATTTCACCGGAGACCGGATCAACAGCTCTTCTCAGAGCTAACGCAAAAAACGGCCCTTTTCAAGGCCACCACAAGGTTATGAAATACGAATCGTCGAAGCCATTCAGCAACAATATATATATATATACTCGTATAAAAAATCGAAATCAGTACATTAAACAAGGTTTGTACGTAAATAAAAATTTCTATTGAACTGAAAAACTTCTCTATTTTTGAATCGGTAAAAGATATATTTATAAATGAAGCATTTTGAAGAAGAAAAATATTGAAATTCCATTGAAATCTTCAGTAGGGTTTTTAGAAATTTATATGTGATATTAAAAAAAAAATTGAGGTCCAATCTATAATACAAAGTAATAACTTAAGCAATCAGTTTAGATTGGTCTCTTTCAGAATTTTATTCATTCTAAAAGAAAAAAATCCATGAGGAAAAAATTAATATACCACTTCTTTGTTCTTCTAGTATTTTCAACTGAATTATTTCCTAGAGTTAATTACAGACAAGTGTTAATTCACAAGTGTTAGACTTAATTGACAGGCTAGTGACAAGACAGCGATATAAACTTACCAACCAAGTTAAAAAATATTATTTCTGTACATTTCCGCGTACTATACAAAGATTCGTAAATACAAATAATGAGTAAAAATATATTTATAAGTCTGTAAAAATAAATTATAAATTAAATTTATCTGAACTGTTATTTTTTAATCCTTCCTAAAAATTTAATAATAAAAAAAATAATAATAATAACATAAATACGATTGACTGGTAACTGATTGCACAACCAAATTTTACACGTTGAATGTGAATTACCCATTTATTACAACGTGAACTTTGCAATATCCGGCAGCTTACCAAGTAATCGATCCTCGACTGGATACACTTTTTTTTTATGGATTGTGAAGGAAATTTTTGCATGACATACAAAGCTGCTTTGAAAGCTTTTTTTATTATGAATAAGAAAAAGATATCTCTCTGTTATTTTTATCTTTTATATCCTGTACGTTTTTGATTTCGTTTTACTGATGATAAAAAAAATCTAATATTATTGTTTTTTGTTGTAACTGATCTACAGGGTCATCGTGACAAAACTTTCTGCTGCAGCAACAAAAAAGCAAATCAATACACAGCTCGAGTTTTAAGTTTTTTGATTTACGAGTATATGTATATATACCGTATATAAACTGGAAGGTAAGCTATATATATATATATATATATATATATATATATATATGAGTACATCTTATATTTCAAAATTAGTTTCCAAGATTCATGGAGACGATTTTTTTAATTAAGCCATAATAAAAATATTTATAATATATTGTTACTAGATGTAAAACTTCTTTGTTTTTTTTCTTTTTACAAGAGCTAAGTTTACTTTGTTCAAATGTTGAATAAAATAAATCGTTATTTGTGTAGTTCCCTAAGGATCTAAGGTCCAGCATTCTAGAATCTATACAGAATCCTGTTCTTTCTCAGGTCACCCGTTTGAGAAACATTCCCAGTCCACTTTCACTCTCAACTGACCATACAACTCAATATGATTTAAAAAATAAATTTATGTAATATAATAATCACGAAACAACCATCTATGTGAAAAATAAATATGAAATTTCGTGTAATACTTTATAGTTTTATTTGTAAATTTAAAAAAATATATAATTTTTTGTGAATCAAGAAAATTTTGCGTCTGCCCAAAATTTTTAACTTAAAATATCGGGTCGATCCAGAATTTTAATTAGTTTATTTTCCTTTTTTATAATAACCCTTAACAATAAAAATAATGTTAAAAAATTAATCGGCATAAATTTTAATCCTGATAAGGATTTACAAATTTATCTAATTTAAATTACCGAATATTGCGACACAGGAAGAGTGAAATTAAGTCAATTTATTCGAGTAAGAAGTCAAAGAGGAAAAAACAAAATATAAAAAAAGAGGAAAAAGACTTCAAGATACACCAAGGGTAAGATAGTGTTGATTAAATCTAAGAAAAACTTGAAAAAAAATGTTTGTATCAATTCTTTTTTGATGCGTGAATGAAAAAATAGAATTCGTGAAAGGAATATATCTATTAATGTATTTACATTACCTATATATACGTATAGATTCAAAACGTTTTAAAATATAACTTTAATTCTAGTAAGAGAACCGTTGTAATAAGATTTGAGTAAACCTCTTAGGGGTGTAAATTTTATATGAAGATGAGCTTTTAAGTTAAGAATGTTGGTAACTCACTTTCTCGTTATCTAAATAAAATTATTTCTGATCATATATAATAACTAGATGAAGTGAACTGATTAGACAAAAAAAAATCAAAAAAAAAATCGCAAAACAGATAATATACGAATAAAAATATTTTAAACAATGAATGAAAATAAAAATTGTATGGACAAAATTAATACAGTATATATTTTATAAACGTTCAACTAACATGAACAAAATAAATATTAATATTTATACATGAGAAGTCAGATCTAATATTTTATTCATAATGATAAATGAATCCTTTGGGATGCAAACATTGACAGTTATGTACTGTAATGTAGAATTGGCATATAAATAAAAGGAGTTCCAATACTAAGCGATTTTTTCTTACTATTGCAACATGTTTTTCTTAGATTATATATAGTATTATATTTTTCAATATTAATAAACTAGGAATTCAGGTGAATTCACTTCGGAATTAACCTAATAAACAGTTAAAATATAAATATGCATAATTTTACTAAAGAATTATTTAGAAATCTTGGATTTTAAAAAAATATTCCATTTTTTTCCATTAAGAATACATTGATAATTTTTTTAACACCTGTTAAGATTAATCTTACAGAAATTTCGTTAAACGTTTAATGTTATCTAGTCTTAAATATATATTTAAATTTGTAAGGTTAACAGATACGTTTTAAGGTGATAGTTGATTCGTATGATATTCCGCAAGTCTTTAAATATTAAACATAATAATATTGATTCGGAGTTCATAGACATAGTCTTCTTGTTTGTGAAAATTAATATATCACTTGCTTTGTACATTCATGGATTGCTAGACCAGGATGTGATGTTTATTAAACACATTGAGGAAACGTTAGTGTTATGGCTATTACATACGACTTTAGCTAAATCGACTGTACGTAGAATACGATAATTGTATACACACGACTGGATGTCGACGCTACGTTGACTAGCAATGGATATTTCCACCTCTGGTAACAACGGTTAAAGCGCCAATGAGAGCGGGATTCAATACTTTATCACCACGTTTTGGTACGGGCGGGGGGCGGGCTTCGACGCTGGTAAGATTTTGGTTGTTTGTGTGTTTCGTTTCTTCAATTTATTTTATTTCGCTATGGCCGTGTTGGACATTGAAATTTTAATCGAAGAATTGAAGAGGTATCAAAAAATTTGGAGCATGAACTGTAAAAAAAAATCATAATAAAAACTCTCGAAAAGTGGTATGATTGAAAATGTCCGCCGCATTTGAATCACAGTTTGAAAATAAAAAAACAGGAAAAAGAAGAAACCGGAAATTATTACTCCTTTGCTCATTTTTCTTTCTCCTGAATAGGAAGATCTCTGATAAAATACTATCTATGCCTCTTTGTTAGACATCCTTTCACTTACAAACGCTAAAAAAAGTGTTAAAAGTATGTGCATTAATAAGGGGTGGAAGATAAAAAAGAAATCATACCTGGCTGCGGTAATACGATTTTCTTTTTTGGGAGCGGATCAATCACTTGTCATGTCAGATTATTAACGGCAATTCAGGTCCTGTGTTTTCTTTGTACATGTCTAAGACTTGTTATACAACGAAACCGATCGGAACAAGTAGATTTGTTATGGTGAAATTACAACATAAAGTAACTTACAGCTTACTTCACTCAAATAGAAACAGTTATTAAGTTTCAGAGTCGTTTCTACAATTAAGAGTTAAAATTGAAAAAAAAATTGTAAGTTTGCTCTTAATATTAGAGTTTTTTAGTAAAACGATGTCAGTTGGATGTTTTCGTTTTAGTCTTCTTACTTCAGCTCATGCAGCGATAAATTTGTTGAGTTACTTGAAGATATTCAAGATACATATAATATTTAACAGTGTTAGTATTTGAATTTTGAAATTTATTTTTGTCAGTGTGAAATATGTAGATTTCTGAATTTATCGTTTTGTACTACAGTGTTGCTATTATTGACTTTCGATTGGAAGCACAGAATGATTTTGACGTTTGAATTTCTTGATAGGGCCAACAACTGACCTCCTTACGTCCAAGTTGATTTGATTACCGATTTATGTATGAGGAATCTGCAATGAAATATTAAAATTTTCACCTGAAAAGCCAGAATAATTATTTAAATTTACGTCGAACTTTTTTGCATTTAATTTGAATACGTTTAATCCATTTACGGCTTTTGTATATAAATTTAATCCAACATATTCAGCGGCCTCAATAAATGGACATTCGCGATATAATGTAAATTTAATAGTTAAAACATTTTTTTCATTTAAATTATTAAATTTGAGAGAAAAAAGTTTATTTAAAATAATTTTTCGTTACAAATAACACAACAGGATATTCTTAAATGGAAATTTCATAAAAATAGTTTAAAATGAAAATAGTTTTACATGTTTCTAAACACTTGTAGGGATATGTTTTTCTGGTTATTTTATAGTACAGAGCTATGAATACTTAGAATAACAATTCTTTTATCATTTACACACACACACACACACACACACACACACAGACAGAGAGAGAGAGATAGGGGGAGAGAGAGAGTATTTTTTTAATGGATTTTTGCGATATAACAACAATGCTAATGATATAACATAACGTAAAAATTTGTAATAGCAGAATTCTAAAATAATTTTTAGGATTCTGCTACTATTCCGCATGCCTATATTTACAATCCTCTCCTCTCTTGTGCATCCTTTTAGTCCGAAAAAGAGGTATTTTAGCTGGTTCCAACTTGTTTAATTCTCTTCGTAAAAATCAATGTTTAACTAACGTACAAGAGAATTAGAACTTTCATATCATTGTAAAGTCTTATCTGGATATCGTTTTCCTCTAGTATCCTTGTAAATTTTCCGCATATTCTTTGAAAACGACCAATCATTTTGTAATCTCAACGTATAATAATATACCACTAGAATTAAACTTAAAAATGAATTGCAACAGAGTTTATTTATGATTAATATTTATTTTATTGAAAATAGGAAAAGGTTTATTAGACACTTTTTAGTCTTTGAGTTAAGTAATTTCATAACCATAACTTTAAAGTTTAAAAGTTCGATAATGTAGGTCAAACGCATTTTATCTTGTATTGTTAATATTCTATATAGTATGTTATATAATAAGCAAGGGAATCGTTCGCTCACTTTGTTTTCGTATGCCTTACAACCGAAAGGCTTTGCTTTTAGTTTGTAATAAATTATAAACAAAATCTTACTTTTAAGGGAAGACCACATAAAACAAAAAAAAGTTAAGCTTTAGTAATACTTTTTTAAAGCAGTGATTTATAGATACTCATGAATATTTTCACAGATTGTGAAATGTTTTACTTTTTTATATACAAAAAAAAAACTTAATACTGATGCGTAATCTGTGATATAATTTGATGTAAGCATTAAAATATATATATACGGTTCTTCAGACAAGATTTTTTTTCTGTCATTTTTTGAAAATAAGACCTCTTGTATTTTTACAAAATAAAAAAAAGTTAGATTACATGTCTTAAATGTAATGAGACAATATATGTCATATTAAAAAGGAAGGAATTAAATGTCCGCATTATGGATGCGGCTGAGCAACTTAAGGACAGCTCTGAAAAACTAAAAAGAGCATCAAAAGCAATACAGAAGCGTGCCAAGAAATATGTTGAAAATGGCGGGCTCATTTTTGAAATATTATAAACTAGTACGTGTAATAAACTTTGGTTTAGTAAACTTTTTCTAAATAAAATTCGAATTTTTCTAACTTTTGTTTATTTTATTCTAATTATCATACTCCATTTTGTCCAAAATTAAATTTTTTAGAAGTTTTGTTTGAATATTTTGTGTTTATTACTCATTTAACAAAGTTATTGCACGTCAAACATAAAAAAAGAGTTTTCCCCCAATTTATTGGTTTTCACCCCAGATTTGTCAAAAACTACTGCAGATACGGTTATGAGACCTATTCCATTCGATTTTTCAGGTCAATACCCATAAAAAATCACTAACTCTATTTAAATAACGTCCTAAAGATCTCAGTACGACCTCATTTTACCGGGGTAGTTGAAATCCGAGCGAAATCTTTCACTAGCCAATAATTTGCAAACGAAGCATTTTAGGACAAATGTTAGTATGAACATTTTCCATTATTTTCAAGAGTAGAATAGGTCCCCGGAGAACTTCGTGATACAATCTGTGTTAGATAAATTTTACAAGTATGTACGAAATTTGAAAGAAAAAACTAATCTGAAGAAAGTTGAAAATTTTGGATAAAAACGCTATTTTTAAATATAAGAATATTTTGAAAAAAGAAGCTTATGACAAGTTTTTGAAACATTCAGAACTCGAAAAATTAAATTTTCGTAAGTCCAGTCATAGAAAGGACAAGCCGACCACCGATTCCTCTTCATTTCTCCTATATTTTGAGATCCCTTCTCCAAATTTCAATAGCAACAGAAAAAGCACACGTACAGAAGCCAGCATTGTCAAATTTAATAATTTTTAGTCCATCCAAGCCCGATGAATTGATCCAAATACGTTCTAACAAACACTGTCGTTTAAAAACCGTCTCGTCTGGTTAAAACCAGATTTTTGGTTTTATTTAAGAAAGAAAGGATGTTGCACTGCTGTAATGATTTTTGAAAATAATATTTTTTTCGGTGTTTCTTTGTATTTCATGTTATATTAGTATCATGTGTTCTTTTTAATACTGCGAGGTACGGTTTGTTTTTCCAATAAATACATTCATTATATCTGTTTATTTGTGGTTTTTTCTTCCTCCTTTCCACATAGTTGTTGAATTGTGAATGCATCAATTGCTTAACAGTGCTATATGCCAACAATCCACTTTGATATGGTTACCCGTAATTTGTGTGGTTTTGGAACCGTATTGGTTTTCTGTATTGTGAGTACAGAAAAGGTTTAAAATGACCCAAAACGATTAAAATTTCAAAACGAATTTTTTTGCCACCAACCCGTTTTCTTCACATCAGATCACAATTTGGGTTATTGCCAAACTAAAGTACTGTAAAGAAACTAGCTCGCACCTGGCGATGCTCGCAAAAATCTGATTTGGGCTTTCTAACATGTCATTCTTCAAATGACACAATGAAAATCTTGAAAATTACCTAAAAACCAAGTTTTTCGCTTTAATACTGGTTCCTGTAAACCGATTCCCTTTAAAATTTGTAGGGTTCTTATTTTTACTAAGTTTACATCATCCTACCAAGTTTAATCAAAATCGGTAAAGATTTGCGTCTGGTACAGTGAACGAAAATATCTTATACACACATATATATTTTTATATGTATGTAAACATTGCAGACTCGTATTCAGGAGACTCCAAAACGTAACGAAAAGTTGATATCCCCTCCTCTTGACACCCTATTAGAAAATCTGACCGGGCAAAATAGCGATTTCTACGAGTTCTTTGAATATCGGTTAAAAAAAGTCACAGGCTTCTAAATAGTAAAAATGCTAATATATTATGTTTAAATCTTTGTCAGATTTTCAGATGACCTTTTATAGATTAAATTTTATTTTTACAACTCCTGTTTACGTTGAGTAGATTCTATAGAGTACAAATTATTTTAATTTAGCGGCTTTATTTTTAATCCCACATGATGTTCTGAAAAAAAAATTCATCTTATTTTTAAATCCCTATCCAAATTTTATAATCTTTCAAAAGTTTTTTAAAGTATTTTAGATAAACTGATTTTCGGCCGATATAATAATTAGAATTTAGGGTCTAGGCAGATAGTTTTTTCATTATGAATTAAAATTAATTTCTTTTTTTTTAATCTAAAAAAAATTATAAATTTTCTGCTATTAATAATCTTGAAATATTTTCAAATCTAACATAATACATTAAACACTGTATTTAAAAATATGAAAATAAATACTCTTTAATGGAAAAAAAGAGATCATATTATGATAATCAAACATTTAAATTTCGTGCAGAGGTCCCGGGTTCAAATCTCTCCGGTCAGGCATGTAATCTTTTCACACGCTACTAATTTCCGCCGGTCTAATTATCATAGCTGTTGATGCCCGCTCGTTCAAAACAAAGAAAAAAAGATTTTTTTTATGAAATAATTAATATTTGCTCTGATAAAGAGATTACTTTTATTTTACAAAATATAAAAATGAAAAAAAAACTATTACGAATTTCAGTATAATTAATGATTTTGTACTAAAGCTAAGAATTATAGAAAATAAATCACGTGAAATCAGTCCAAACGCAAAAAAAAAATAATAATAATAAATGAATAACTGCAATTATAACTAAATTCATGATAAAATTAATTAAAACAATTTTAATAAAATATTTTTTAAAATTAGTTTTAATTTAATTTATATTCAACTTATTTTAACCCTAAGCTAAGACCTATTTTAAGCATAATCGATTAGAGTCTAAAATAAAACCTCTTAACTTCTTCATTAAAACTTTACTTTCAGTGGTTAAAAGAAAAGAAAAAAATAGAACGGGTAACTCATCGATAAATCTAAACTAGATTGCTGAGTTGAATTGTAAAAAACGTACTTTTTCAGTTATTTAATTATTAAGCTACTAAATCTGACAAAATCTCGAAGCCAATTTTTTCACTAAGTGAATATAATTTTTCTTTAATATATTTATTTAAAACTTTAATTTATATTTCTTTCATATAAAAAAAACCTCAGCTTTAGCTTATATAAAAATATATGGGTGCGTTGGCTTGCTTGTTGTGTGCTCACATTTTTATGTAGCTGCTATTGGCAACAGGAGACCTGTAGTGCAACGTGCGGCTATGCGCATTACATTATATTAACATTTATTATACTTATTATTTTTACATTTTGTTAAAAAAAAACTATAGTAAACATAAGTTTTTTTGAAAGTTATAAAAACAAATAAGTATAGAAGCATCATGCTTCTTGATACGAACGATGTATATACTGTATGTAATATGTAAATGTATTAATCCTTTTACTTCATTATATTTCTGTCACATTGCAACAAAAATATAATTAAGTAAAATACTAGTTTTCTTTTTCTTTAATGAATATCTGTAAAATACTTAATATGCTCACAAACATGAGAATACGAAAGCGTCGATGGTCCAAGGAGGGAATCCCCCGGCTAGTATTTAAATAAAGTTAATTAAAATCATAATTTAAAATTTTAAAACTGCAGCAAGGTACATTTACCATAATTTAATTTTCTATATTTTTAATTATACAATAAAACGTTCTAATGAAGCAGAAATCTCTAAAAAATTACTTTTGCATTTCTTGACATTTCATGAACCAAAAACCACAAAAAACAAAAAAGGTGGTGGGGGGCTCGGTAATGTTCGTACATGCGTACCTATATACGTATATGCGTTGGCGTGTTTGAAGCTTAATAACCTTTGCCTGGATAAATCTATTTTGATGAAATTTTGTACAGAGACTCGTCTATATGAGGCAATTTGTTGGTAAAAATTTGGGGCAAACATCTCTAGGGAATGAGGAGTTTATGGGGGGGGGGGGGGTAAATATTTTTCAATATCTGCATAAAAAGCAAATCTTACTTTATATTAAGGTCAGTATATGCGTGCACGCTTTCTTACCATTTTAAAAGAAATTTGTTTCAAAATTTCCTCAAAAATCGAAAAATGCTATCTTTTTTATCCTAATTTATTTTAACGTCTTCATAGGCCTATTAGTAGTGTAAGCAATCCCCTCAAAAAATACTTTTTGAGTTTTTTAAACTTTTAATATTATAAATAATAGACTTTTAATAATAACAATAATAATAATAATAATAATAATAATAATAATAATAATAATAATACGATATAAATAAAATTTCAACTTAATTCATCCCCAACCTAAAAAGGGAAAAAGGACTTTTTATTGGTTGTACATTTTTTAGTGGAATTATTTTTTAGTTTCTTCCAATTAACATTGTAAAAGGAGAAAAATCAATAATTTTTTTTGAAAAGGGAAGCCGAAAAAAGTATCTATTTTTTTTTAATCTTTAAAACTTTCTTTTGTTTATTTAAACATATAATGATCTTTTTACAATGAAACTTCATCACAAATTATCTTCCACCCTCCCAAAAAAAAAGGTATATTTTTTCATTTATAATTATTTTTTAACTATATAACAATAAATTTGTCAATGCCAGGAAAGTATTACAACTTCGTTGTCAGATTTTTTACACTACATACCATTTTATTTTATTACCTTTTTTTTTTAGTAATTGTTTGTGTGTGGGTATGTGTACGCAAGAGCAAACAGTTATTATAAAATGGCTTTGTATGATTCTATAAAACCAACATTTTAAAAATTAAAATGTAGAAAGAACATTATGAAGCAACAAACAACTTGTGATTTAATTAAATTACTTAAAAGTCGCTGAAAAATGTTCAGACAGTAAACTCTCAGAGAATATTTGCTGTATTGAACGTACATCAAGAAATTTCAAGAGGTTGTGTGCTGCTAGAATTCTAGGCTACATAACTGCAGTACAATAGGATATTGACCCATGTTGCGGTTTGTCCTGATTTCTATTCTTAGTCATAAGTTTGCTAGTATTACCTTAAATATGATAAATTTCAAGAGAATCTTTTTCCTTAGTAAAACATTTTATTCACTTATAAGTATTAAACGAATAGATGAATATATTTATACAATTATATATATTTTATATCATTTTTATTATTCACAAAATTTAATTTTGTTTTTATATAGAAAAAAATTAAAGAAATCTGTTCAAAATATGTGTACACTTTATATGTCTGCTTGAGTGTATACAAAATTACACTGTATTTAAATATAGATATACATAAAATAAAAAAAAATTTCTAATGAAAAAAATTACTGATTGAACTTAGCATTTTATTTCTTCATGGAGCAGACTGAAAGTTTTGAAATCTGAAGTAAGCACTTAAGTAAAATACCACCGTCTGTTCATATTTATAAGTTCAGAAGTTCGTTGCAAACTTTATATTGATGTTTTATATTATTGTAACACATGTAGCGGGTTGGTTTGCACGATACAATGCATACACTTTTCAGACTCTATCGACCGCAAACACCGTTTTCGTATTTGTCACTGATGTTTTTAATGTAAATTTATTCCTCTATTTATATAACTATACATATTGTGTTATACACGGGTGAATAGCACATCTGTTAAATTTGTACTATTAATTTGGGCTCTAATAGTTATATATTTTGCGTAAATTATTTATAATACAAATATATTTATATAGGTACTATGGTTTATTACAAGAAACTTTTATACTTTAAAATGGAAAAAAGTTTATTTTTACTAAATATTCAGAGGATTTAAGAAATATTAATATAATGTAGTAAATTTTAATTTAAAATATGACGTATTAGAAACTTTCTAAAATATGATGAAATTAAAAAATAAATTCAATAATAAAATAAAATAAAAGTATACGTTTTGTACTCTTCTTTTTGCCAACCGAATCACCTTCTTGAAGAGAACTACCGTCTCTTCATTTTTCCCAAAAGGCTTCTGATTTAAATTTCAGTTAGGCTAGAAATTCTCACATATTAATATCTTCACTCAAAACTTGTGATGAATTGATGACTAACAAATGTTATAAATTATGTTTAAATTTTTTTCAAGTTTTGTCAGCTGAGGACCACGTGAAAAAAATATTTTACATTTCTTTCTTCTGAGCGTTTTTTTCCTGATCTTCCAATAATTTTTATTTTTTTCGGTTTGATTTTGTTTTCTATCTTCTAAACAGATTTTATTGGTTTATTTTTTCTTTTTGTAACCTTGAAATCTTGTAACAGTTTTGTTATATCATGTACTATTTCTTCAGATATTTCCATTTCTTTAAACCCTTAAGGTCGATATATTTCCGTTTTTTTTTTGTTTTTTTTGTTGTACATGTGATTGAACATTTTTTTTGTGAGCCTGTTATTCATTCTCCTAAGATGGGTATAGAATTTGGCTCTTCTTTTTCTCATGTAATCTAATATTTTCTGTTTCATTGTGGTGTAAAGATCTTTATTACCTCTGAAATTTGTTTTCACCTACTTTTATGGGGTCCTAGGATTTCTTTTTTCAAGATTTTCCCTTATTTTTTTTCTACTTGAATTATTTCACCTTATACCGAATTCTAATCAAGTTTATTAACATATTTTAATGTCTGATTTTGGATTTTATTCGTATATTTTTTTTATTGTAATTATATTTTGTTAGTCGAAAGGCCAATTCCATTTTTCTAGTTTTAATTTGATTGACCTTTTCATCTAAATCACTATTTTGGACTATTTCTCCAGACATTTAAATTTCTTTAAGTTTTATTACTAATATAATATAAATAAAGTATATTAACATAATTTATTGATTTTAAATATATAAAACTGAAAATTGTTTGAAATTAAAAAGAAATTCCATATTAAAAGGTTAGTCCCTTTAAATGTAATAACCTAACTGAAATTTATTTAATTTATTACCGTATTAATAGTACAGTTTTAGGTACTATGACAAAATCATTTTAGATTTTCAAAAAAAATTTTTGAATAGTCAGCAACTACGATTAATTATTGTATGCACATATTGTTTGATTAATCCTAGAACGGGTGAATAATGATTAGATGAGTGATAAGAATTATCCCCGATCTCCTATTACGAATTATGGCGTATGTTGAGTACGGTTAAACTGATTATATGTGTTTCTATTTGATTGGAATGCCTGAATTACTGATTTACAAATGAAATAATTGTCTCCGATTGATCGGCTGGGCGTGACCGAACGTTGAATTGTGATTTACCTCAAAGGTATTACGAGGTAGTATTAACTAACACTTAAATAATAAATACATATAAATTACAAATGTAGATTGAACGAATTAATCTAACGACCTTTGAAAATCTGTTATCTTGAAGTTAGAAGAAATAAGTTCAATTCCCATAATGGTTTTCAAATTTCAATAATGGTTGACTTTATTTTCACGTGTTATCTTTGTTTTTAACTAACTTAAAGACAGCTAAAGGCAGAAATTAAGTTCAGTTCCCATAATGGTTGATTTTCTCTCTCGTTATCTTTGTTTTTAACAAATCTAAAGACATGGGGAGGTTTTTTAGCGGGTGTGAGCTCCGCACTGCCGTCAGAGCGGGCCTGACGGCGGTTGGTAGAGCTTTTCCCTCCCTCTACGGGAAAAAACCTAACAGCAAAATTTTGAGAGGCATAGTTGACAATGAGAATAACCGGTAGAATTTCTGTTCAAGGATATACGACCAAATATTCGTTGTTGTAGATATAACGACTTCTTTCTTGCAGCTGTAATTTTGATTGTAGCTGAAAATGTTGAGGAAAATAGAAAAATCCTTAAGGTTAACGTTGTTCTCTATGAGACAGTTTACTCCAGCTTGTTTTTTTCGATGTTATCTATACTTTTTTTTACTATTTATTTTACTTATTTTTTAAAAGAATATAAAATATATTTGGTTTCGACTTTAATACTATTCCACATTCATTTTTTAAATGTTATAATACATTGCATATTAAATAACATTTTGTATATTAGAAATTCAAATAGCGAGTATAGACAAGAGATAACTTGACCAAACTAAAAGACCATATTTCGGTATATAGACCAAAATGGTGTATCTTAGTGAATATGACTTCATAACTTACGTACGAATATAAATATTTAGGATCTGAACAAAAAAAAAACCACGTATTCATTTTATTTTATCCCAGTATTTCCTGAACAGTTTTATAAATATTAACATTTTCCGGAAGGTATGTTTAGTTAGCCGATAACGGATCTTTTAAAAATTTTTTGTAAGAGGTTGAAATGTTGCATGAATAATTCTAATTATCCTATTCCAAGAAAGCAGAATAGTTGTTAATTTTGATTTATTTCACGAATTATTCACCATAAACATTTTTTATATATCTTAAAGATTAAAGATATTCAACCCTTAAAATAAAATTTTCAATTTTCATTGTTTTTAACTCGCATAGCTATTATTTAAATGGTACACAAAAATATTACACGGGGAAAATTTAGGAAACGATCTCTTAGGAATAAAAAAAACTATGTTTAGAAAATGAAATTATATTCCTAATAGTAAACTTTAACCCGTGTTATATCTGAATACTACTGTAACATATTTGGGTATGTATTTAATTACAACATGACGGATTTCGGTGCACAAGTTTTATCGTCGAAGTACTGAATTTATGAATAAAATATTCAACAATAGTTATAATCAATGTACATTAAAAATTAATTTATGCACAACAATACTGGGTTTAAAAAAAATTAACCAAAAAGCTTTTATTAAATAATAAATGATATTCCGAACCAATTGGAGCTAAATCGTTCGGATAATACCGACAGCTATCTGTAGGTAGGAGTAAATCTTTATTATAGAAAGCTAAGTCTTTTGAATAAGACTGAAACGATGCAATGCTATGAACTTATCTGATAAAATTTAGCAGATTAAGTTTTTAAACATTTAAATTTGATGATTTCATTGTGTGAACAATGATAGTAATATTTTTAATATTGAAACATTTTTTTCTAAAGTAATTATTTAAAAACTGTGTTTTATGTATTTTAGATTAAAAAAAATTAAATTTTGCTACTTGTTACAGTAAAATAAAACCAGCATAGCATAATTTTCACGGCTTTGTCCTTGAGAGACTTTTGTTTCAAACACGCCATAGTGTTTTTAAATATTAATGACTTAATTATAAAATATTTATAGTACAATTGCAAAAAATACCAGAATGTTCAGTAAAAAATAAATTTGGGCCCATTTTTTGTCCTTGATCATATGACGTCATCTTAAAAATTATGCAGTATTAAAAGTATAATTAAGAAAAACAAAATTAGAAAAAAATTTTGAAAAACAATTCTAAGTAAAAAACGTACAGATCCCATTTGAATGACGGTTTTATCATCAGAATTATTCTGTATTTAGAATATAATTGTTGTTACGTTCCACTTTTGCCGTCGGGTGCTGCTACCTTGCGAGAGCTAGAACTCTCCGGAAAACTATGGTAACGCGATGTCCTACGTCATAATACCGCGAGCAGTGGTCATTATGATGCAGCGACTTCTATTCATTCGGCGCCAGAATCTGACCTAGAGCGGTCGTGTTTTACATGCAGTCCGGATGGACGCGCATTGTAATGTTCGGATGAACGCTTATTTTATCTGTTACTTATGTGTTATTAAGTTCAATTAAATGTGTTACGTTATATGTTAGATGTCCAATTACATGTTATCGAAATGTCAAGATGACAAGAAATTAAATAACAATTCAATAAGCATCAAGGCGTTGCTTCAATTAATCACCTATGCATCTACAGTTCATACTCGCTCTAAAACCTACCTAAGGTTTTATAGTCCTCTACATCGCAAAGGATCAAACAATTGTTAAAAAAAATTATTAAAATCAATTAGGTTCCATTTGAGCCCTTGCTTGACATCTACACTCGCATAACATTTTTAATGACAGTCACAACCTAAAAAACAGATGAAGTATCAGAGATTATAAAACAAAGTTTTTAACCGTTAAATCTAAAAAGGTTTTTAAAACAGTTCTCATATTATTTACATTAATACTAAATACAGTTGGATTTTCAATCTTTAAAATTAAATTAAAAAAAAGATTGAAATTTTCAATACTAGTGCAAATTAGTTTCCTTCATTTTTGGAGGTAAAAAGTTTATTTATTGACTTATTTATTTTCTATAAACTGGCCCAATTTGGTGCAATGTTATTCAACAAGGCTAAAAATGTATAACTTACTAAAAGAAAATGTCAGTACTGTGATGTCTCCTTAGCCAATAGAGTTGAAAATAATTTTATTTCTAGTCGCATCAACAATTAAAGTCATTAGCGACTTATCAGTATAATGTAAATGTAACGGTAAATTTGTAGTCTTGAACAAACTTAGATCGACTACTCCTGAAACGTGTAGTTAATTAAAATCCAACCACCAAAGAACACCGGTATCCACGATGTACTATTCAAATCCGAATAATGACTACCGAACGTGGGCTGCTGGAGTTGGTGACTGGGCCCTTACAGTTGACACAGCCATAGACTGTATGTTATCAGGGGCAGATAGGTTTCGTGCGGTAACTGACTTTGTGACACGGATACTCCAGCACAAAGCCAGGAAGGATGAGGCGGCGAATAGTTGATGGACACAGGGTTGAGAAGACAGGGTAGCTCCACAGGGGGCTGTCCGCCCCCTGTGGAGCTACCGTTCGTCTATGCTTGTACGGATGGGCGGCAGTGATGAGGCACTGGGACTCTCTCATCCCTTCGCGAAAAAGACCGAGACCCGGTATGAGTGCCCTACCTAGGGTGCTCTCACTAGAGACATTGCCGTCCAGACCGAGTACCGACTTCTGCGGAGGCGTCCAGGAACGATATAGTCGGGCTTGGATACCCATTTGTGCGAAACATAAAGATTTTTTTAAAACGTTTTTGAAGAATTTATGTTGAGTCGATCAGAAGATATTAATATAAATACATTTCACACACATACAACTACATATATTTGTAGTAGATGTATGTAGATATGCAGTACATATATATGTATACATACATCTTCTGTAACTATTGTTAGTGTTTCTTTTTGAGCAACGGGGCTGTTGAAACGTCGACATTTAAAATAAATCCTTATAACTCAAAATTTTGGCTATGCTTTCCCTTTAGCTATACTGTAGCAGCAACTTTAGAGATATTGCGGAATTAAAAATATATTACTGCTATTTAACTTAGTATATATCATTC
The DNA here is from genome assembly GCF_047948215.1 of Lycorma delicatula. Classification (NCBI taxonomy): domain Eukaryota; kingdom Metazoa; phylum Arthropoda; class Insecta; order Hemiptera; family Fulgoridae; genus Lycorma; species Lycorma delicatula. The sequence goes on along the minus strand of NC_134459.1, from coordinate 111,670,759 downwards.
CAATTAGAGTACAGACACTTTTCAAAACACAACGTTTATTATCACAACGTTGGATTTAAAAAAAAAAAATAGTGTGGATGCTATTATTTATGTGTAATATATATATTCCGTTTTAAATCTGAAATTTTCGGAGAGGCTTTTTTAACATCCTAAGCTGATGCTAAGAAAGAAATGTGTTTAAAATATTGAACCCTTTAACAACGAATTACTGAATACTGTCATTCTGAAACTGGAATGACCAACGGCTTAGTCTTAATGAAGCTTTTTTAGCATAATATTTATTAATTTAAAAAATAATAGTAATAAAAAAATATTGTGAACTTGTAATCCCCCCTATAATTATTAAACAATACGTTTAGAAAAAAATACTGGATCAAAGTTATTAAGTACTACTAAAAATCAATAATATTAATTTAATAAAATTTAAAAAAAAAAACAAAAAAACATTAATTTCTCTAAGAATTAGAATAAATATCCCATCTAATTACTAATGCGCCGGATATATTAATAAAACATATTATGTTTATTAATTATTAATAAACATATTAATAATTAATTAATATGTTTATAAACTTTATGTAGAAGTTATATTTGACTTTAAAATTTCGGGGTAGAAGTATTATTTCATTAAGAAATATAGACGGATGAATCGCGTGATTACTCATATATAATATGACAAAGTTAACCATTTACCCAGACGAGGAAGTAGCATTGATTCTATTTACGTCTGCTAAAGGGAGAGATAGTGAATAACTTTTACTTCGTATATACAATTATATTATCATTGTTGGTTAGCGTTAATAGTTATTATACACCACAACCTATTAAAATTATTGCAATATGCATAATATCTATTTATCACGCAAAATTCTTTTATATGTTACACGTCATACTATTTTTACTTAATTGAATTGTTTAGTTGAACATTTACGAAATACACATTTATAATTTATACGTAAAGATTGTGACATTTTATCTTAGGCTTGTTCAGATCAGAACTGAAGGGTGAACAACAGTTTTGTTACTGTACGTTGTACAGTACGTACAATTCAATTACATACAGTAAAAATTCCATTGCGGTATTACGAAGGCAGGTAGTTATTTTAATAACGCGGGTTTTTCTGTTTGCAAAGTTCCAGGAAAGACTGGCGCCAAACAACGATCCCTCAAAACCCTCCAAACAGGTTCATAGAATTGTATAGCACATTTTAAACGATTTACAATTGAAACGCTTAAATTGAAACAAGCTCATCACAGGTTGTTTAACAAACAAATATGTTTGACGAGAGAAAAAAAAACTATCAATAGTTCATTTATTGTTGCTGATAATTAAAAAAAAAGAAAATTATTTTGTACCAAATTATTCAGTTACGTAAAATTTCCAGCTTTATAGTTCTTTTATACTTTCGCTCTATTTTGAATTAAATATATGTTTTTATGTTTTATTATTTATTCATATTATTATCAACGATAGGTTAACAAACACCGTTTCAGTACACCTATATTTATTTTGAATAAAGAATGAATTTACTGTAACGTATAAAAACGTTAGCCCAGTATTTTCTCAATGAAAGGGGAAGACGCTATCACTCTGCCAAGGTGGTAGGTTATTTATCTTAATATTGATAAGAAAAATCTTTCAATTGAATATCTACAATATTTTACCTCGAAAATATTTATTAATATGTTGAATTTCTACAATTAACTTGAAGGAAAGAAAAGCCAACACCAGTTAACATTTTTATATCCTGTTTTATATAGGCTGTCATTGTGTATCAGCTCCGGATGGATGGTAATGAAATAAATTTGTTTATAGCATTAGAAAAATACCTGACCGGGACTAGAACCCAGAACCTCTGGATGAATAGCAGAGTCGCTACCATTTCTCCATCGGAATGTTTAGTTAAACTAAAATTAAAGATAAAAATGCATTGATTTTCTGAAAATTGATAAAGTTTTTCTGAATTGTACGAATAAAACTACATTAGCAATTTATCTTTATCCCAAAAAAGTAAGGGAGATTTAATTTGATGTTAGACTGCAATTACAAAGCGATTAAATAAATAACAACATAAAAAAATTTGATGGAAAATGGAATCAGAGTATCGTTTTATTTGGTTAAAGTCGTTAGGAAAATCTAAATTGGTTTATATATATATATATATATATATATATATATATATATATATATATCAGCTTTATTTTTCATTAACATGCAGCTTTCTATTCATTTTATATCTAATGCTGAAACTTTTCAAAAATTATTATTTGTTATATACCGGTTATATAATTAGTTATAAAAATTATCAAATATGTCATTAAATTACCAAGTAATAATAATTATTATTACAGCTTTACAGAATCATTATTTTGTGTGATTAGTAATTTGATTGGTTTAATACTTTTCTTAATTCATTTCTGTTCTGTGCCAATTTTTTAACCTCAATTTAATTACAAATTATATCTTCTATTATCTGTTTAAAACTCGGATTTATGTGTAAAGGATTACTAATGGGGTTATTTTGTAGCCAACGGATAGGAAACAAGAATTCCAGATATATTCAAAAGGCAAAGTAACTACCAGCTAAGTAAACAGATAACAAACAGGAAGTATTCTCAAATTATCTCATATCGTTAACATGGATACAGTGAACGTGTTTTCGAAAACTACAGAATACCTTCAGATAAGAAAGACGTAAGGATAAAGAAAATGTATGGATAATAAAAAAATGAATCATAAAATCCGCAAATTTAGATAAATAAATCAACTTAAAGGAGTAGCTTTTCAAGAATCCTACACATAGACACCCGCAATTTCAGAGTATTTTAATTTATACTGGAATAGAATTTTACTGATCAAAGCACTTACGGAAACAAGTTTAGGCTCATGCTATAACATTTTTTTTCTGCCAGTATTAAAGAATTAAATAATAGGTACAAGTTTACTAAAAAGAAGTATACTACAATCCACGCTCATCCCATAATGGTGTAGCATTCCATCATGATCAAACTTAATTATCAATTCAGATAAATAACCACTGAAAATCTCTTAACTATCAAATACTTTGCAGAAACTTGAATGTCTAGCCGATCAAACAAGTCCGTCAAAGCAAGATATTCAAAACGTTTCTATTTTTCGCTAACAAAAACGGGTACATTCTACACAAGTATTTCAAAGAGTATATTTATAATTAAGAGAAATATATATTTTATATTTGCAGAATTTTCTCTTTATGAATGTTCTCTTTGCTAGCATTAGTTTGATTTTTATATTTTCCTTATGTTGATTCTTCGAATATTGCAACTTACATAACAAAATTCTCAAACTTTTGGTATATCTTTCCCCTTCCTAGTTTTTTCTTATTATCTTTTTTTCTGTCACATTTAATTACTTTTGTTTAATCAATATTGTGGACTAATTATAGCCAGTAAATATTTTTCGTGTAAGTAACTTGTCGACGATTTTATATTTTCTTTACTTGAATTTACGCTGTTTTCATGGTTTTTTTTATAAATATAAATAAAAATATATATAGGTTTTTCTAGATTAATGTAATATACTTGTGCGCGCGCGCGCGTGTGTGTGTATAAATTTATTCAGACGCTGTTCAGAAGTCAGACCCTTTTTAATTAAAAAGAAAACATAATAATTAAATATCTATTTTTTAGAATGTATTTTAATCTGATTGACCTACCGACTTAGGAGATTTTACCGGCAGTTAAGCTACCGTTGCCAAAGCTCTCGAGATCCACGGAATACGCAAGCTTCATGACCAACTACAAGGTGTCTAGTTGGGGAAAGTGGAAAAAATTAAATGGACGGACAAATTGAAAAAGTAAGAAATGAAGAAGAATAAAACCTTCTTTAATAGAATAATTAAAAGTAGGAAGGAAAACTGGTTAGAATATATCAAAATCAGAAAGATAGATTGAAAACGTGTTTGAAAGATCGATAGAAAATACAAAGTAAAAAGCCGATAAGGATTAAAAGTTACAGACGATCTAAAAGAAATTGGAAAGTATCAAAAACTTTAAAATTTATTCGAAAACAGAAGAGAATGGAAACAGGCATAGCGCAAGTGACCTGTCTCAGGTCAGAAAACCTTATAATGATGGTGTTTATTCATCTTACCCACAAACACGTAGATTTTTAGCTAAAAGATATAAGTGTTATCATATCTACAAAAAAATGTTTCGTAAAATACGTTAACATATTTCAACCGTTATATGGGAACCAAACTATGCTAATAATAAAAAAATACGAGTAAAATTCTATTAGTAAATAAGCAAAATTCATAAATATATAAAAAAAGTATAAAAATTAATCCAAAAATCATAAATATTTCCTCATGAAAGAAATTGTTGTCACGATAACTCAAAAGTACTAGAAAAGCAATGTATAAAAGTGAAAATACTATATTCGTCTCATAACCTTTACATTTACGTAAACACTAAAACAATAATCTTGTTAATATTAATATAAGAATAACATACAATGCTAATAACGTACAAGAATAAATTAATATCTAAGTAATTTACATAGCCTGTTAAACCATTCAATAGAATATAAAAATAAATAATTATAATATTATTCAAATAGAGTATAATTTAGATTTCTTTTTCATGTAAACACACACACACACACACACACATATATATATATATATATATATACATATACATGGAATTACACTTTCATAATTACGTACGTTAATTGAATAAAGATTTTAATTAAAATTATTTAATTAACAATATATTCATCAGAAACAGTTCATTATCTAATATGATTATTTTACAATTATATGTAAATAAACTATCATTCATATGTATTATTATTATTATTATTATTTCTTTTAATAATGATTGTTAAGTAAAAATATTAATTGTAAAAAATAGATAATTTCGTAGAAATTATCAACAATATTATGAATTAATCATACTAAAAAAACTTAGTGAAGAAATTATTTTACTATATTTCAGAGATGAAGACAAAATAAAAGTAAAATACTATTCAACTTCTTTATTGTGTATTTTCGAATAAAATGAATGAAAATGAATGTTAGGGTTTGATTTAACTCTATTACTTCGTACTACTTCGTTCTCTGACGTCTATTATTATTACTACTACCACCAATAGTATTATTCTTGTGTTGTATATGTATAAAATTATTAAACTTCATTGCAAGTAAATAAGAAAAAAAGTTTCATGTTACGGTGTAGTTTACCTAAAATGAGGTTTGGAAGTTAGTTATTCGCGTTCTGACCTACTGAAATTATATTATAAATTAATAGTTAGTGTAATATATTTTTACAAAAGTGGGCTACTGAAAAGCTACAAATTTAAAATCCCTATCAAATAGCATAACTTTTGATTTAAATATCGCTTTTTCTTTATAATATGTAATATGAATTTAAAATAAGAGTATTATTTGTTTAATATATATATATATATATATATATATACACTTTCATTAGTTTGTCAATATTTAAGTTTTTTAAAACATTCAAACATGCGATTTTTATATTATCTCCAATAAGCTTAACTTTAAAAAAACTTTAATTCCCTCTGGCTATAGTTGCGTTTAAAATGAAGTAAATCTTATCTTACTTTTCTTCTGACAGCTTTAAATAATTAAAATCCCTCTTGAGTCATGTTGTAAAAGTTTTAATTTTGAAAAATTTTGTAAAGATTTTAGGTTCCTCACTCATTCTAAACTCGTCTAAACTCAATTGTATATTTATAGTTAAAAACATAAGTATATACTACTTTCTGAGATGATAACGAAGCAAGACTGTGAACACTCAACAAATATTTTTTTTAAAGTTACTACAGCCCTTCTACTTGGATTTATATACATCTGTAGGGTTCCATAATTAAAAAGAATGTAGTACATCTTATACGAGATGTTTGAAGTTATAGAAAATTTCATGTTAATTTACAAGAAAGTAGGGAGCATACTGGTTTCCTATTGTCTTTTTAACCTAGTAAAAATCTACGTTATGCCAAGATATCGAAAAGTAGGAAACATTGAGCCCTATATGTTTTTCTATTAATTAACATTTTATCCATTCACCGTGAAACTATTGTGTTTATATGAATAACCACAGTCTCTTTTTTTTTATTGCTTTCAAAGATTTTATTTTTTCGTAAAGACGTATAGGAATTTCCTCATTTGGCATTATTACAGACCGTAGGATTTTTCCATTCACTCTACCACCACATTTCATGTACTTCAAAATTTTTTCCGTCTCATTTACCAATAGTCCATTTTTCCTAAGCGCACGAAATCATAAGTGTTGCATTTAATTTTATTTCGTACATATTAATATTAAATTTTATAATTAAATAATTTAGGAACAGAGAAGCAAGGGGGTAGCTAACGGGGTACATTCTCCGGACACCAGTCTGTAGAGTTCGCTAAACAAGGTAATAGCGTTAAGTGTTGTCGAGAGTCTGGTGCAGGGCGATTAGGAAGGCACGAGCTTTGTAGTAAAGAACGAGCATTTTGCCTTGATTTAGTTTCTACAGATGCTTGTTGTTGATTGGAAACCGTGGTGTGACATTTCAATTTTTTTTTAAAGTCGAACAAACCGGCTGGAGCCTATAAAAAGAAGAAAGCTAGAAGAAGAAAGAATCTTATTGTGAGATTCTCTCGTTCTGCATCCGTCGCTTCATGGAAAAGGAATTTTAACAAAATGCAATTGTATCTAAAGAAAATAAACCAACGTGGCTCTTTCATCTCAAATTATCATAGATGTATGTACATACGTATGTGCCGTACGTATGTATCTCGCACAACTCAAAAACGATTAGCCGTAGAATGTTGAAATTTTGGATTTAGGACTGTTGTAATATCTAGTTATGCACCTCCCTTTTTGACTGCAGTCGATTGGACCAAAGGTGTCCAAAAAAGCTTAAAATCCAAAAATGTGGATTTTGGACCTTTTCTTAATTGCAATAATAAGCCCTCATTGAGAGATTTTTAACGATATATCAGAAGTGGTACTTATTTTCATTGATTCCAGAGTCATAGCTCAATAAAACTTTAATTAATGATATATTCGGATATTATAAGGGTAAGGCACATCAGCGATAATTCGACTTCATTTCCTTTTAACCTATTTTTTTAATATAAATATATTATTTAATTATTAACTTGTGATTGTAAAAAAAAATTACAATAATAATTCAATATTAAAAAAAAAGAAATTAAAAAATGTAATAAAAAATATAAATATATAAAAAAATATGTAATTTAATAAGCGTACACGGAAGTCATGTGGTGACTACATCAGATTTCTTTTTGAACTACAGTATGAGCTATACATATCGCAAAATTAAAATTTACAAAATGTAAAAAAATAGAAAGACTATTCCCTGGCGATGACTCATTGAGTAAGGGCTTGTGAATTCTTACTCACCGAGTCACCGAATGTGGGACTATAGTGTCATGTCATTTTAAAACTGAGAATTTTATGAAAAATCGATGCATACACACTGTACTTTCCATTCTGTCTATTACCAAAGAACCTTACTGCAACGTATCGTATAATTCTGAAATGTTTAAATGCGTCATAAAGAACAGAAGCAGATAAAATATCAGAAGGTAAATACATAAAATTAACATACATGAAAAATAAAAAATTACAAGTATTTTAATGTATGAAATAATCAATTATGATTAATTTTATTATTCAATTCTCTGCCATATATCTGCTGTGAATATGGATCCGTGTGTTTTAGTACTAATCAGAGGCATTTTGTCTCGAGTGAGGCCCTCTAGCATTACACTGCTTCTGAAATTTTCTCTTTAAATTTTCTCTTTTTTTATTATTCCAATAAAATGTGGAATAATAAAAAGACAAAACTGACAAGAAAATTATAATACATTCCTGGCATTTATTCTTCTATAGTGGAAAAATAATAATACATGTAAATAAATCGAAAAATGTTTTAAAAAGTTGATATTTTTAAACTTTGATTGGCTCCCCAACCACCAAATACCCCATTTTTTGATGAGTACTATGTTTAGGAAGATATAAAAAATTGTTTAAAAATACGCAGTAAATAAAAAGATGGCTTTTTTAGATTTTTAGGGAAGGTGGATTTTGGTAAAAAATTTAAAAAAATTATAAGATAAGCATGACTGAGCTTAATAAAAAGTAAGCAAAACTTTGAGAATATTGACTCCCAAACAATTCCAACATTCCCTGGAGACATTGACCCCAAACTTTACCAACAAATTGCAACATACATTTTACAAGTGTACAGTATAATACGTGAAAATTACTTTTTCACCACGTTTTTTGTTTTTTAAACGTCGAAAAATTGTGTTTTAAAGTCCAAACCCCACTTTTTGACTGATTACCTTACTTTCCGTCTTGCAGTATAGCTGTGTAGGCATGATGTCAGGAAAATAAAAGAATACCTTTCAGTACTTTACAACATTTTTTGTTTTATTTCTTTTTATAGAATCAATTTTATCTTAATTATATTTTATGATACTGTCATAAACAAAATAGGCATATAAACTGTTTTCTTGGGAAAAGTTTTCGAAAATCATATGTACTGTACTGATATTCATATAATAAAATAAAATTACACTGATAGACAAAAAAAAAATTTTAATGTTTCTCCAAGTGTGATACCAATTCTTAAATGGCTTTTTTGCGAACATTACAGATCTGTAAATACAATCTTTTATCACTATTACTTTTAAATTAATTACGCCTTAAAAAAAATTAAGGGAAATATAGTTAAAATCTATAAAATTTATAATTTTGCATGGCCATACCTGTGTTAGAATGATTTCGCTGATGCTTTTATTTTATAAATAGCCTAAGGCACATTCCGAATTAATGTCCAACAGTAATCGGCTATCATGTTAGTATTCCATTTACCTTTATAGCGGCTTTCCATCACCGAAATATCTTGTGGAAATGTTCACCGTGTTCGTCACTTAAGTCTCCGAGGTTGTCCGGGAAAAAATCAATGATGTGAGTAGAGGAAATGAATTTTCGAAGAAATGTTACATCCCATAGCTCTGTATGAAGTAAGAAGTTGATTAACAATATCGTGGTAATTGTCGGATTTTTGTTTGCCGAGAAAGGTTTTGCAAACGTCTTTAAATGAAGCCCAAGCTGCACTTTCTACATTATTTAACAATGAGTTAAATAATGTTAAAAATTGTCATCTTTGATCAACTCTCTTATTTGAGAACCAATAAATATTCCTTCTTTAATTTTTCCTTCACTTACATTCGGAAATTTCTGCCTGATGTACAAAAACCCGGGGTTATCCCGGGTTTAAGTTAAGCTTTAACTTTCAAATCATTCCACATTCTGTGCTCCAGCTATGTTTTTAATAATTTATTTTTCAAGATTATCTTTCTTCACATCGTATGTGTCTTTCAAATTAATACCATAAGCGATTGGTATCGAAGGATATTTGTTACCGTTGTGTAGTAGAAACACTTTTAAACTACACTTGGATGAATCTATGAAAAGGCGCCAGTCCTCAGTTTATGAACATGTCCTAAGTGCAATGTAAGGTGACCAATATTTGTGCAATAAACCAAATTATTTTCATCAATAGAATACTGAGAAAGTTATTTTTGTCGGCTTCGAAAGCCCGAAATTTTTGTATTATTTTGAAGTAAATTCCAACCTTGCAGTCTTCATCCTAACAGTTCAAGTTGATTATCTGATAAATTTAAATCCCTTACCAAGTCATTTAATTCACCTTGTGATATAAGATGTGGCTTATTGGATGATAATTCAAAATCAAAATCATTATTGTCTTGTTCAGTACTGCCTGATTCTTCATCGCTGCATTCAAAACATACATTCACAGGTTGCTCAGGAACTGGAATAATTTCACTGTAGGTACAGGGCTGATTGCAGATTGCAGTGAAGGATATTTTATAGTATGTTTAGATTTTTTAGAAATTCCAGACACACTTGTTAAACAAATGTAACAATCGGTTACATGATCCTTTAGTTCATGCCAAACCATATGTACACCAAATGGCAAAGCCTTCCATGTACCTTTCAGCCATCCTCTTAGATATACAGAAAAATGAGTAATTCTAATTTTATGAAATATTATCTTGATCAACAATTTTACACTGAAAGTACTAATGATATGCTTTTTTAAATAAAGGTATAATGTTTTTTCTATTTGATTTTACGGTAAACTCACCACAAGCATAACAAAAGACATCCACATCATTTACAAAATTTCGAGGCACTATGACACTGCACTGTTAGGCAGCAATAAGACTGAACATAATTAGACATTGTTTATTTATAGCTTATAAATTATCTTAACAAAGTTAAACAATAAAAAATAAGCAAACAAAATACGATATAGGAGCTTAAAATGATAACTATACGTTGAAAAATGAAAAAAATCTTTTAATTAAAATTTAAAAATTTTTCTAAAGTGGTGAGTGATAGAAAGATTCTGAGTTCATATTCGTTTTCAGAATCAAAAAACAGATTAAAATCATGTATTGCATGTTAGGAACAAATATTATATTATCAATGTTATTAATAATAACAATAAATAAGTGAATACTTATTTTTTGTTATTGATGTAGTCATTTATAATAAAATATATATTTTAAATGAAAAATAAATAAATACATTTTAGTGGTTCAGTTTTACTACAGCAGTTATGTCACAACGGCGTGCAAGATGAATCTTTCTAACATTAAAATTAAATTAGTTTTCTTAGAAACAAAGAAAAACGAATCTTCTACCCGAATTAAGTATATTTTCATTTTTAAATTTATTACGTTTATGAAGTTTAATTGTAAAAATACCATTCGTTTCAGAGGGTTTACTCTGGATTGCAAAAAAACCAAATGAATACAAACACAACAAGATAAGGCGGAGAAAAAAAAGTAGGCTACATTTATTCATCGTTAATTATAAAAAAAGAAAAACCGTAAATGGAGAATTAAAATTTAAAAAATCTCAGCATTTTGTGTTTATGTAGGAAAAATTAACTTCTGAAACAGCTCAGAATAAACTATATTTAATGTAATTAAGCAATATTTATTATTCATAATCTTTATCAATTACTTGAATTAAAATACTCGTATTAACTAGAATTGACAAATAAATATTACTTTGAAATACCATAAAACAAGTCATTTTTTAACCGAAATTTTAGAATAGAAAAATAAGAAATACAAATAACTTTTGACTTTCTAGGTAACCCCAGCAGTGTCCGAAAAATAATCCCAATATAATTTAGAAATATTTAAATCATTCAAACTTCAATTTCGCTGCTCCCCCCTCCGCGACTTAGTGCTCGCTCCTTTTATTGGTTGGTTTGATAAATTTATATCAAGAAAAACGATGACAGTATAAAGCTTAAACGAATTAAAGAAATGTACATCGCCTACTAAATTTTAAAAGACGATAACAGTAATGATTGAAAGGTTTCATAAAAGGATCTTGACCAACTTTAGATCTCCGTGCTGATCTCCTTGGCGGTAGCGTCTCGGCCTTTCATGCGGAGGTCCCGGGTTCGAATCCCGGTCTGGCAGTGCATTATTCATACACCATAAGTTTCTATCTGAGTTATGAGACTGTAGCAGTTGAGCCCATAATTTCAACAAAAAAAACCTTAGAATTCAAACGGATTATTGGTTATTGCTCCCATATCGTTTACTACACACAATGAGGTTTCTGCTTAATTATTTTGAAAAAGTAAGCTTTTTCTAAGCTAAGTAAGCAGCTCTTCATTACTTAAATAAATAAAAAAATTATTTCTAATGAAATTTTTGACTAGTTTCCAGGCAATGCTGGGCTACCGTTGATTTCTGCAGCCTTCCTACATTTATAATGTTTGTAACAAATTGTTGTTGCTTCAGGGAAACAGAGCAGAAGGTAGGACAAAGCATGAATAAAAATTGCATATCGCACTCCGTATACCAACAAGGCAAAGAATAATTTAAAAAAGCTGTTTCGCCCAGAACCCACCTCCCAAATATTATAACTTTAACGTTACCATTGGTACGTCTAGGAAATTAGTCTTTGTCCTTGGGAACGCTTATGAAAAAACTAAACCCGACGAAAATGCGGGAATCTATAAATTGAATTGTTGTAATTTTGGGTACGTTAAGAAAACTAAAAGAAAGATTTTGACCCGTTGAAAATATAGGAAACCAAAGAAATCGGCTGGCTACCAGCATTGGCCGTAAATGATCACAAAACTAGTAAATTAGTAGTTTTAGATCCCTCGCGATGTGGAGGACCATAAAACCTTTGTGGTAGGCTTTAGAGCGAGTATGAACTGAATATGTATAGGTGATGAATTGAAACAACGCCTTGTTGCTTATTGAATGTTATTTAATTTCTTGTCGTCTTGACATTTCGATAACACATAATTGAACATCTAACATATAACGTAATACATATAATTGAACATAATGACATATAAGTAAAAAAATAAAATAAACGTTCATCCGAACGTTTATTCATATTCATCCGAACTATGCGCGTCCATCCGGACTTAATGTACAACAGGACCTCTCTGGGTCAGATTTTGGCGCCGAATGAATAGAATTCGCTACATAATAATGACACTCCATGCGGTATTATGACGTAGGACATCATATGACCATAACTTGCCGGAGAGCTCTAGCCCTCGCTAGGTAGCGCACCCGATGGTAAAGGTGGAAGGTAACAAGTAGTATATTTTTAAAAACTGTTCCTAATAAACATCAATTAGAGATGGGAAATTATTTTAATAGTAGTGAAGCCAAATTTGTTCGTTGTGAATAACAGCAGGGGTGAAACATCCAGTAGCCAGCTGAAATCATAAAAAGTTCTTTTATAAAACTTTTAAATTATAAGAACATCAAACTATTATCCTTTTCCTTAAAGGTTTGTCCTTGGGCGGGGCTATTTCTTTGAATTTTCTAAGTGTCATGCTGTATTTTTCTTTTTTGAGGTAAATTTTATCTTCCCACACTATAAAAGAGGCGAGCAATGCGTAAGTTGTGGTTGCCTGAATTGGATGTTTAGATGAATTAAATATTTTTAAGCAAAATTTACACTTTGTATTGCAATTATCAGAATCGACAACAGTTTTTTTTTGATGTTTCGTCATTGCTTTTTGTCAATTAATATTTTATTTTAATCATAATTTCTCCTTTTTTTAGATTATTTTATTTTTGTTTTATTGTAGTATCTACTGAAAAATGGTAATTTAAGTTTACATTTTAAATAAAATTATTTTTGATCGGTTTTGAAAATTTTTTTATATAACACGACTTTATTCATTCAACGGATCAATGAATTAAATATTTGGTTTAATTCCAGAAATGTAACGATACAGAAGATTACATTCAGGAAACTCCTTTAACAACGAAGTAAATGACACTTAAAATCCTGTCTACCTGTTCGCTTTCTATTACGGTATTCTACGGTTTCTCCGGAAATCTAATTGATCATTGTGAAATCAAGGTTTGTCATTTAGAAGCTTTATTATTTTAAAATTAGCATCTCTACTAACCAAGTGTTTAAAAATGTTCTATAATAATGAAAGCAAATATTAAAATTAAAAATATACTGTTGCACTTAGTCTCTAATAATTTATACTTTTCAAATATTAAACCTTTCAATTAGAGTTGGTAAGCAAATCATAGTTAGACTTACTATTCACTAATTCAAATAGAACTGTAGTCTGGTTGGCACGAGGGAATAGTACTTTGATAGGTGAAAAGGGATGGTTGTGGAAAAGGTAAGGAGAGAGTGATTTTAGAGAGTTAAGAGGTAAAGTTATTCAATTATTTGTAGAATCACAGAAACAAGTAAGGGTAATGTAGTACTAGTATTAATAGTAAAAGTTGCAAACCCGTCGGTTATGTTTCACCGTTCTACGAAATAATGAAATTAAAACGCTGCATAAAAGTTGGTAAACACTGTTTTAAATCATTTAACTCCCGTTTTCCCTCTTTCTGGCCTACAACTAACTCTTTTATACCATAGAAACGTATGATTTATTTCTATAGCTAATTGTTTAAAATGTTCTATTACTTTTTTGTAATTATTAAACGTATTCATATCGATTAAGATTATTTATTTGTTATAATACATTTAATGATGTAAATATAATACAAATAAAACATTTTTATATTTTTAGCATAACCACACTATAACCACTATAGATAAGAAAATATCTATTGCTAAAAATACAACCTTTTTTAAGTTTTAAATTTTCAGAAGTTTATCCATTTATAGTTCTCTTAGACATATTATGATAATTTTTTTAAATATTAGGTAATGTTTTTATAAAATATTAAATTAAATATCAATATTAAATAATACTTTAAAATATTTCTCCAAAATGATAGTCCACAATGTGAACTGCTTTAAACTGAAAAAGATTTTGCAATAGATCGAGCTGCCTAAGGCTAAATGATAATAATAATAATAATAATAATAATCTAAAACAAATAAATAAATAGAATCCAATAATTAACGAAATGCTACAAACAAAATTATCCCTATTATTTTATATTACACATCATAAATATATGATAAATAAATTTATTTATTTTCTAAATCGGTGAGCAAAAATAGTTAAGCTTTTTAAACTACAGTTTTAATAATAATTCAATTATTATTGTAAATTGTACAATTTCTATTATGAATTGTTAAATTATTATTGTGAATTTGTAATACAATGATAATACTGCAGGACGGATAAAAAATAAAAGTAATTAAAAAAATATTTAAACGTTTTACAAGTGAATTACTTATCGGGAATAAATCCATATTATTTTAATTATTCGTACCTTTTATGTTCTGTGAAACTTCTGTTGTTTTTTTTTTTTTAATAAAATTCATGTACAAAATATTCATGTATCTTCTCTTCGCTGGTTTAGGGGAAATTCATATATATATATATATATATATATATATATATATATATATATATAGTGTGGTACTCTTCGCCTAAGGTCAATCTGTAGATAAAACATTGGCGTTAACTGAACCAAACGATCCAAGTGTACAGGTTATAATGGATGATGACATCCGAATATAAATATATATTAGACCAGTTTAACGTGGATTTATACGCGTATATTTTGCTTGAAATATACTTAATAAGTTTTATAATAGTTGATCATGGACTGTGCTAACCCTTCACCAAACCATAAGGTTTTTAGAAAAATAAGTGTAATTATGAATAAAAATTTTCCCATTAATTGTTAATCCCCAACAGGGGCTGCATCCATGACCCCATGACAAAAAGAAATTCACCACTTTAATCAGTCGAATAGAAGTTTTCTATTAATTAGGCTATATTTGTAGATAAAACTAAATCTTCATTCAGACATTAGAAAATTTTCATACATCTAAAAAAAATAAACAAAATAAAATTGTTCTAATTATAATTTATATTTTATCATGTATGAAATAAAATAAAAACATAGAACTAACTCGCAGAATTTCTAAATATTTATATACATATTGTATCAGTATACTTTTTTTGATAGTTTATTTTATAAATTCAGCTATTTTTCAACGTTTTCGGAGATTGCGTGTATTTGAAAATATTATTACTTCCTCCAATAAAACCAAATTCAAACTTTTCGTAAATATTTTAACATTTTTTATGAATGAAATAAGTAATAACTGTCCAAAGGTATACGGTAATATGTTAATAACTGTATAAGGTATTTTATTCTTCTCTAAATACGAATATAAAATATTATTTCTTGAAACGATTATCAAGGATATTTTATTAAAGGTACTGCATTTTTGTTTTGAATATTTATTTTAAAAATGAGTTTTCTTGTAAAAGGAAAACCTTTTTTACAAAAATAGCGCAGCTAAGAACTGTCCTAATAGTAAACTCACACTTGACATCCCTCTCGTTCGTAATCGCGTTAAGTATGAGTATTTAAAAAGATTTTTTGTGTGCATTAATTTCATAGAAAGAAAAATCTGATGTGGACACCACATGACTTCCTTGTACGTTTATTAAATAACATATACACATTTTTGCTGCACTTCATTTAAACTTATTTCATTTAAAAGTAAGATACGATTCTCCAATTCTTTAATAAAAGTGGACAGTTCACAATTACTAAAATATTAGTTTTTATTAACATCAAATATTTATACAATTATTAATTCAACAATCTTACCTGAAATATTAGGTTAGAGTATAATCCCCTTACTCTTTAAATTACTCTTTAAATAAATTGTTTACCAAATAATCCAATAATAATATAAACGGATTATTGTACACCGTAATGTCAAAATTAATATTTGTAACCAGTATGCAGGAGTTCACTAAATGGAATAATTTAATTATTATTAACTTTTATTTATACGACACACCAGAAATCTTGTGCATATTTAGCACAAGTGAAAAAAATTTCAACAATCACTTTAAATTGAATACAACTGAAAAAATAATATCTTATTTTTGTCAAATAATTAAATAAAATGATTTTTTTAAAAATAAATATACAATTTTTATAAGAATTTGCTAAGAAGATCCAAAAATAATACGATTCTAAATTATAATTTTCAATTCATATTAAATAATTAGATGTTTCCCAAAATGTATTACAAATACACATATGTAATGCCTATTATATTACATTTACACATTTTTAAAAGTACATAAAATTTTATTTCACTAATAATTATTTTTCTTTTTTTTATTAAAGTTGAATTATTATTTATTATATTTTTTTTTTTACAATCACGTATTAATAATTACTAAATATATTTAAATTAAAAAAAGAAGAAATGGTAAAAAAAATAAATAAAATAAAAAAAAGTTAAAAAACAAAGGAGATGAAGTCTGATTCAAACCGATGTGCCTTCCCTTTGAGATCTATATATTTCATTAATTAAAATTTTAATTTTAATTTCGATAGCAATCAAAAAGGGAGGTGCACAACTAGATGTTACAACAGATCTAAATCCAAAATTTCAAAATACGATTCTAAATTTTCTTCATAAATTCAATGATTTTGAGATGTATTTTGTTAATTAATGATTTTTAATCGATTAATATTTGTTAATTGACAAACATAAATAGTTTTTGAGTTATGTGAGATACATACGCACATACAGATGTCACGCCGAAATTAGTCAAAATGGATTCAGGCATGAAAAAAATGGATATTTCCGTTGAAATATGAAAACCGAAATGTTTTACGATCACCATACTTCCTTTACTTCGAACAAGAAAGTAAAAATAGTTTAAAAAAAGAAAAAATGAGATGAAATCTGAAGACTGAAATTTTTCGCGATCGCAATACTTTATTTTCTCGTACAAGGAAGTAAAAATGAGAAAACAAAATATTTATCTAATTTTAAGCATTTTCTTTATAAATTTACAGATTTTGAGATGTATTTTGTTAATTGAAGATCGTTAATCGACTGATTTGTTAATTGACATACATAAAGATTAAATCAGACATTTTTAACAAGGCTATGTTTTTAACAAGATAAATGGTTGCTTTGTTAAACTGTAAAATCTGGGTAATGGCTTTAGCCTTCAATTGCACGATCTTCTTTTTTTAGATACAAACAAAATAATACAGCTTATTGTTTTTCAGTAAAGATAGTTTCTATGTTATGTTTTTTTGATAATAGTTGTCCCCCACACTTTGTTTAGTGCCTAGAATTAAAATCTTATGACTATTTTCCGTATTATTTGACTAACAATTCGAATTATGAAAAAAATGTATCAATCTATTAGAGCGCTCGTGAAAACCTTTTTTTTATGTTTCTGTTCTTGCTGATAAAATTTGTTTAGTTTCATCAATAATGGTAACATAAAGTTATCATTTTTTTATATTATTTTATTATTATTGTTATTAGGTTAATACTATTAGCCACGGTTTATGGAGTTAAAAGGCTTTGTTAAAACACGTGTATAAAATTTGTGAAACTTTTCCAGTAAAAAAAACGTAATGAGAGTGAATTTTCTGTATTATTTTACAAAAACAGCATATTTAACAATTTTTTTATTATTTTCTCCCTTAGTTACTACTATTCGTTTACAGACAAGCGCTAATTCAAAAATTCCATTTTCTAATAAAATTAAGAAATAATCCTATTTGAAAATGTGAATATCGAATTAAAATTAATATGTAAAAGGAAGTGAAACAAAAAATGAAATATGAAGTTGATAAAATTAAAAAATCTTTACTTAGAGAACAGAAAATAAGCTTAAAAAATATTTTAAATATTAAAGTATTCTGGCAAAAAATTAAGATATGCAAAGATTATTGCAATAATAAATAAAATTTAAATATACTTCTAATAATCGGTGAAAAGTTTCGGTAATTATTAAACTAGATAACGGGTAAATAGTTAAAATTCTGAACTAATTAAATAGCTATAAAATTAAAATAACTTTATTGTACTAACTATACGACAGAGAAAATTAAAAATTAACTTAAGTCATTAAAAAACTTGTAACAGGAAAAAATTTTCTTTGTAAGAAAATAGTCTAACTATTTATACAATTTTTTAAATCTTTAAATAGACCGTCTAATTAACATTCTTTTTTTGTTTTGAAGGAGCGGGTGTCAACAATTATGATCATTAACCCGGTGGAGATTGGTAGCGTATGAAAAGATGCCATGCCTGATCGGGATTTGAACCCGGGTTCCTCCACACGAAATGCCGAAACGCTACCTACCCGGCCACGGAGGTCGGTGATATTCTTTTACAAGTCAATCTACCATTAAAAAAAAAAAACAAAAATAAGCCAGTGTTTATATTTCTATATAGATTTACTAGCATTCACTAACTGTATTGGTAATAAATACTTCTTCCCTTAAACCTTTACTGTCTGTGTAAAGACTTAGATCGAAAGGCTTCATTTCTAATTACTTGTAAATCCGATTATACCAACACATAAAATAGCAAATGTTTTCCTTCTCCAAAATATTCCCGGAATTCTTTTGAAATTTAAATTTCAATCAAAGAAATTAAACAAATAATAAGTGTTTAATTAAGTCAATATGTATATTTTTATTTCTTTACAATTTTTATTGGCAATCGTAAACAATAGAATTACATTATTTGGGATCTATAAAAAAAATCCAATCTTCTATATTACTAGTACTTAGATATTAATAATATAGATTACAATATAGAATATTGTAATATAGATTAGTAATTAGTAATATAGGTTATAGTACTAACATATTAATAATTCATAATACTCAAATAATAAGCATTATTCCATCCCCGGAGTGTTGTGTAAGAGTCTAATGTTTCTTTTACGGTATGCGAGTAAGGCTGTACCTGGAAGAAGTTACTTGAGCAACTTCTTCCATGTATGTTGTACCGTAATAGTTGTAATTGACATGATATGACTCACTAGTCACTCCCAAAAATGATAGCAATTCTCAAGATGAACAACATAGCAAGTTGGATATTAGCATGCCAAATCAACCAAAATGTAGGTGATATTCAACTACACAAGGGAACCCTGTTCAACATGAAACATGAACTCTATTGAACATAATGACGACTGTATAGTGAACAATATTACTCTCAGAGAAAGTAACTTTGTTGGCCGAAACGCTGTTACTTCACTCGTATATTACTTCTTTAGCAGGGGCTATTAACAATAGCGAAGGACTCACATCTGGCTATAATCACGGCACGTTTAGCCGCTACTCAAATGATATAATAGTATGTAGTAAAACAGCATAATGTACTATACAACAGTTTTTTACAACATTCTGAGTAAAAGGCAGTTATGCTGAAATGGTTGACATGAATAGTTACAGCGACGAGGAGCGGTTAGTGACAAGGGTATGGGATCATGAACAATAACAAACAAATCAAACAATGATAATGATTAGTAATATATTTCGACAACGATTTAATAAGCCGTCTCCACGAAAAGTAACAATGTAGGCTTTGAAAAACGTGAGTTTGAATTAGGCAGTGGATAGGCCGCGGAGTGGACGAAATTTAATACGATTAGAAACATGTTCTGTTGTTACAATTTCCATTGAACAATCCCCAATGAAATCAACTTGTAAACGGTCAGCTGAACTTCGTATACCGCGGACGACAATACAAGACCATATGAAAAAGGATTTGAAAGTTAGGCTATTTCGTCACGTGTTCATCAATGAACTGTCAGATGAAGGCGTGGAACGTCGCGTTGCATCCTGCCGGGCTTTATTAGAAAACTTCCCCTCTGCAGTGCACCGTGGAAAGGTGCTTTTTACTGACGAATGTGCATCTATCGCAGTTCGCGTGCCAGAAATGTGTTATTTTGGGCGAAAGAAAATCCTTATTACGCGACAGAGTTGGAAAGAAATCCACCGCATGTCATGATATGGGGTAGAATAATAGCTCGTCAATTATTTGGTCCTCATTTTTTTAACTGACTAGTGAATGCACAAACTTATATAGAGATGTTGGAGGCACGGTTAATACCACAGTTTCAAGAGAAGGATCTCATGGAACGAGTATGGTTGTAGCAGGATGAAACACCTGCACATTTTGCTATATCAGTCCGTTTCTGAATGAAAAATTTCCAGAACGTTGGATTGACCGCTATACTCCAGCGCAGCAGCTCCGTTATCATTATCACCACGAAGTCCTGATCTCACTACTTTAAACAATTCATTATGGGGCAATATCAAGGCACACGTACCTGCAAGTCGCTACACCACAAATGAAGAATTGCGTGAAGCTGTGAGGGACGCCATCCGTAACGTAACACCAGAAATGATCCGACGCATGTTACACAGTCCTTGGCGACGCATAGAATTGTGCGTGCCACAATATGAGGGAAAACATACAGACCCACTGGACCATTAAAATTAATACTATGTATCAAGTGATTAAATAAAATAATTCATTTTTATATCGCATTTTTCATTTATAAGTCGTTACAAATTTTTACTTCTAATTTTTAGGAGTACGGTGACTTCCCGGCCACTGTGTACTTTTAAAACATCTGTTTCTTAAAAACTATTCGATCAGTTTTAATGAAATAAAAATGAAAAAACTAAATTTTATCCCACAATATCTTTGTTCCTTTTATAATACGCCTCTTCGATTTCAAAAACTCATAGGGATTTTTGGTATGTTGAAAATATTTAAAAAATATTTTGTAACTAAAATCAGTGTAAAATGAACTTATAACAGAAAATGCATGATTCATTTGGAAATATGTTTAATTTAATAAATACTTAATGAAAATCTACGTAAAATTGTAAACCTGCTCAAATACCCTTACAAACGTGGCTTTTATATCTACAAATGATTAAAGGAATTTTCTTAAATAAAACCCATAAGATTCCTTAAATTATTTCTAAGACAAACTTGTGAAATAATGATGTAAATATTTCAGATTATTGCCGTAATCTATTTTTTTTTAGCAAAAAAATTAATTCTCATAAGTTACATCAATGAAATAAGAGAAACAATATTTTAATTTAATGACAGAAAGCATATAAACCTAGTTTATATGACGTATTTTTTTTCCAAAAATAAATATGATTTTCTTTCGATTCCAGTTTGACGATACATCACGAAAAATTATTTAAACCTTATGTAGAAAGTATTTAAAGTAAAATATTATACTGTTCAGTATTTAAGTGGAATTATTAATAGGATTACTGTTAAATATATTACATTTATATTGATAAATGTTTTCATGATTAATTCACCACATAAGCTCAAAACTTGTGCTGTGGATAATGAAATGTACATTTTGTAGCGTATATAAGACCGAGACATTACACTCTGCCACGGATAATGATGATGTTTAAATTTTTACTTTATTGATAATATATATATATATATATATATATATATATATTGACTTGGTTTACTCTGTATAAGAGTATATATATCTAAATGGGCTAAAAGTTAGATTTCCCAATAATTAATAAGAAAATTTGAACACATTTTTATATGATCCAACTGTTTAATGGTATCCTTCGGACGACGTGTTCCCCGTCGGAGTGGAAGCAATCAAATGTAGTGATGGTATCTAATCCGTACAAGTCAGTGCATAACGTGTCCTCGTATAAGGCCAATAAGCCTACTACCTATTTTGTCTAAGGTATTAGAAAAGCTATTCCTTCAGAGATTGTGACCTTTCTTTTCTTTTCTTTCTTTTTCCTGTTTAGCCTCCGGTAACTACCGTTTTAGATAATACTTCAGAGGATGAATGAGGATGATGTATGAGTGTGAATGAAGTGTGGTCTTGTACGTTCTCAGTTCGACCATACCTGAGATGTGTGGTTAATTGAAACCCAACCACCAGAGATTGTGACCTGTATAACAGAAAAGACAAGTTATTCCTAACAACCAGTTTGGTTTCCGCGGTGATCACCGCTACTGAACAGACACACAGGATCATTCCTGTTGTCACCAACTACTTGAGGAGAAAATATTTTATTCGGCTGCTTTTCTAGATATACAGAAAGCATTCGATAAGGTCTGGCTGCCTGGTACGCTATACAACTAAAAACAAATTTACATCATTTTTTTAAATTTAATATTACGTAGTTACTTGGACGGTTGCTTCTCCCAGATTAAATACAGGAGGAGTTTACTGAATTCTTCGATACTTCCTCGAGTGTTCCTCAAGCTCAGTGTTGGGGCCTATTCTCTACTAAATCTTCCCTACGGATCTTCTGTCACAGACAATACTATTGCATCGTTTGCCAACGACATGGCAATCGTGGCTGTTAATAAGGAACCAACTCAAGGCTCGAATAAGTTGCAATCTGGGTTAGATCTAGCCAAATGGTTGAAGAAATGGAAAATAGAAGTCAGTCAGGTGAAACCGACTCACATGACATTGTCACTTAAAGAATCTTCTTTTTTTAATTCAATATTGCGACAATATATCGTTTTAACCCCCATTAGGAATTGCTTAAGAGGAAGAGATCAAATGGCTTTTATAGTGTGTAAAAATGCCATACCTGACTGGGATTCGAATCCGGGTCCTTCGGATGAAAGGCCGATGTACTGGCACAAAGGCTACGTATGTAAAGGATTTATTGGACCTAGTAACCTAATAGTAATACTAAAGACGGGACTTCTTTTCTTAAGTTGTGCATCATCAAAATATTTACGTTTATTTCTATAGTTAATGTTTCTAATGTTTTTTGTTCTTATATTCCTATGTTACTATTTTTCTTTTATTACTCCGGTTTTTTCATCAATACTGAACACTATGATTTTCAGTTCATTTCTAGCTGGACTTTATCAATGCTTATGTTATCTTTGATTTACTGTTGATGTCTAGAATGTATTTAATTAAGGAGTTTTAAGGGAAGCTCCTTTTTACAACTTGATTATTGTTATGAAATTTACTTACGCTTTTTAATCTACGAAACCGACTGTAAATATAATTTGAGATATAAAAAAACTCTCCGGTTCTAATGCATTCGTTGCAGCGTTTAACCATTGAATTACACGGTTTTTCAATAAATCTTTGTCCCGAAAAATAAATTTAGTTTTCAACTCCAGCTTGATGCGGTTCAGTTCTTAAAGAAAGTACCTTGTATTTGACAATTTTCCAAAAACTATATTGCAAGAAATCAAATCACATGAACTTGGTAGCTACTCAATTACTTCTCAGCGTCTTATTCGTTCAGTAAAAGTCTGATAGACGAATTCTCTAACTTGAAGAGGATACCGAAGAAGAGGTAATCTTGCAGGAATAACATCTCAAGACATGGAATCATTCATAGTTTTTTTGAAGAAATAAGGTGCTAGTTATCCTTTTTTGTTTTCGTACATCAAACAAACACCAGATAATTAAGATCCTCTTCATAAATATGCGTGGATTTTCATCTGACAAATAATTTTTTGTTTTATAGTTTATCAGGCCTTAAATTATAAGCTTGTTTCATTAGAACATATCACTAAACCCAGAGAAAAGAGGATCTATTTTTTACCAAATTACAATAAACTAATAAATAGAATATTCCACCCTTTTGTCAATATCAGCTTCCCGAATTGCATGAAGTATCCAAGAAATCATGGTCGATAACGCTTAAAATTTAGTTCCTTAGAATCTTTTGTAAACTTTTTTAGAATACTTTCTGCCTAACAAAATACATTTAAAAAATAAAATTTTAAATCTTACGTCATTTAAATAAATATTCATAAATTTTGAGGTACTAAGGTTTACAATACTGCTAAGAAATCTATTTTCTGGGATAATTACTCATTATTAGATTTTACATTATAATTTATTTTCTGTATTTACTAAGGAGACTTAAAATGGACTGGTCATATACAGAATCTTTTATTTCAAATAAAAATGTTAATTATTTACAATAAAATTTTTCTGTATCTCTTATTTTTTGTTGTACATTTTAACATACTTTTAAACTAATTTTTAATTCAATAAAATCTGAAATAATTAATAGTTACTAATACCTACATTTTCACCAAAAGTATTGCATATATCAAGAAAAGAAACACTGATAGCCAAAATAAAATATACTTTCATATACATACATAATTTTATTTGATATATATATATTAATATTTTTTATTGGTTGAATAAGAACATTTAGTATTTTGGTGCTTTATTAATAATAATTTTATAAAATTAAAAGTTAATTACTAAATTTGCATTTAGTAATACCTCAAATTATGATCCACGAATAAATTATAATTGTTTTTTATCCCTTAATTTTGCTAAAAAATTTTAAAATAGAATTAAAATAAATAAACTAGAACAAGGCTGTCCCTCCAAAACGCAACGAATACCACAACAATAATTCTATCGAAAATAATTTTTGAAGTAAAATATATGAGATAATGAAAGTATTATTGTGAATCTAAATAAAAAAAGTAAGAAATTATCTGGAATAAAATTGTATAAAAGTTTTTTTACAACCCAAGAATAATAACAACAAAGATTTACTAAGATATGACAATGCAACGAAAAAATCCTTAAATGTTTTTCGGCATAATTTGGCATAAAAAAAAATTAAATAGAATTTTATTAACTTCAGATAAAGTCCCACAATCTGGGTTTTTTTACAGGTTTGTTATCATAAGAACAAATACTAAATTTCAAAAATCCACTTCAAATCAAAACTTGAAATTTTTGTAACGTTTCTCCAAAATTAAAAATAATATTAAATAGTATTTATATCATTTTGTTCTCCATCCGTTGATAAAAAAATTCTTTTATCTATCTTATTTTTGTTGTACAGTTTACTTATATTGCAGTCTTTAATTCAGTAAAATCACATTTTTACCAAAAACATTATAAGTATTAAGAAAAGAAACATTGACTAAATAAAATAACGTACTTTCATCTACACACATAATTTAGGTATATTACGGACATATTTAAACATATATATATTTTTTATGAAACAATGTAAATTCATACAATGGATAATTCATTTTTATGGCTTTATGAGGTATTAAAAGGCTTCTGTTTTGCATTTTAAAACGGATTTATTATAGCTCATTTTTACAGTTTCCGTCTCAGTAAAAAAAAAAAAATATTTATATTTTATTACAAAACTATATAGTAACGTTAATAATAATATCAATAATAAATTATCTAATTTTATAAATAAAACAGTATCTTGCAGAAATAAATTTATTTACAAAAAATATTTAAGTCAATAAAAAAAAGAAGAAATTTACTCTTCGTTATATACCACATCGATTTATTAAATATATAAAAAGATTATACCACTAGTTACTCTTAGACTGAACGTTAAATAAATGTCTAATAAAACAGATTTTGATCTGCAGGATAACGTTCTTAGAAAAATGAAAGAATTTACAAATTAGTTCGTTAAAAAAACTCCATTAAATATTATACATATGTATGTTTTAATATCTAATTCAAAAGTGTTACGATAATTACTTCATTATTCGCGAAGCAAAATTAAAAAAAAAGATTCATGAATTACAAGAGACGGTACGTGGTAAAGTAAATTCCCTTTTCCATAAATTGTATTACAAAATATTTTGATATAAAACCATTATGCCTTGCCTTCATCAGTTAGGTAAATATTTGTAGGATAAAACAATAGAATTCGACAGGACAGATTCTAAATATAAGTCGCTGATTTTGTAATTGATTACAAATTATAAAAGTACTAGACCAGAATTTACTAAGAAAACTCATTAAAGAAACTGTAAAAGGTTATCAAGCTTCAAGCTTTAAAATGTGAAAATTAAATTTTTTTCAGTTGGGAAGTATATCAAATTATCTATAATGATCAACCCTACGTCTTTTAAAACCTAGTTGTACACTCACTAATTTTAATAAATTTTATTTTAATTCTATTAGTCTTTTTTAAATAGAAGATGATCCCACTATTTCACATGGTAATGACAGGTTCGACATTCAAGATGCTACACAACAGATGCTCAAGTCTTAATCGGCATAACACATTATCAATGACATTATAGTTTGGAGTTATTATCGTCCATTGCATTTTCACAATAAAAAAAGATCGAATTATTTAAATTTTTACAACTAATAGTAAGATTATAGTTATTATTTTTATGAAGTTAATAAAAAGAATAAGTGAAATTAAAAAAAAAGGCAAAATAGAATCGGAATCTACTTAAAAATAAAAATCTAATAAAATTTATAATAATTTATAGAATAGTATATTCGTATTTTACAAACAAAAATGATGTATTATTCGAACTATAATATGGATCATATTATAGGTCACTTACTTCACTTTAAGCAAAAGCGGGTAGTCTGCATGACAAACAGCAGGTCAAAACACTACGTACAGTACAACGTTAATTTTTACTTCCTTGTACGAAGAAAAGAAGTATTGTGATCGCAAAAATTTTGGTTTTCAGATTTCAATGGAAATATCCATTTTGACTAGTTTCTACGTGACGTCTACGTATGTATTTATCTCGCATAACTCAGAAACAATTAGCCGTAGAATGTTGAAATTATGGATTTAGGACTGTTGAAGCATCTGGTTGTGCACCTTCCTTTTTGATTACAGTCGACTGAACCAAAAGTGTCCAAAAAAAGCACAAAATCCAAAAAAAATTAATTTTTTACTTTTTCTTAACTGCAGTAATGAGCCCTCATTTAGAGCTTTTCAATGATATATCACGTTACTTACTTTCATTAGTTCCAGAGTTATAGCCAAATAAAATGTTAATTAATGAAATATTTTGATCTTAGAGGAAGGCATATCGGTTTGAATCACATTTCATCTCCTTTTTCAACTTTTTTTCTTTAATTTATATATATTGATTTATTAATAATTATTATTCTCTCATTATAAAAAAATTACGATGAATAGTATTCAATAAAAAAAATAAATGAAAAAATATCAGAAGTTTTTAATGAAATAAAATTAAAAACTTTTTAATTTTATTTTGTGTAAATGTAATTTAATAGGCGTACAAAAAAGTCATGTGTTGTCCACATCAGATTTTTTTTAATCATTAATTTTAATAAAAAATATGCATCGTAAACGTTTAGGAACAAACAACTGAATTACAAATTCGGTTTAATTACTTAAAATATAAATATATAAACCATAGGTTCAAATAAAACCCTTCTCTTTTCACTAAATGTTTAATTATTCTTATTAATTCGTAATATAAAATAAACATTTTTAATATACTTAAGTAATAAGACGTTTATGAATTGCAAAGCAATCCACAAATACTTTAAAATTATTTTACCCTCCACAAAACACGGTAGTAGAGTGTTTTTTCATAGTAGCATCTCGCCTCTTTAATCCGACAGATTTCTGGAATCCAGTTTATAGATAATTTCATGAACGATATTAAATAAACCCTTTATAAAAATTAATTTATTTTATACTCTCATAAAAGTATTATAAAAACCCTTAGAAAAATTTAGCTGCATTAAATAAATTAAAAAAGAGTTTTTTCTTGAAATTATTAGTTACATTTAGATATATTATTTACATTTTTTCATTGATTAAAGGCAAAATAAACATTCTTATCACGTTTAAACTGTAGTACAAAGTTTTATAAAATCATGTGCTCTTATTCATTTTTCTATATAAAAAAGTGAGTAAAATACTTCTCAAACATTTAGCTTTTTGAAATTGCTTTTAACTTAAAAAAAAAAAATAACATTAATTAAATTATAATATAATTATAACTTTGCAAATAAGTTTTTGAAATGAACTTAAACTATTAGATTTATTGCTGTAACAATTAAATTTTGCATTCAATTTATTCTAGTTGTTAATTACACGACTGCCCAAAAAGGAGTGCAATGTATTTAGGGTGTGTGTATATATATATATATATATATATATATATGTATATGTTTGTTCCACTGTAGCAGCTTAACGGGTGAACCGATTTAAATGTATGACTCCGTATTGAAATCCTTACGTTACTGGGAGTGTCATAGGCTGTATAAATATGTATAACTATATATATGTTTAAGAAGTAATACGTTTTTTACCATTTGTTCGATCATGTAAGTAGTTCCTTTTTTGTATACGTTAATTAAATAAATAAATTGAAACATTTATAGTTTTTCCATAACAAATTATTTATGTTATTCTAACAGGAGGTATATTTATTGCAAAATCACCCCGGGAAATTTTCCGCGTTAAACAATTAAAATAACATTTTATGTAACAGTAATAATATGTTTAGTCATATTATAAATTTATATATATATATATTTATATATTTATGTAAATAAAAATTACGTTACAGTAAAGTCCTGATGCATTACATGCCACGTGTGTTGCCTATCGCTAGTTTCCAGGAAAACCCACCGTGTGAAAGAATGTAATGCAGGTGCAGCGTTTGTCTCTTTATTTTAATTGTAATAATAATTGTTCACTACTACTTAAGATCTCTCCATGTACGAATGTTATTTTTGTTGTACTTGTTCGTTAAATTATTAATGACCTATTTTAAATTATTACTTTATTAGCATGCACACCAAATAATGAATAACGGTTCAATTAATATTATAATATTAATCAAGTAAATGAATACTATTTGTAAAATATTAATTGAAATAAATAAATGTCCCTTTTTTAAAAAAAGAGAACATCGTTTTGTTTATTCAATCTGGCGCAGTAAGTAGGATACTTGGAGGACGGTTAGTGAATGAACTTTGGTTTTCAAACCCTTAACAAAGTGAACTAAATAAGACATCTCGAGAAATTAATGTACATAATTTCTTAGATCACCGAATCGTTTACAAGATCCAACGGACTACGAGAATAAGAGCATATTATTCAACGAAATCCACTCAATAGAAAAATATTTGTATATTAGAAATTTTGATAATTTGTGATCTATTTAATTTGTGTATGTGTAATAAACTATAATAAATACTGATAATAAGATTTAAAATGACAACAACAATCTTAGAAAAAGAGGATTTAGACGCGGTTCCTGATTTTACAGGAGATCCATTAATATTGAACCAATGTATCACTTTATGTGATGACATAAAATTTAGTCGCTAAATTTTATGTTAGGGAAGGCCCTGATGATTTCCAGAATGAATATCAAATTTTTTAAATATTAGAAAAAATTAAAGTACAAAATGTAAAATTAATGGTAGGTGGTAGTATTAATGAATGGAATAACGTAAAACAAATTTTATCAAATTCAATAGACTGATTCAAGATGTCTACCAACGACTTCCAATTTAAAACAAATAAATTTAATTTTGTAAATAATAGTAATATTATTAATAATAATAATCAAAATGTAAAAAGAAAAGCTGCTCTGATCCGAAATCCAAGTAATTTTAAATACCAAACACCAGAATATCCAAATCAATACCTTAATTACTTTCAAAATTCGATAGAACCCCCGAATAAACACAGAATTGTCGAGTAATAAGACTGGAAGCGAACATTTAGAATAATTTTACAATAATATCACTAAACAAATGGGTAGTTAATTTAGGAAACAGTAATAATAATAATAATAATAAACAATTAAAATTAAATCAGTTTACACAACATAAAGTTAGAAACGAAAAACTGTTAGACTTTAGTGAAAATATTTTTGAAAAAATACATAGAAATAATCCAGATAATGAAGAATTTGAAATTAATAATTTTTATTCACCAAAAAATTAATTTTAATTTGAACTAGATTATTTTAATCTATTAAGTGAATTTATTTTTATAAATGATAATGATACTGAAGTTTACGACTCAGATAACGAATATGAAATCGTCGAAATATCGGAAAGTGTGGGATACGATTTATATGAAGAAGTAGAATCCCATTAAAATATTTTGGAATAAATACACGATATTAGCTTAAAAAATAAATATAGTAATGAAAGTGCATGGACTGCAGTAGAAGTAGGCGATTATGAATTACATTAAGATTATGAACCCGTGTTCGGTGAAATTAGTTTAGATAATTATGATGAAACCCACCGGGTTGGTCTAGTGGTTAACGCGTCTTCCCAAATCAGCTGATTTGGAAGTCGAGAGTTACAGCGTTCAAGTCCTAGTAAAGCCAGTTATTTTTACACGGATTTGAATACTAGATCGTGGATACCGGTTTTCTTTGGTGGTTGGGTTTCAATTAACCACACATCTCAGGAATGGTCGAACTGAGAATGCACAAGACTACACTTCATTTACACTCATACATATCATCCTCATTCATCCCCTGAAGAATTATCTAAATGGTAGTTACCGGAGGCTAAACAGGAAAAAGAAAGATAATTATGATGAAGATCTTTTCACCGATAATGTTTCAAAGGATACGACCCTTGGAACAAATAATTTGATTACAGATCTAATTGAAATCGATGACTGTATTGTAAGATTTTAAAGATTAACGCATGGTACTGAAGCAGTAAATAATTACATTCACAATTTTATATATGATTATAATAACTGGCCAACGAATAATAATAATAATAATACAATAACAAATGTTAGTAAAAATAAATTAAGAGTGAAAGGAAAAAAGGGCCGGTAAGAAAAAGAAAAATAATTTATGTAATAATATTAAAGATAATAAAAAGCAAGATAATTTAAGTAATAATAATTTGATAGATAGTACTAAGAAAAAATGTACACAGTTGCCAAAAATGAGTGATAAAAATAAAGAAATAAATAATCAGGATAATATTAGAGAAGTAATGATAGTAATATTGATGATTTTAATAATATTAAGAAATATGTAAATAGTTGTATATTGCCAAATAATAATTGGCCCCTTCTTCATCCAAAATTAATGTGGAGCAGTTGCTTAATACAATGGCACCAAGCCTTGTAACAATGATAGAATAAATCATTGATGCTAAGATAGAGTCGACTCATCGCACAGAATCATCTAAACATGAGAAGGCTCAATCCCGCATTGACATCGTTGATAGAAGAAACGTACCAGCGCAGTATAAAAAACCAGCTAAACCTGCGATCATAACACCATCACCTGAAGTAGTAAATAAAAATCTTGATTTGTCTAGAAAAGAGGAAAAGATCACTCCGTCGTGTAGTTACAAAACTAAGGAAATAGTCACTAGAAAATCCGAGTCTACCGAAATGGAAGTGCAAGTCGTTATTGAGAAAGCACCAGAGGTAGACGATATACAAACTGTAACAATGGGGCCTCCAAAAGCTCAAAGAACAGCTTCAGCGAGACCATCTATTCCAGCTGGACCCAGCACTGCTGTAGAGATAGAATCCAGCTCCTCAGCAGCGGAAAGTGCGTCGCTTGCTGGTCTAGATTCAATTTTAACGATGTTAACAGCACACAATGAAGCTTTCATCACCTGATGTAAGCCGGCGAACGTCATTGGCATCAGAAAGAGAAGACGATGCCATGTCCGAGGCCTCACCCACACTGTCATCGGAAGTTGAGGCCGTTCGCAGAATGGAAAAACGGTGCAAGAAAGGATGGCCGGAAGGAAAGTCTAGAAAGTAATTTGTTGGATCAGAAGTATAAGAAAATGTACAATTTTGATCATTTGTTGACACATAAAAATTTGAAATATTGAACCCGTTTTTTAAAAATTTTTTTTGAAGTGGGATGGGGCTAATGACCAAAGTAGTCGATGCCCCTAAAAACCTCAAAGAAAAAAAAAATGAAGATAGAATTGAATTAATTGACGACGTTAATGTGAAATAATCACAGAAGATCTTAATAAGTTGCCAAATACAAGTAATAATTAAAAGTAATAATGATAATAAAGGAAGTATAATATAAATAAGTATGAATTAAGTGAAATAAAAGGAATGTTATTAAAGACATATAATAGATATAAGTAATATTAGACGTTGCCAAATATTAATAAATACGGTAGAAAGAAAAATTATAGGAATAATAAACATACGTTATCGAATAATAATAATTGTATATTGTCAAATATTACTGACGAAGATAATAATAATAATAATAGTATAATTAATTATAATGAAAAATATAGTAATAAGAAAGGGAACAGTGTAAATAATAAAAATACGTTGCCGAAAATTTTGAAAAATACGGGAGATAATGAAGACAAAGTTAAAAAGAAGAAACAAGTTAATGAATATTAGATAGATAATATTAGTATTAAAGTTGCAAAATAATACTGAAGCGAATATTGAAGTTAATAAAATAATAATGATTAGAATATTAATGATAATGGTTAAAATAAATATAATAAGGTTATCGAATGACTTTAATATTGACAATGAAAGTAATGATGTTAACGAAGAAGATATGAAATATAATAAGATGAATATTAAGCAAAAATTGTCGAAAAATAAGAAGAAATGCAAGTGTAATAATAAGTGTATATAAGTAGTGTATATTATAAGTATATAAGTGTATATTTTCGAATATTATTGATGAAGTAATAGAAGAGATAATTAGAATAAAAGGACTTATGGTAATACGAAAAAAATAGAGGTTATAATAACGAAATGTTATAAAATAGTAAATGCTATATAAGGAAAAATAAAAGTAGTAATATTATGAATAAAGAGAGTTGCCAAAACTTACAAAAATGAGAAAAATATTAGTAATAATTTTAATATGATTAATCAGATGAAGAAGTTAGATTTATCAAATATTAGGACCGATCATAAGAATTGAAAGAAAAGGAAGAAATAATTAAAAAAATAAATTTTAAATATTGAACCGGTAAGGAAATAAAATAAAGTTAATGAAATAAATAAAAAAGATTAGAATATAAAATAATTACGAAGGAAATAAAATGAATTTTTATGAATACTAAGGATCATGAAGAAAAATATGTCAAATGGAACTAATGATAATTATTTATTTAACTAAACAATGTATACATATTAAGAAAAATTATTAGTGATTATTGACGTTTTATAAATACTTAAAATGATTAAATATTATTAAAATAATATGGGTTAATTTTATGAAGAATTTGTATGTATTAAAATAAAATAATTATTTGAATAAATAAAAATAAATGTTAAAATAAAATAAACGTAGATGAATTAACTTACGCAGTATGAAATGAAATAATTTTATTTATTATGTTATATTTAAAAATTATGTTAACATTGTGTTAAAAGGATGAATAAAAAAATGTAACAATGAGATAGTTTCACAGCTGTACAACGAAGATAAACTGTCACGTAAATTAAATAATAATACCAAGACTGTATTACTTATAGTGTATAATAAAATGTAGTGTTAAAAAATAAATTTTAATGCAAGAATTAAAATAAAAATATATTTTATATATCCAGCAAAATTATTTAAGATAAATGTTTTATTAGGAAGAAGTGCTATTATAAATATTATTTGAAAATATTTGTTATATATTATTAATGAAAAAATATTATGTTTATTTTAAGAAGAATTGTTGTTGTATAAATAAATAATTTTTTAAATGAAGAGAATTTTTTAAATGATGCTATAATCGTAAATGACATTGAAAACTGTCAAGGTCATATAAACTAATAGGATATAAATTGCTTAAATTTTACAAAATGTTATGAATAATATTGTAAATTTCCATCTCAATAATTAATCCTAAATAACTACATAAAGTAAAATAATTATAAAAAATTCTTAGGAAATAAAAATTAGAAGAATTTGATTATGAAATAGAGATGAAAAGGAAAGGAGAATAAGATTACCAATAACAGGTTTTTAATATACGAGTATTATCAACTATTAATTATAGTAAAAATCAAGTAATATTAAAATGAGTTAAGGTAATCCAAGGAAAATTAAATTACAGAAGTTTTTTTAAAATACTAAGCCAAGAATAAATAGAGAAACAGCAGAAAATAATTTTGTTGATAATATAATTAATTTCGTTAAAGAATATTTATACCAAATTTAACACACAGTTTGTTCTTAGAAAGTGATCTTTATGCAAATTTACAGCTATTACAGCCGAATATTTTAGAAGTAGTCAACTACAATTAATTATTTAATAATAATTTGTTAGATATTGTTAATAATGAATTACAAGAATTAATAAATAATTGTCATGTATGAAAAACGAATAATCGTGGAATACAAGATACGTATCAACAAATAAAATGAAAATACTATGCACCAAACTTAAAAGTTCATATATAGAATTATATTAAAAAATGCGAAATATGTTTGAAAAACGAAATAATTATATAAGGCTGAAACGGTGTGCGTGTATAAGGTACACGTGCAAAGCGTGTTTAAAACCTTTGCTTTAAATTATTATTTTTTTTAATGTAGAACGCTATAAATGATTTTGTTTAAAAAAATGACCTTGAACAAATTATTTATATTATACTGACATGAGATATCTTTATTACAAAAATCCCTCGGAAAATTTTACCGCATTAATTAATTAAAGTAAAATTTTACGTAATTGCAACAAAATGTTTAGTCATATACTACATTTAATATATATATATATTTTTTAATGCTATTAATTCTATTGCATATATAGTAAAAAATTAAATGAAATAAAATAATGGTAAAAATAGGTACAGAAATCCATGAATTAAAATAAAATATACCAATATTTCATCTTAGTGGAATAAGTAAAAGAATTATAGAAATTATTAGAAAGAATTATTATTATTTTTATCTTAGTGAAATAAGGGAAAGAATTGAGTTTTATCTTCTGAATCATCTATACGTAAAGTTGTTAAGATTTATTATATTAAATTATCTGTGAATTATAATAAAATCAGTCATAAAATTAATCTATTGCTAATAAAATAACCATTAGTAAACCACCATATTCTTGATTTCAAAAATCTTATTATCCGACATATGATTTGAAAAAAACAATCTTGAAAGGAATGATATAATATGTTACACTATTGAAATATAAAAATCATCCATCCTGTAGAATTTTCAAGTTTCTAAAATTATTCACCTAATTACTTAACCGATGTTCCTAAATCTCAAATGTTAAACTCTTCAAAACCTTACTACAGCAAATTATAAACAAACATTGGCTTCAAACTCTCATGGAGGGGTCAGAATTTTTAACTTTTTTGATTTATGAAAAGCTTTTAATTGGTCTTGCTCCCCCAAAAGTTTTGATCGTTTTTCTCCAATGAAGTTTTCCCCTTTCTAAAAAATAGCTTTTAAGAATAGATACATAAAAACTATCAATGATACTCTTTTTAATCTACCATGTTCTACAATTTTTTTGTGTAAATGGTAACATTTTTACTGTTGATGTCAAAGTGTGGAGGAGGTATATATGTACCAAAAGAAACTTCTTTTTTGATTTTAATGCGATTTTTTTTTTGTTAAGGGGGAAGTTGTTTAAATATTCAAACTTGTGTAATATTTTTAATTCGTTTTTCAAGTTATTACATTTTGACTCCTTTGATCGTAGCAAGCCATTCTTTCTTGCATGCTCATAAACAAACTCATACGTAAAAATATTGCATATAAAACTTAAAATTTGTTTTTGCTAATAGAAATGTGACTGCTGTAGTTTTATAAAATTTTTAACATTCCTTTCGGAGATATATATAAAAAACTACATAAATGGAAAGCTTTTCATTTTAGAATTTTATAAGAAAAATAATTTGACTGAGGATAGCCTACATTTGTTTATTTTTTTTACTTAGTACGAAACCAGAACTTGTTTCACCTATTTTCATTATTCTTCTTTCATAAATACATTAATTTATTGAAAAAGAGTAAAATTAATATTTTGGTATTTTTTTATTTATTTAATACATTTAGGTGCAGCATATTAAACAATGATATGTGCAATTTAATGGGTGTGGTACACTATAGAGTACAATCAGTTAAAGATGAACTGAACTTGTAATTCATTTCAGAAAATTATCACATGAACAATCGCGCGCGTGCTTGTCTGTCACCGTAGCTTCATGCATTAATGATAAGGTTCTGTCCTTATGAAACTTGTGTTGAATAAACCCATTCAACTGAGAGTTTTTATTTTTATTTTTTCAATCTCTTTCCATTACTTTCTATCCATTTACACGTTAATTTACCCGCCTTTGACCGACATCATTTATTTATAGGGCTTAACTCATTCTTTCATCAGATACATATATAGTTTATTGTAAACGATAAAAGTTTCACTATTTTATGCAAGATGAATTATCATATAAAATTACTGCTATTCGCTTCCATTTCTTTTCACTTTTATTGAAGAATTCTAGTTTTTTTTAACTACAGTTAAAAAACTGACTATGATTATGTTAGATTATGTTAAAAAATCAAAAATAATTTATTTTACGCATCTTATACAATCAATAATTGATTTTCATACCGAATTGAAGTTCGGTATCTCTTGGGAATGTACAACCGTCAAAAAATATTAAATTCGTTAAATTATTCTAATTAAGCCATATTGGACCAAATCCTATTTAAAAAAACATCATAAATAAGTTAATTTATTGATTTACATCACAAATTTTATGAAAAATTCAATGGTTAAAAAATAATATAGCTTAAGAGTCTGGACAACTTTATGTTTACGAGGTATCAAAAAATTAATTATCTATGATTGTAAGATATTAAAATTAACTATATTCGTACAGTCGTATAATATTAATAGAATATTAAGATTATCTTTGTTAATTTTCACTTAGCTGTCACTTCCAGTGCATACTGCAGGTCATAGAATAGTTAATTTGATCTAAGTAAAACATATCATCAAGAGGAGTAGACAAGAAACTAAGTAAATTCAAAGTACTGAGACATATACTATAATCAAATTCCTCATTCACATTATCTAAATGAAGCTCCTACTTGTGTTTATGTTTAATGCTATTTGTATGTTATTTCTACCAAACATAACAAAGACTACTCCTAACAAAACTGTGATAAAAGCAAAGCTTTTGTAAATATAAAGGTATTGCCATAGGTTAATTATAATAATAATTATTATTATTATTGTTATTATTATAATATGCTCAAGTCAAATTTATTTTGTTTGTGGTTTAAAATAGTCTCCATGTAAAAATATAAAGAAAATTACTACGAGTATAATTTCCGTTTTTTTTTTAGTTGAGTAAAAGTGAAATCTCTACAGATAATGAATAAACTACATGACACGAAAAATTACTTTAACGTGAAGTATATAC
Organism: Lycorma delicatula; assembly: GCF_047948215.1. Classification (NCBI taxonomy): domain Eukaryota; kingdom Metazoa; phylum Arthropoda; class Insecta; order Hemiptera; family Fulgoridae; genus Lycorma; species Lycorma delicatula. The sequence continues at coordinate 111,633,215 of NC_134459.1, read as the reverse complement.
ATCGAAATGAGGGTAGTATCCAGTTGCAATTTATGTTATTAGTGATTACCTCTTCAACGCATACAACTTGTACATTTATTTCCGTGTTTTCAGTATTTATTATTTCAATAAGTATATTAACAGAATTAAATTTATTCAAAAGTATATCAATAACATAAACGTGAAATTTTATTAAAGAAATGTTTACCAATTCATTGATTTGTATGTTAATTACGAATGAATAGATTCCAGCATCGATATCCAGGAAGGGGAAAGCAATGTGGGCAATACAAGGTGTTTATCGAAGGATTTATCTATAGTTAGGCATCAGTTTGTACGCCGTAGTCTTGTCAAGTGGAAATTCGCATCATCTTATGATATATAATCAGTGTAGTGAAATGGGCTGCAAGCGTATTTTTATTGCACTGATGGTTAAGCAACGCTTGAAATGCTGAACTCATATCGGTTTAACTCAGAGCTGGTATGGAAGTGTGTTGTTTAGTTATTATGCCAATAGTATAAAAAATATAACCAAGATATCCGGTATAGGCGGCGATAAAAGAGCTGTTGATACTCTCGCTAAGAATTGAGAATTCATTTTATTTACAGGCTACAAGCCTGTTTGAAGCATTAATTAATTACAGCAAGAACAAGAATTTTTTAATGGAAAAAATCTAAGGAAGTTAATTTAAAAAATACTTATGTTCCTCTCCGACTCCCTGAGTCGATTGGGTAGAAGTAGTTTGAGGAAGCTTTTGTTCTTCATTACTGGACACAAATCATTCCGTAGTTATCCGTACACTTTGGATCAACCCGGTGAGATTATCCTCTATTAGGACCTTTCGTCACCATTATGGTTATTTATTTATGGACTCTTTGAGGTTGTTTTCGAGAGCTGTTAATGTTTCTAATTCGTCTCAAACTCAATAGAGATACAGAGTTGCTCACTCTCCGATCTGATGCGAGATTTCAATCCGTGTCCGAGGTGGGGGTGGCGCAGGCGCGCAGATTGTTCGGGAGAGAGGCTGTGTCCGAACACAGTCATCTTCGGGACATCTGCCGAGAGGACCCAACTCCGACAGTTGTAAGGAAGCGGCCTCACGCCGTACTGGACGAACCACCGTGATGGTGCGGTGCGGTAGCCGAAAATCGACAAACCACGCGTCAGACGCGTTTCCGGGGTCGCGAGTGAATAGTTTTCGCGAGTTATATAGTTTGAAGACGTCAAATACGGTAAGTCGCGCATAAAACAAAAACGCGGTCAAAATTTAAACATTTTTTTTTTCCGCGTGTGTTTTGTTCTGTTTCTCTTGTTTCAGAAACGGGAGAAACGTGGATATGGAACGACTCGTCGTGCCGTCTCATCCTGCCAGTCGAAAGAAAAGTAAAAATTAAATTTTTTTTTTTTTTTTTTCGTGTGTGTGTTCTGCTTCTTTTGTTGCAGATACCAACAGCCACCACAAAAACAAATGGTTTCTTCACTGCGGCCACGCGGTCCCCCCAACCCCTTCTCAGACACACGTGTGTCTGAAGGTTAATAATTACGTGGAGTGAATAATTACTGTTTACTTCTTTCCAGAAAATCGCCGCCCCAAAACCGCGATCGCGAATAGGTATCACCATTTGTAAGTTCCCTATTACCTTCCTTTCCTTTCAAGAAAGAAGAAAGAGGGAACGAGCCCAGCAGCCATCAGCCCAGCAGTCGCAAGCCCAGCAGCCACCTGCCCAGCAGTCACCTGCCCAGCAGCCACTGACAGCACAGAAGAACGAAGAAACCTGCACTTTCTCCCGTTCAGCCCTTCGGGGCTTCGGGAATTCCAAGGTTAATGGTATGTAACTTCGGTTACTACCAATTCTTGGAAAGTGCAGGCCAAAGAAGAACGAAGAGGTCTTCGGAAGAAGAAGAGGTAGAAGATGATGATGAAGAAGAAGGAAGACCAGCCACTCGTCTCAACATCACGGACTGGAGTCCGGAACAGAGCCCAGCAGAGATGCGTCCTGAAGGGCAGCCATACCAGAAGCGGATGAAGAGCTTCTACACAACCTCTCCTTTTCAAAACTTACAGTAAGATAAAATCACCCAGCAATTGCGACTCCTCCGGAAAAGGGGACGCATTGCTCCCTCCTTACAGATAGTGCCCCGTTGTGGCGTATTCCTGCTAGCCTATTAAAGAGTTAGCACCGAAAGGACTTCAGTGGACGGTCTGAAGGGGAATTACGTCGGGAGGACAGGCTTTATAAGCCTAGCCTTCCGCGGTCGGCCCGTAAAATGGGTTCGATAACGCTGTTTTAACACTAAATAATAATAAACAAAACTTGAAAAAATTAGACCCGCTATTTAAAATTAACCCTTTAAAAAAAAAAAAAAACAAGCCCGATTAGAATGATCCAGCAGCAAGGGACTCTGTCCAGGTTCTGCGATGGAGTAGGGAGTAATAAACTCCTGCCAACTTTGCATTCCATTCCTACAGAGTTGCATAAATCAGGTTAGTGCCTTCGGGGATAGGTAACGTTAAAAATAAACCTCGTTAGCTGATTGCTGGTTAGCGGAGCCAATTTCCAATAAATAAATAAAGATAATAATACAAAAACACAATTTTAATTTCATCTGTTTTTTTAAACAGAATGGGTGAATTATTACTAGTACATTTCCCTTATAACCTAGAATACTATAAGATATTTCTTATTAGCAAAAATCTAAAAAAAAATTGTTGTAGAAATACGTTTTTTCTTCTTCAAAATTCAATTAAAAACCAAAGGAAATACATATGATAAATAAGAGGGAGTATCTATAATGTGCGTCGACAATTTTTTATGTAAATCAAGAAAAAAAAATCCCTTTCGGCATGACGGAAAAAAATGTCCACCTTAAAGTTAAGAAAAACTTCAAATTTACTCAATACGACAATGGTTGCATGTGAAAAAGGTTTCACATATTTAGCATACGACAAGTCCCCATCTTACAAGTCCAGCAACATTTTGCTCATCCCTTGCCGTAAGGGTTGGTCATATCAAAAATTGTTACAGACAAAAGTTTTAGGTAATGTTTTGAGGACTAATGACCACTTTAAACCGATTTGGTACTGTGCCTATTAAGGAAGGTATGATTTTTTGTCTTCGAAACACAATTTTTTCCACCCTCTGGGACAACGGTTGCCGATATCAAGAAGCTTTACTAGATACGTTTTAGGTCCTTATCCAAAGAATACTACGAACTTTAAACGAATTCGATATTTTAATTAATAAGAAGGTAATAGCGAAATTTTGTTTTTTCAAAAAAGCCACCCCATTTCCACCGCCATGGCCGTTAACGAAATCGACCGAGATTTTGAGTTGAGTTTTATATGTATATACATGTGTATATATATATATATATATATATATATATATATATATAAACTTTTGAGCTGACGGTGGTTTTGGGGTGTGGGGGATGTGAAACGCGAAATTATTTCGAAATTTTTCGGAAGTCGAATCAAGGTATCCATTACAATAGGTAGCTTTCTTATAAAATGTACCTGAAACAACGATAGGCAGTGCAGTACCGGAAGACATGGCCTATATATTAAGCTATAATTAATGATTGATAAATCTAATATAGCTGATAAGAGATAAGATTTTTAAATATTTTTACGCAAAACTGAAGCTTCTATCGATATCTTGACCATCTTAAAAAAATGTCGAACTTCTTTTAAAAAAATTTCATATGTTATGGATTTCTTAAATACATGCAAAAATAGTCATTTTTTTGCCTTATTATTTGTTAATCTATTTATTTTATATTTTCTCCTAAAAAAAAATCACACGCTTTTAGAAAATAATCAGGAAAAGCTAAAACAGTCAAAGTTGAGTTGATAGAAACTTATTTTCAAATAAATACAAGGGGTATTTTCATTGTGGTGCAACGAATATTTCTTATTCTTCAATATTTTTTATGATTATCTGCATGGAGTGAACACTGATTACCATTAAAGAAATTCCAAATTAAATTATTATAAATATAGCTGAGCAAGAGTTTTAAATTAGAACGATGAATATTTATATAGGCTATGACACTTTTGGTAACGTAAGGATTCCAACGCGGGTTCATACATGTAACAAATATATTCATCCGTTGAGCTGTTGAGCTGTTGCGGTGTAACAAATATACACACATACACCCTAAAATACATTAAACTCCTTTTTTGGCAGTCGTGTAAAAATAACCATTAACTCCTCTTCCATAACGAATACTTATATTTTTGAGATAAATACTTCTTTTAACTTTTTTGTTAAAAATATATTTCTTTATCGTATTCTCCCATCATATCATTTCGATCTATTTTCTCTTAGTTCTTTATACATCTGACTTAGAATATACTTATAATTCAACGACGAAAGAAAATACAAAAAAACATACTACGAAACCAGCATCAAAGCTACATTTATAAAGAACGAATTGGTACATTTTCCCTTATGCTAATAACTTAATTTCTTCTTCGTAAAATAACAGTTATAGTACTACTAATACAAAATAAACAAATAAATAAATGTATATATATATATATATATATATATATAAAACTAGTGTTTCAAAAAAACGCAACCCTCAATTTTATTGCTTCCTATATGTCAGTTGAAAACACTGTACTCAAGGTTTAGCAGCTTGTAACAATTTAAATGTCCTTCTTAGGCACTAGTGCTACACTAGTATAAATTCGACTTATTTCGTTTTCCCAGGACGAATGTGTGTTTATTATTGAGAATTATTGCGCGTATAAATCTTACGAACGAGTTTTGAATAAAATTTCACAATTCTTCAGTTCCTAATAAGTCAGCAATATCGCGTTTGATTAATACATTTCGTAAGACTGGGAGCGTACATAATCGGAAAAGCACAGGTCAAACATAACTGTAAACAGTAGAAGTTCTGGAGAATATGAAAGAACGTTCGACTCAATCACCTAGAAAATCGCTCAGAAAATTATCTTTACAGGCTAGGCTTTCAGGATTACTAAAAAATTACAATCGCATTATTATCGCATCGGCGTCGTTCAAAAATTGAAAGAACACCACGGCAAACGTTTACAGTATTGTCGGTTTCGTTTTCATGTTGATGACAGTATTGAAATTTTTGATTTATTTCAGTGATGTGGCATGGTTTTACTTGGATGACTATATTAAGAGCCAAAACTGTTGAATATGGAGCGCTGAAAATCGTCACGCGTTTCACGAACGACCATTACACGTACGTAAAAATTGGTGTTTGGTGTACTTTCTCCGGGCGTCGTGTAATAAGGCCTTTATTTTTTGACAAATCTGTAGATGGTGTTGTTTATCGCAACTTAATCGAACAGTTTATTGCCATGTTAGATTTACACAAACGAGGATGTCAGTTCCAGCCGGAAAACGAAACGTATCATACTGCTTATGAAATGCTACTCAACGTATGGATATGTTACAGGAATTTTGTGGTCATCGTTTGATATCAAAAGGGTTGTAATCCAAGATCCCCAGATCTTACAGCAGCAGACGTTTTCCTTTGGGGGTACTTAAAAAGTTTAGTTTTTAAAAGCAATCTTAACATTGAAAGAAAAATTTCAAACATTACTGAGCAATCATTAAGAAAAGTGGCTGCAAATGTTATGAAACGTGTTCAAACCTACGTCGGGTCACAGGAACTCATTTTAAAGATCTATTGTAAAATTATTAAAGGTAATTTCTACATTGTTGAATAAGTATTTTATTTACATTAATATTTTTGTAATAAGTTAACGACAGTAAACAAAGGGGTTGCGTCCTTTTTGAAACAACCGTATATATAAAAACACTAAACTAAAGCATATTCTGTTTTAGATTACGAATGTGTTACAAATTATTAGTCTAAATAATTAGAAACGGTTAAATTACATTCTCAAATAAAACATGGGAAAACACAGTTTCTCTACCCTTGGTATACACTACAATTTTCGAAATCTATAACTTCAGTTTCTACAGAAATGTTTTGTGTTTTTACATTCTTCGACAAATCCACTTACAAACAAAACATGTAAACTTACTGTAAAATATGAACTCTCTTTTTTTTCCTGTTTAGCCTCTGGTAACTACCGTTAAGATAATTCTTCAGAGGATGAACGAGGATGATATGTATGAGTGTAAATGAAGTGTAGTCTTGTACATTCTCAGTTCGACCATTCCTGAGATGTGTGGTTAATTGAAACCCAACCACTAAAGAACACCGGTATCCACGATCTAGTTTTCAAATCCGTGTAAAAATATCTGGCTTTACTAGGACTTGAACGCTGGAACTCTCGACTTCCAAATCAGCTGATTCGGGAAGACGCATGGATAACGTACTACTTGCAAATTAATTTAAAATATGAACTAATATCATTATTCTCGTCTATCTTCATTTATTTTGGCGTTTAAATCGATTTAGACGATAGTGAGGCTTTTTTTAAAATAGAAAGGATATCTATCTCCAGTTAATGTTGTATCGAAATGATGTTATTTCTTTCGTAAAGCAGTTTTAGTGTGTATGTTTTTAAAATGTAAACAACGTGTTTTTTCTTTTTAAACGAGACAATGAAAAACCGACAGATTGGGTAAGCAGGGAACAAATTGGTAAATATGAGTATTATGTTTTTTTTTTATAATTCCTATAAACTTTTATAATTCAATTAAGGTATTTTGTTTTATTAGCGAAGTTATATTAATGTAAATCAATCTTTTGTAATTTATTGTAAATCATTTTTTCTATAATTACAGCATATATAAGGTTCTTTTTTGCAACATTAATCATAATACGGGAAAAATCATTAATTTTTCTACGGGAAAAAGTAATGTGTTTGTACTCACCTTAAGTGCGTCTGGTAGATGCTCGGATAAATATTCTAAAAGTTCAGGCAGTTCATCTTCTTGTACAAGTCGAAAGTTTTTACCTTCAAGCATCAATTCCATTTCTTCACATATCAATTGAAAACATGAAACAAAAAAGACGTGAACATTTGTTAAAGATCAATTAGTTTGTTCAACAGATTTACAATTTAAAATTGAAATTACTTTTAATTGCAAAATTTTTGAAATATTGATTAATATTCATTCGATTATCATAGTATTACGGAAAAAAAGTTTTCTAAAATCAACTTATATTTTATTCAGTGATAAATATAATAATACCAAACATGGTTATGTTACTATTAAGTTAAGTAAGAATTTTTTGTAAGTAGACTAGTGTACGAACGAACAAAACGTTCTTTAAAAAAGCAATAACCCACTGGTTATGCTTAATTTCTTAAAGTTCGAGTTATCACGATAAAGGATTTACGATAATTTTTTGAAAAAATATCCGTCATGGAATAAGAACAATGGTATTATAAAAAATTCACAGAAAATCAAATCTATGAAAATACAGAATGTTATTTTAATACATAAGTCTACTAAAAATTTAATGCGTTAAAGTATTTTTATACAAACACATTATAATACATCTCATAATTATCTGGTTTGATGCAGATTCTTTGTATCATCATTTTTCTTCTGTTTCTAGCTGTAAGAATGTCAATTTTTATTCTTTTCTATCTTTGGACATTTTAATGATACTTTTTTTTTCTCTTTCCTGTTTAGTCTCCGGGAATTACCGTTCAGGTATTACTTCAGAGGATGATATGACTATAAATGATGTGTAGTCTTGTACAATCTCAGTTCGTCCATTCCTAAAATGTGTGGTTAATTGAAACCCAACCACTAAAAGAACACCGGTATACACGATCTAGCATTCAAATCCATGTAAAAATAACTGGCTTTACTAGGACTTGAACGCTGGAACTGTCGACTTCCAAATCAGCCGGTTTGGGAAAACGAGTTCACCACTAGACCAACCCGGTGGTTGCTACTGATCCTTCTAGAACTGATTTACTGAAACTTTCTTTTCTCATAATATATTTCAATCAGTCTAATAACATTTTCTGTATTTTCTGTTTCTTGATATCTTCTTTAGTATTCAGTCCACTGAATGTAATTTTTGTACAGGATCAATTATTCCCACAATTAAATATCTGTAGCTTTTCTTTATTCTCTTACTTCAGAGTCCTTGTTTCACATCCATACATTACATACCAAATAATACTATAAAAGACATTTCTTTAAATCTCACTTCACCTTGCTATGTAATAACTGTTTCTGTTTATTATGAATTCAGTTTCTTTCACCTATAATTTTATCCATCCTATCTTTCTTCTTTTTAAAATACGTGTCTCACATTACAACGGTCGCACTAAAAATAGAAATAAATGTTAGAATAAATAGATTCTTTAGGTGAATCTACCCTGGTTTTTTTATTTGGTTCTAATTTTTTTAATATTCAACGAATAAGTTTTCTAAGCACTTTTACTATTTTTAAATATTCAATCTTCATTATTTCATAAATGTTAATTGGTTTATCGCCTCCTATATAGATTGTTTTTATTTCCTTAACATGCAATTACATAATTTATTTTGAAAAAAATGCTGTTTGAATCATCATAATGGAGCAGAAATTTTAAATTAAATCATACAAAATTATTTTATTTACAAATTTATTAACACATGACGTTTTCTCATTCTTTACGAAGTAAAGAAAGTATTGTGATCGCGAAAAATATCGGTTTTCAGATTTCAACGGAAATATCCATTTTGACCATCCCTGAATTCATTTTGACTAGTTTCAGCGTGACGTCTGTACGTACGTATGTATCTCGTATAACTCAAAACCGATTTGCCGTAGTGTGTTCAAATTTTGGATTTTGGACTTTTGTAACACCTAGTTGTGCATGTTTTCTTTTGATTGTAATCGAATGAACCAAAACTGTCCAAAAAACATCTGGATTTTGAACTTGAGAGCTTTTCAAGGATATATCATAAGTGATACTTATTTTTATTGGTTCCAGAGTTATAGCCAAATGAATGAAATATTTGGATCTTTCAAGGGGAAGGCACATCAGTTCGAATCCGACTTCATCTCCTTTTTTTTAATTTAAATATATTGATTTATTAATAATTATTAACCTCTGATTCTAAAAAAAATTACAATAAATAATAATTTCAAATTACAATAAAAAAGTATACGAAAAAATATCATAAGTTAATTAATGAAATAAAATTTTATATACTTTTCATTTTACAAAAATGTGTATATGTAATTTAATAGGCGTACAAATAAGACATGTGGTGTCCACATCAGATTTGGTGAAACATCTGTCTATTTGTTTTTTTTTTTTCATTTTGTTGGTGTTTACGTCATAATAATTTAAAAAAAAATTGTATTAGATAGATGTAAGTCTTGCATTTATTTAAACAGTAATAAAGAGACTTTTAGTCTATCCTAGTATTTCAGGTATGATTGTTGATTTAATAATAATTGTATAAATATTTGATGTCAATAAAAACTAATATTTTAGAAACTGTGAAACTTTCCATTTTATTTAACAACTGGAAGATAGTATCTCACTTTCAAATGAAGTGTAGCAAAAAATGTGTATATGCAATTTAATAGGCGTACAAGGAAGTCATGTGATGTCCACATCAAATTTTTTACAACTGTCTTATTGACCGAATTAATTTAAATGTATCAATTATGTTGAATGACGAAATAAAAATCAAAGGTATGATAATGAAATTAAAATTTATGTTTTTAACAAAAGGAAATCTCTTAATTCACATCTTAATGCGAGATGAAAAGTGTAAAAAGATAAATTTATTTTATGATTTTTAATGATTATTTTAATTAAATGAATGCGGTTTTATTAAATTTTACTACCTATTAAGTTGCCATTCTGTTATTATGTAAATTGTAATTAAATTAGAGATTTAATTTCATTTTTCATAAGATTAATTAACAGAGATATAAAAGTGTGACACATTTTTAGATTAATACTGTTTACAATTAAGTAAATCAAAAAGTAAATTTATTTTCAAGTTTTATCACAAGGATGACTTTAAAAATAATGTTTCAGTTTACTCACACGCCAGTAAAAATTACGCTTTTGAATTTAAATCTGTTTCACATTGTTTGTGAAACAACTTCAGCGTCTCTGAATACAATAGAATGAACACTAAACGTCACGTAATAAGAACCATTGAAGTAATATTTTGTTGTTCAGTGTCAAGTGACTGACAGCGTGCAATATAACAACTTTGAGGTCGCATTTTAAGATTTTAATATACAAAGCATTTGTTAGTTTAACAGTAGATATAAAAGATCTTATTGAAGAAGAATATTATTTAATTTATTTTATCACGTAAAAAACATAATGCCTAAAGCGTTAAGTAATTTTTTTGTTAAAAAAATTAACAATGAATATACAAGTATAAATCATCCACGGTTTTCTTTGTTTCGTGTAAAATAAAAACATAATAAGACCCTTACAGTACATTTTTTAAACAGAAGTTTGGTTAAACAGAATTTAAATGTTAAAAAAAAGACTTAAAGGATTTGTTTCCAAAGTTTTATATTCAATAACAGATGGCACATTCATTTATCTAACTTTGTTTTCCATAAATCTAATAATTTTATTAGTAAAAAAAGTTGTGAGAAAACGTACTCTCCTTTTTATAAAAACACTTGATATAACTAGTAAGTATCCTTTTCCTAGGTGATTTTTTAGTCAATAACGTTTGAATCATTTGAAATTAATATAATTTCAACAGTTTTTTTTTTTAAAGAGTAGTTCTAAATTTGATTCGTATAATTTTTTGCAATTTTTTGTATAGTTTAAGCCTTACTCAAGACCAAATGAAATAATTTCGATTATTTTTTTGGGCTCTATTTTGCAGAGGTAGGTCTTCTGATCAACTGTACTGAATTTTTTTCTTCTACAAAGTTAATTGAACGATTTTTATGCACTGAAAATGACAGTCATCTAAGTCTTTTTTACAGTATTTTTTATTTTTTTAATTATTCGTTCTTTAGTTCTAGGTCCTCATAATGCAATAATATAAGGTTCGTAGTCATTCTGATATTCAAAGTATTTTCAAATGAAAACTAATTCGAAAACTTAAGGAATAAATAATAAATATTCTCTAATTTTTGGACAACCTTAGTTCACCCCATATAACGTTTAATTTATTTCGCTCCTCTGTATTCCTTTTCTATTTTCGCAAATTTATTGTCTTTTATGTTTTTTACAAACGATTGCTTCATAACGGCGTTTTTTAAAATAAAAAGTTATTTAAAAAAACGAATGATTTTAAATAAACAGCCTTTAAAAAATACAAAACCGACTTACAAAAATACTAAAAAAGATCAACTGTAAAAAGTAAAAATTTTTATAATTTAAGATCTCATCTAAAACTTCAAATTCGTGGCCTATTATCGCACTATCCTCCTTTAAATTATTATTTTCACCCATTGCTCTTTTGGCAAGGAAGCGCCAGGCTGCCTGCAGGAGGCGACGGGCAGGCTAATACCGGGAGGCCATCGCCGAGGAGGACCGAACTCGCACGTTTCTCGCATGGCAAGAGACCTGGGTCCAGAAGACCAGAGGACGACGGACCGCAAGGCTTATCCCTCTTGTCAGACTGTAGACAAGCGGCGGCATGGAGAGGTGGAATACCTATTTTTAGGTGGATCTTTGAGCACTGAGCCCCCATAACATGGTTGCGATGACGCTCTGTGACCTGAGCACCTGGAAGAATGTGGCCCGAATCGTCGGGAGCATTCTAATGATCAAGAAGGGCGACCTGGATAGTCATCAACCAGGTTAAAATTAAGTAGCGGCCTTTTCAGGTTAGGATAATAGGACTCGGCATGAAGTAATGTGTTAAACGGTTCTGAGTAGAGTCCTGGTAGAAAGGGGGTTTTAGTCGGTAGTCTGCTGATGGCAGTTGGATAAGACCTCCAGTGGGAGTCCGACACTCAGTGCGTAAATCATTTCCACTCCCTCCCCCCCCCCCATCAAAAAGAATAAATAAATAAAAAAATATTATGTAACCAATAAAAAGAACAGGAAAATGGAATCTTTCTATTAGATTTAAAAATAAATATAATAGATGTTATTTACTCGATTTTAAACATACATTTTATATGCATTTATATCCATCATTTTTCATAAATATATGTCAAAATTTAAAACAGACTCTAACTTCTATAATTTTGTAATACTCGTTGTAAAGATAATTACTATTATTCCTTATGCATGGAACTTCGTCTTTTGAAGACTATTGTATAGATTTAATTTGAAGATGCACAATATTATTCCTGATCCAATTAAAATAAGCCGGCAATGAACTTAATACCTTTCACGGCTATGCTGGTCAAGTTATTCAGTTCAATCTTTTTAAACTCTACTTGTGTCTTTAAGATAAAAATAACCCCTTTTTATTGAAAAATAATAACTAAAATTATGAATTTTTTTTTTCACATTCAAATTTCATTTTTAAAATTTTATGACTTTTAAAAAGATATAAAATCTATGTAAATTGTCTTTTAATTCAGTTAAAGTTTGAGCTTTGAATTGAATATGTGTAGCACAGCTAAAAATTTTTAAATTTGTTTCATAAAAGCAAATTTAAAAGAAATTCAAAGAAATTTGTGCAATTTTTTGAAACGTTTTTTAAACAACACTTGTTTTTAAAGTATAATTTTTAAATTTTAAAGCTATAAACCTAAAAAAATAAAAGTTTATAATTATTATAATAATTAATTGCTTTAAAAACTTAATAATAATCTAAGGTAATATTACAACGTTTAAGAATGATCATAAAATTGCTGACTTTTAGTTTCGTATGAATGCTTTCAGCAAGTGTTAAAATCGGAGTTTAAACAATAACGCATGCCTATATTATGGAAGACTTGGTGAAATGAAATTATCAGATTATTAGAAAATGGTAATAAACATAAATTTGAATAACACGTTTGTCAAAAATACACATTTACGAGAAATTCTTTTTGTATTTGAATATTTTAAACTTTTTGACTATTAACAACTGATTTTAAGTAAATTAAAATCGAAATTTAATTTTTAAAAATTAGATTTTTTTTTAAATTTACAAGTTCCTCCATCAGGGGAGGCGTATTAAGCTATATTAATAACTTAATTTTTTAAGAAAATACATTTCGAGCAAACATTAACATTTGAAATTGAGAAAAGAATTTTTTTTTAATTTGAAGGCTCCCATGCTCAAAGGAGAGAATTCAAGTAGAATTAATTTTTAATTAAATAATCCATATGTGGTGATAATAAAATTAAAAGCAAAACCTTTTAAAATTGTTAAAAAATGCAAAGATGCAGCTATAATTCTAAATAAATAAAGTTGTAGTATTCTAGGAAGGGATGATCAATTTTTAGCTAATTTTTTTTTTTAAGAAATACTGAAGAGTAAGTGCTACCAAAAAAATCAAGATTTTTACATTTTAAATCAGTGAGTAATAATTTGTGAGATGGATTTAAATTTAAAATAAATTTAAAGAAATCTTTTAAAAATTAAAAAATGGTTTTTGTTTCTACAGAACAATGTAGTAGGATGGGCAAAAGGTTTTACAGTAGTTTGAAGGCCTACTAATGTTGAAAATATAGATGTTAAACTCCCATTAACTGAAGTAAGATGTAAGTAAATATATATAAAGCCAATTTTGCGGGGAGCGGGGGTGAATATTAAATTATTATTTTTTTATAATTTGCGAAAATAAATTTTTATTGCTAAAATGCCCCAGTAAAGATTTGAAATTTTATTTTTAATTTTAGTAAACTCCATCCCTTCCAATTTTTGCAAAATTTTAATATATTCTTTCCTTTCGAAGGTACTAACTGTCTAGCGAGTTTGAAGAAAATCGATCGATGGGGTCTAAAGTTATAAAACGAAATACAGACCAACGGACATAAGCACTAACGTCCGTTTTGGACTGGGGAGCACTGGAGTAGCAAATTTTTTTCGCAGATTATTAACAATTTATTAAACTTTTTTATACCGTCTCCTTAAGGCAAAAAACTTAAAAACAAATCCATTTTTTTTACTAATCTATACACATTCCTGTTACAGCTAAGCTGCTGAAGCAGAATATATCGCTATTACGGGATATTAAAAGAAATTATTAAAAAAAGTATATACGTTAACTTGATGTTAACAAGATGTTATCTTTTCAAAATTGTTGCTATTTATTTAATAATTCCTTACATTAAACAAATCCTAAATTATTTTTAGTTAAATGACAAACAGGATAAATGAAAAATTAAGCTGTATTGTAAATATTAATTAGGTATTCTAATTTAGAATTGTTTCCTCGAATATATCGCTTGTGTAGCGGTCAAATGGTCATTAAGTTAATGTTGACAAAATTCATCGTGAATATTTGTTATTATTGATTGACCTGTATTTGTTACTTTCAGTTAGATGCAAATAAATCATAAATTACTTAGTCATACTACATTTGACACCTATTGCTGAGAATCTTCCTATTATTCAGTATTATGTAATAATAAATAATTAGATTATAGTAACAGTCTGGCGTAGTTGAAATTTTATTTTTCATATTTGCTTCCTGTTTTAACGTGACAATACATTTGTTTGGTACATAGTGATTTCTTTTTATAGAAAAATGAAATCTTAAAATTTTTTTTTAAGATAGAAAAATGGATTATAAAAATACTTGTTGAAAAATTTGAGAAGTTATTTTAGCGGTTACGACATTTTTCAGAGTTCTGAAAAAACCCACAAATAAATAAAAAATTAAACAATACTTATATATATTTCCGTGTAAAAAATAGAAAAGTAAACAATTATAAAAAATTTTCCTTAAGAATTAATTTCTATAGTTAAAAAACTTGTATTTTTATGAAATTAGCTTTATATACATTAAAACTGTACGCATAACTTTTTTTTATAGATATTTTATTTATGAGTAATAATATTCAACGTCTAATAATATAACGGTTCAAAAATTTTAGAATAATTACTGACATACTTAACGTAAATTATAGAACTCATTGTTAGAAGGAAATTGTTCAGAAATTGACATAAAAAGAAATCATGGGGTAAAGTGAACGAAGGCTTTGAAGAAAAGAATTGGGTCTAAAAAAAATATCTTACAGGAGTATACTAGAGATAGAAGTCACTTGATATTGATGAACCGTGAAACTACTCAAACTATTGATAGCTACTATAAAGAAGGAAAGAAATGTAATCCGGTTGGTAATAGTGTTTTAGTCCTCTCCATTTCGAGACCAAATTACTACTCTAAATGAATCGGCCTATCATCATCCATACAATTATTGATGAATTAATTTTACGGAATAAAAAAAAAAAAATAATTCGACATCAAAATTGATATTGTAATTTTGTGTCTGTTTTCATGTCCTCCATTTTTCGTTCAATTCGATTAAATATTAATTGTGTTTATTTATTGTTAATTCTAGTACTGTAAATTAGTATCAAATTAAGTAATAGTTTTCTCACAATAATATACTTTATAATTATGGTACAAAATTATATCAATTTTTTAACATAATTTGGCTATTTATTAATAGATTTAAAAAAATAAAATGTCATTTGTTCAAAATAAAAGGCTTAATATTTTAGCAAATAACATAAATTTTGATAAAACTAATATTTATGAAAATAAAACGGATTGAAAAATAAAAATGGCCGCCATTTTGCAATTTTTGAAGGTATTTGTCCTGAATTTTTGCTAATTTTCGAACATTATTACCAATCCGCTTACAAAATATTAATCTGATTATTCTATCCGAACTTGAGATATAAATTTTTATATAAAAATAACAGAATGGCGGACAAGAAGAGAACGAAGGGGAAATTGCCATTTTTTCTAAGGATATTTTTTTGCTTAGTTTTACAAGTAGAATCCGAAAAAGTATTGCCAGCTCACCATTTTAGAAAAACCCTTATATCCTTGTAACTTTACTTTAAACTTACTTATTCTGGATATTTATGAACTGTGGACAAAAAAGAATAATCTTTAAAGAAATTATAGGATATGTTTTATCAGGTTTTATATATATATATATTTATTTACTTTTACATTCGTACTATTTAAAACTAAACACTAGTATTTGTTGAAAGGTGAAGAACTAATCGGCGCCAAAAAACCTATGGACTTGGTTGCTTATGCAGCGATATCTAGGTAAAACTTACGTGATATTGCTAATTCTTATACACTTACTGACTGTGTTCACCTCACTAATCTACTTTACATTTGATTTGTCTGGGATTTCTCCCACCACCACCCCATTTGGTCGCTCTAAAGCGTAAGACCGAATGTCCGTACCACAAACGGCTACTGTTCCTCAAAACGGTTTAGCGACCAATATCCTAATTAGCTCCTACAACTTACCTAACTGCGAGAGCGGAATAAGCGTGGTGTCCTACACCACTCGCTTGCGTGTCCCATCGCTCACTTGTCATATATTACTAAAATGGGTAGACGCACCCCGTCTACATACTAAAATATATGACTTGTCAATAAATTAAAATTTATTTCATCAAGGACAGCAATTTGCTGCCACGCCTAGATCGTTGAATGCCAGCAAGTACCTGTCCACCATATTACTGCGCTTGAAACAATATTTGAACGATGCCCATCCATTTCTCGAGGATAGATACCTACAGCACTAAATCTATTTTGCATGTCATTTTCATTACTCAGTCCAGAAGTTGTGTTCTAATAATATTATAGATTAGCTGCAGAGGCGTGCCTACGGCACGCCCTCCGCAGCTAGGCCCTGGCGGGCGGCGTCTCGGAATGGAATTATTAGGTATCCAAAATTGATTACCTCTTATGTAAAAATATATTTTTTGAATGATGATAACTGATATAACGAAAGTTAAATTAGAATTTAACTCTAGAAATTGATACTAACGAATCGGGATTTTCCGCTAGAGATCGGTACATTCCGGTGCTAAGCTAAGGGACACATACACACACACATACAAATGTCCTTTAATAGGGTAGGATTATCATAAAAATTTATCTTGGTTAATTTATACAAAAAAATTCGCGTGATATGTTGTACAACTCAACAAGCATCAAATACGAATCGATACGATACTATGAGAGCGTAGGAAGTAATTATTTTTTATTGCGTAGTAAAATTTTTTTATAGTGCTTTATTAAAATTCTTTTCTATATTTTGACCTAAAAAATAATTTACATTTGTACTTTTAATAGTAACTATTTACAATAGTTACATAATTTATATGTAACTCTTCGTTTACTTTTCCAGTTGTAGCTATATTGCTGCTTCAAGAATTTCTTACTCCAAAAAAAACACGAAAAAAGAAATTTCTGGAAGATGCATGTACACACTTACACACACTTGCGTTGGCCTGTATTTTGATTAATATCGCCGGATTGGCTTATCATAAATTCTTCCAAACTAGTTCAAAAAATTTCTATCAATGGGAAGTTGACATTATTAACTTTTGGAAAAAAAAATAAAAAAGGGGAGAGGCATTTTTTTTGCTTGTTAAATGAATTAATTCATAATCATCACAGAAGCTTTGAAGCTATTCGTGGGAATATAGAAGTGGAATTTTTGTAGCATATGAAAAATTCCAGACCAGAATTTGAACAGGGACCCGCAGATGAAATGGCAAGACGTTACTATTCCTCACGGAGATCGCCATTTTGAATTCTTTATTTTTTGTTTACTGGTCGTAGAAATTAGAAATTTAGTAAGATGAAAAACTTCAATTATTTTAAATCCCAACCTTTAAAACAAATTGGATTAAGGGGTGGGGATATTTAAAACTATTTCTCAAGAGTTTTTGGCCATATCTCAAAACTCCGTTGACAAAAACAATTAAATTGGCAATATGATCCCAGTTTCGGTCTTATTTCTGACCCCACCAGACAATGGGAACCACCGTAACTAACGACAACTACACAGTGTTCCAGGAGATTATGCTCAAACTGAAGGGACTGATTCAAAAGAAAAAACAAAGTCCATGTGGACAAATTCCCTATCTTGCTTCTTTTTCCGATGTCCACCATTTATGTTTTTAAAATAAAAATCTATAACTTAAGAACGTATTGAGACATTTTAATGAAATTTTATATATATACACCCAACATCCACAAAAAGTTTAAAAATTGTACATTTGAACATTAAAAAATGGCGGCCATAAAACATTCTAATCAATATTACTTTTATGCAATTATATTTTATTAGATCAAACGTTAACCCTTTATTGTGAACAAAATTACATTTCATTTCTTTAAATTATATTAAAATACTGGAGAATAGTTGAAATTGTTTAGTTATTTAAATGGATTGCAAAATTTACGCTTGAAAACAGGCAAAATATTTTCTGACTGTAATTTCCAGTCTGCACTCCTGACAAACAGATAAGCCGATACTCGATATCACCTTTTATTAATTTGTATTCTATTAATATGTTCAATATTAGATTATTTTGCAGAAAAAATAAGTATATTATGCCACTGATATGTTTGTACTTGGAACAGGTATGTAAATGACACAACTGAATATAAAATTTAAAAAAATTGTATCTCTGTTAAAAATATACGTACATAATTTATTCCTCTTCCTATGGGAAAACTTTAGTAATTAAAATTTTTTAAATATAAAAATCCTTTAAATGTACGTAGATTATTAACAAAAAGAGAGAGATCTAAATGTTTTATAATAAAAATCATAAAAATAAATAACATTTATAATATTTTATAAATTCATAAATAATATATGTTTATGTATTCATAAAATTCATTTATGATTTAAATAAATTTATTTTTTACTAGAAGGACGAAATAGAAATTACTATAAAGCCAACACTAGTTTATTTCTTGATAAAAGTAAATTATAAAAAATATTAAAACCATCAGGGATGATTACTTCATTTTTCTCCAAAAAATATTTATTATTTTTCTTATTATTATTATTACCTTATTTTTTTAATAAAAGTGTATTAAAAAATCCTAATAAAGAATTGTATGTAACATATAAAATATATTTTATTTAATTTTAATTTAGTATTTGATAATACTCGTAATTTATAATTTTATTAAAATAAAAACATAATTTATTTTCTTATTAATACTGTTTTTGAAATTGTGGCTAAAAACTGAATAAATCATCAACATATAAAATACATTAAATCGACATTTTTAGAATATTTTATAACAATAATTTCTGGTCTTTTATTGGTCTTTTATCTTTCATACCTGAAAGAAACAATTTTCATATGTAAAGCTTTTGTAAAATTCGTTAAAATTTTTAATTATCTATTCTTAAACAAGTTCCCGCTCAAAAAATACAGTTCGTCTAATGACGTAAGAAAGAAAACATACTTTGAAAATGCTTGTAATACCTAGAAGATATGGATTTCAAACGCTCTAAGAATCTTTTAATTAAAAATAATTTAGCTGCAATATTTTTAATTACTTACTTTTCGACGAGTGGTAGTGAATTTTATTTAAATTAATGTATTGGTATCAAAATATCGTGAAGCGAAATCTAATGAAAAATGCACAGAATTGATACCTCCACCAGGTACTCGAAGATATAACGGACTAAAATCACACCTGACGGCATGTCAGGTGTGTACTTCTATAATTAATTTAAAAAATTAATTTATGCCTAACTGGCTGGGGAGTACATCATAACCGTAAGTTATGATTTGTGGTTGTTCTGAGCGGAATTCTAATTCATTCTCAAGATCTACATAAAAAAATGTTGTGTACATTTGTTTGGTACCATTATCGTAATAATTGCAGATAACCTGATGCAAGGACAAAATCATTAATAAAAATGACACACAGCCATTCCCAGGAACAGCAAGCAAGCATCACATACCAGGATTATTATAAAGTGGAACATAAAGTGGTTTATGAGGCCTTTTTACTGAGCCGAAAATTGTGTATCGGCGAACTAAAAGTCCAAATTTCAGGTAATATTCAGCCCAACACGTGATACATTAACTCCTTTATTTTTATTCCTGTTTTTGTCTATACTCAACAAAAATCTAATAAAATTAGATTTTTTTTGTTACGGTTCAATTATAATACAATGAAAATTGTAAGAATAAATCGAGTATTTAAGCTTCTTGTCTGAACAATAAATAAATAAAATTCACGCCTCGCAGCGCTTATGATATATAAATTTATCAAAGAAACTGAATCATCGAAGAATAAATTTTCTGCTACTAAACAAAATATCCTACTGAATTCTTTTCAGAAAATATTTTTGTATCGTGTGACAAACAAACCATAGTTTTCCTTTAATCAGTATTATATAAGTTAAAAAAATAAATAAATAAAATTATTTTTAAACTTTATTATTATATCAACTTTTTTTAAAATTATTTTTCTACGCTATTGATTTCAACAAACAAATTTTATTAAATTTTGTTTTACTTTTTCAAAATGCTTTTTTGAAAAAGGGAGAAATAATCATACTCAACTTCTGAATAAATTTAAATTCGTTAATTTAAACATGAGGAAATCAACTAAAGGCAAATGTTTTTATCCAATAAATTTCTTTAAAAAGTGTTACAATATTCAAACATAATGAATAAAATTAACACAATATTTTTTTTGATATTTTGTTTTTTTTTCTGAAATAAAAAAAAAAAAATATTTCTTACGTAATGAAAAATAAATCCGATAAATATGAAATAATGATAAAAATGCTGAGCATACATATAAGTGTATAAGCCGATGAGTAATCAAGAAATACATAATATTTGAAGCTAAATAAAGTTAAGAAGGAATGGAAACAGGGAAACAGGAGGTATGGAAAGTAGTGAAAACCAGGAAGTATATGAAAAGTTTTTATAATGAATAAAAATTTGTACACGGCTTCTTCTGTCCAACGTTTAATAAGAAATGAATTTCCAAGGGGGGTTTATGGTTTCATAATTGCAATTCAAGCTACAGTATTTCAAAAATAACTTATTAAAAGTTTATCGAAGAAATATTTTATGAGTAGCAGTTGTTAAATATCATAAACGATGCAGCATCCAGTTTCCATATACACTCTATTGTCACTACAAGGTTACTAATTGTACAAGACAGAAACCGAAAATAGTTAATTAAAAATTGGATAATATCTACAACCCTAAGGAAAACATCATACTGTAACCTTATTTTTTCAAATGAAAATATTCCAGTAAACTTCTGAATTTTATAAGTATTGAATTTATAAAATATGGCTCTTAACTTATTATTTTATTAAATACCATCTGGTGTATATATTTTAAGAAAAGTTGCTTGGTATAACGATAAATAATTAAAAATTTTAGTTTATTATAGTCTCATAATTTTAGTTAAGAATTTTTAGAATTGGGAAAGGTACCATCAGAACACTAGTAAACATGAAAAACGTCAAGCAGGCAGGCTTGTCATTAGATTTAGTGATAACTCCAACTTTACACACGCGCGCACACACACACACACTCATATTCTTATTTCCTCGAAACAGAAATTTAAAATCGATTAACTATTAAGAATCCATAAGCAAATTTGAACACATACAATAACATGTAGCTTACATTCGAAGGTCTAAAAAAATTACATACTAATATTTCTATACTAAACATTTACTGTAAATACACACATAAAAGTTACTTCAGAGAACAGTGCCACTGTTCTCATAAAAACAATCATAAGAATTCATAAACAAGAGAAAAAATGAAAATAAATCTATAATAATTAATAATGAAAGAATAATAAATAAAATTGAAGGAAGTAAAATAATGATGAGATAGGTAACACTAAGTTGATGCAGTTCCACCTGAAATCACATAAAGCCACCAAGGCCCAACAGGTGGAATCGTTTTAGCTTTCTATCGTTTTCACTACTGTCTAAAAGGTTAATAGATAAATAATTCAGGTGATTGTTTAGCCACAATTTATATTTTGTACCTAATCGCTGTACTTCTCGAACATACTGTAAACTCAGATATTTGTGGATCTCACTGTTTCTTACGAGGCAAGGCGCCTCTATGATGTTCCTCAGTCATTTTTTTTGGAATCGCTATATAATCTCGACGTTACCCCTGCTTGCTGTAACCCAAATCTGGATCCCATTGGTCCAAATTGGTTTCTGAATCATCATGTTCAATAATTTTTTGTTAGCTAGTGAAAGCTTTGACCTCTTGCTCAGCAACCAGTACATTTCCTCAAACTTAATATCTAGTTGTTTTCTCTTTTCTCTTACATGTACCTTCCACGTCAGGTGACGATCAAGATGAAGACCAAGGTACGGTACACTTTGAGCATATCGTATGAGAACCGCATCGAGATGGACCCAAGGGAAATCTCCTCTCCACACTGCGAATGTCACATGACTCGACTTTGCTTGATTAACCCTAACTTTCGATCTTGAGAGCCATCCATTGATTTGGTCCAATTCAGATTGTTGTAAGCTTGTCAACATCGATAGATATGTGTTCGGTCAACACATACATGATGCAAAATCTTAAGATTTAAAAATGAATCAGGCTATCCATGATCATAATGTAATATTATAAAAATAATATTTACTTAACAATATAATTTAAAGCCATTTGAAAAAAAAAACACCATGAGTGGGAAGTAAGTTAATACAAAATTTTCAAATAATTTAAAAGAGATTTTAATGATGAAAGATCATTCAAAAGATGACTAAAAACATTTAACTGAAAATCTGTTCTATGTAGTTTGTGGATTGCTTTCGTCATAAAAATAGGTTTATTAAATTTAGTACGTTATGTTCCACGAGATAACGTGGAATTTTACTATCAGAACATAACGTACTAAATTCTACTAAAGTTTTACTACAAGAAACTTAGAAGTTTCTTTGGTTTTTTCTATGCTTCTTTGAAATTTCATTTAATGATAAGCTTAAAATGAAATAAATCTCCATTTCAGTTTTGGAAAAGTTTCTCTAAGTCATCGAACAATAAATTTCTGTAATTACAATTAAAAGGATTCGCAGAAAAAATAAAAAGCATTTACAGATTTTCCCCGACTATCGTTCATATACTGCAGGAAAATGGATTAAATTTACATCTTTAAGCGTCAGAAACAGACAAAAAATTTAAACTTTAAAAAATGTTTTATATTTTATTTATACCACACAGTAATTTGAAAAACTGTAAGAGACGAATTAAATAAATTATAAAAACAACTCTTATTCAGTAGACATTATGTATACATTTTGATGATGAATAAACGTTTTTTAAATGAATAGTATAAGATAACTGTTTGGATCTCCCGAAATGTGAAATGGTTGACGTAAAAATCTCACAAAGCTCAAGAGCTGCCACAGGGAAAGTATTCATAAAAAATAATGTGTCAGTAATACAATTACTTATAATCTTTGGTAACTTATAAAGAATTAAAGATAATACGTAATCTAACCTTGGGTTTGGTTTTTACTTGAAAGAAGAGAGTAACGGAAAGCTAGCAAAATAATAATTATAAATAGTTGTACAAGCAACACTAATTACGACTAATAAATGAGTTTAATAAGGAAAAAATCAATGAAAAATATCAGTTTTAAGATATAAAAACATCATAATTATGAATTAGTTAAAATTGTTTTTTTTTTAACCCTCTAACATAAGAATGTAACTTTCTGATGAATAATAATATTCTCTTATACTGAAAAGGCTTGTCATAGAGGTCATCAATCATATTACATGCTTTTGAAAATTAAATATATATATATAAACTACAGATAAAATATATAAAAAATATCCACAAGCAATTAATCAACGGAAAAACTATACACTTAATATATACGTATATCATTTTGTAAATATTTTCGTTCATTTATTTTAATTAGGTCAACAAAATAAAAAAAATTAAAGGCCCTGGGAAAGTTTAAACTGACGATCCTTAAACAGATAAACTAATATTAAAATTTTAATTTTGCTCTTTTACAGGTAGTTTTGTGGAAGTGTTTAGGACGTTATTTTTACTGGTGCTAAAAAAGAGAAACCATACGAATATATTACAAAAAACGAAGTAATGGGATTTACATTTCAAAAAAAAAACTTATTTGCTTGTTTAGGCAAAATTCTAAACTAATTCACCAGTAAACTGACAATATGTAAGTGAATATTTATAAAAGTTTGGACTTACGAAATCAAACTATGAAGAACATTTGTTAACTCCAACATCGAGATATTTGAGCGCTTCCAGTCAAAACACTCAAGAAAATCTTTAGCTTATCATAGTATTTCAACATTAAGTACATTTATCACGATCATAAAACAATTACTGTTAAAAATAAAGAGCGAGTCGAATTCAATATAAATTATCAACAAGGACATCCTAAATTTTTATCGTTTAACCTCGTTGACAAGTTTTACTCATTTTATAAGAGGCTAAAGAGATAAAACGTTTTATGAAATACAAACATATATATTAAAATTCAAATTAAGTGTTGTGTATAAATTGAAATTTATAGATAAAAATGTTGTTCACGTAATCATAGCCATTTGTATCAAAATCACTGGTATCATATTTTACACTTGATTTTGTTGTCTACATTACTGCAATATAAATTTTTTCCATTGTAATCTAAATCAATGAAAATTTGAAAAAAAAGAATAGTTGTTACGTTATACCATCATTACTGTTTTTAAACGAAAATTTTAATTTTTAATGGAACTTTTTCATGCGAGATGAAAACCGATTAAGTCAAACTCGCGAGCAGATACACCTCCTCATCGCAAAAGTAGCATGCGCAGACTTAGACGGATTAACCTTCATCTTCCATCTAGCTAGCCATTCGTTAATTTTGATGTAGTTTAGCAGAAGCTACCATACGGTCGCATGCACAGCTAGCAAACGATGCAACTGTCATAACCTCTGGGGTCGAGAGGTTCACAGTGAAGACCGGGTATAGAACCGGCCGCAGAACCATGAATACCTGACCCTGTATTAAGAATAAATACAAGTCTTGATTTTTTTTCACCTGGGGAAAAACGTCAGTCCATGCAGCTGTGTAGGATCAAGTAATATGGTTCAGGAAAGCTCCTTCAATAAGTTATAGAGTAGGTAAAGAAGCCTTATCAAAAAGGCCTGTTGGACATCAAAAAAAAAAAAAAAAACAGCCAAGCAATACATCTCTTCTAGGCACTTGCTCATAACGTTGACAATCCTGTGTGTTTATTCGATTATTCGTGTATTTGTTGAATGACAATGTCTGAAGCCTAACTGATGGTCAGGAATAATCAACCGTAGCTTAGAAGAAGTAGTCTTTCAAATACTTTCGATAGAATAGATAACAGGCCTATCAGTCTGTCTGAAGCTACACCGCGGGTCGGCTTACACGGTTTCGGGATCCTTACCATTTGCAACACCTTCCATTCCGTCGGGAAGAATGGCATTAAACTGATGTGTTATATACTCCGGTAAAGCCCTTAAGGACTAGGAACTGAGAGGATGGCGGAGGGTGTCTTCCCCTACGAGGGTCAAGATCATCCCTACAGGGGTCATATTCTGCATCCCATTCAAGGCCATCCCGTATATAACACATCTCTTAAAAAATAGAAATGGAAGCGACACCTAGGACTGCATCTGGATCGCCATCTGATGTGGAGGAGTCATGTTAGGAAGAAAAGAACGCAGTTTAATATTAAGTTCAGAGAGATGTACTGGTTACTAGGCAGGTCGCAACTATCTTTATACAACGGTCCTGAAACCAATTGCTGTACTCAACGGTCCTGAAACCGACTTGGACCTACGGAATCCAACTGCGGGGTACGACAAGCGAGAGTAACATTGAAGTCGTACAGCGATTCTAGAACAAACTATTGAAAAGTGTAACTGAAGCGCCGTGGTTAGCGAAAATCACTGAAATATACAATTATCTGGGATTGCCAACCGTTCGAGAGAAGATACGGCGATTTGTTACAAGATACAAAATGAGACTGAACAGTATGTGAACTGGCTTGCGGTTAACCTCCTGGATAGTAGCGAGCACGTTAGGCGCATAAAGCGATTACATATACTGGTATTAAATTCGTAGATTTCCCGAGATTTGAGGTGAATCAGCTACCCTAGAGTGTTGTGTATCACCAAAATTCTTAATTTTTGTTTTGCCACTTACTTTTATTGGTCCTTTGATTTATCTCACTGTGTGTTTGATTCTTCGTGTGATTGATAAGATGTTTTTTTTGTATCTTCTTATGTTTTTTTGTATCTTGCTTTTTTATGTTATGAAATTGATCAATGTTCTTTGAACTCGTCTTTGTATGTACTTATTTATATTTATTATATATTTACGTATACTGTATAATATATATATATATATATATATATATATATATATATATATATATTAATGGAATAGATTTTAATGGAAAAAATCCGTATTTATAAATATTGTAAATAATTAATTTTAAACTAAGTCGTTGAGCATCTGGTTTCATCTATAATATTTGATCTTAATCGTTGTTACTGCTTGAGCAGTGAACAAGTCAAACCCCCGGCCGTAACTGGTGCCCTCCACCTTGTCTAAAATTTTCTGGCACAGCTGCTCAGCAGCGTCTCTAGAGTCCGTAACTATGATGTGAAGGTCCTTTCCCTGACCTCGACGCGCCGAGAGTATACCTGCTTCTCCCGGTGACACGAAGTCCTTTACAATGCGAAGGAGATCCGCGTATGTGCGACTTGCCGCCTTCACCACCACTGTCGCGGTTGTGGTCCCTGCCGACTTCTTTACCGAGTCTCTACCCACTGTGGTACCCAGTGACGACTTATCTGTGTGCGCCCGGAGCTTACAAGAGCGCCTTTGAGCCACATACTCACTCGATAAAAAAGAAACCCTACCCTCCCATGAGGCCCACAAAAACAGGCATTGGCATTCTCACCCTATACCAACCGAGCTAATTTCATCAAGCGATTGACCAAATGTTCCTAACCTCACATGAATCTACTAACAACAAATAATCCAGTCCGCCTACGTCCTCTGATCAACCAGCCAAGTCCATCGCACGGGTATTGCAAGCAACAACCTGACCAGTCCGCAATGAGCCCGACCGAAGCATCGGACCCACTAGGACATCTTCTCCTGCAACACCGAGGTGACCCAATAATCTGCCCCACGTGCCAGGTCGACCAGCCACGCGAGGCCAACAGCCCCACTGACTTCTCCAGTACCATAGTGGACGTAAATACCTCCTTGGCCCATCTCTGGAGGATCAGCCGGGGCAATTCACTGTCAACTTCCCCACTCTCCAGTGCCTTCCGCACATCTATCCCAGGAGTAACTCTATCCGTCGTTTGAGTGGCCACATCAGAAACAATGAAATAAGTTTTTGTAGCAAACTTCATCCACTAGGTCCAACTGAGTTGACGTGCTGTCTTTGGCTCCTCAGATTTATCCTTATACATGTCTCGGAACAGTCCCACCATCCACGCAATACCAACCACATTAGGTGAAAAATCCCTATTCTCTACATTCGTATCTACTTAAGTTGGCTAACTAGAGTACTAAGCTGCCTAACAAAACGGAAAATAATAGTTGTATTATTAGCTAGACACCATCTCCGCTTGCCAGGATCAGAAGTCACACCACTCGTCACTCGCTCCTCCTTGAGCTCTCCCTCTTCCGTCGGGGAGGCATACTCCCGATCCCGATCTGAGGCCTCCTCCCATGAGGAGAAGGAACTCCTACTGCTCGTCTTTGATTTAGTTTTCTCCTCCGTACCTGGGGGAAAAAGATCCAGACTTCGTTTTCCGGTCGGCTTCAAAAATTTCGGTTCAGCACCCACAACAGCACGAGAGCCCGCTGCAGGAGGCTGAACATCCTCCTCCAGCGGCTTGGCATCAACATCGCCTGCAGAGATTGAAACTGGCACACCCGCAGCCCTCTGCTGTCGCCAGATCGATGCCTCTCCCTTCTTCCTTTCTCGAGGTTTACTCGGTAGCCGCTCCGCACGCCTGATCTGCTCGACCGCCATTTTCACAAGACTGTCACTTTCACAACTCTCTGACAACCTCATGGACGATAACCCGGAAGGGCCTCCCCCTACCGGATCTCCTTTCCCCAACCGGAGTGAAAACCTTACCCGGTGAAGGTCCTCCTTCTCTGGGTGACTTATTGAGTTGTACGTAAAAGAATCATCATTATATGCGTCTCTTACCTCGCTACATTATTTTTATCTTGAAATTTCATTATCTCTAGTAACGTGCTAAAGTATTTTTCAGTTTTTAAAAATATATTTTTTACCGTCAAATACAAAAAATGGTGAGGTTTATTTCAGACATCTGCAACTTCGTGACGGCAATCTGACTTTTTTCCAGAAAATTTTTCGAATTTTTTTCTAGCAATTCATAAGTTTGCAAGTGAAAGTAATATTCAGTATTGATTATTTTTTTTGTTTTTGAAAAATCAATGACATTTCGTAGGTTGAAAGGTTTTAATTTATTTTAGATTTTTCAAGACTATTCGACCCCCATATTATTCATTTTCGTAAAACATATTTTCACACTGACACTAAAAGAAAGAAATAGAAAGAAAAAAAATAGAAAAATAGTCATAAAAAACCTGAGGAATAAAAATACTTAGTTATACTTGTAATGTAAAATACGAATTATTAATGCCTTATAAATACTTAATACATATAAGTAATATATATATATATATATATATATATATATATATATATATATGTGTGTGTGTGTGTGTTGTAATTTATTTAGAAATAAATAAATAAGGATGGGTTTTGTTTTACCGAGACAATACTGTCATGTCTCCCTAAATCAGAAGCAGCTGAAATTTTGATTACGAAACTTTTGAATATTTTGAAATATTTTGAATATTTTTGAAATTTTGAATACAAAGTAAATCAAATTATAATACGAAACTAAATTTTGTCGGCAATAATTATTTCTACGTTAACTATAATTCTTACTAAAATTTCAAATTTATTATAAAGCTGCTTTTAACATAAATATAGGTTAAAATATTTTTTAAAAAATCAAACAATAAAAAACTATTTTTGCTTCTTTCAATAAGTTAGATTCAATTTTATCTTACTTATCTATATTAAGATTTGTTAATTACAATTAGCAATTTGAATAACACAATGCCTAATTACTTGCGACCTTCAAAATTTTCAGCGCTTACGATACGAGTTGAAATAAATTCGTTAATTGCTGACTTTTTAAAGTCTTTCAAGGCATCAGATACTAATTGCACTAGAACAGTTTATTGCAGAGTTTTATAACCGACTCCTTCAAGGCGTCAGATACTACTAACCGCTTTTTTACCGTATTACTGATTTTATAACTAAACCCTTCAAGGCATTAAGATGCTGCTTGCAATGCAGTCCTTTATTGCTGAGTTTATGTAACCCAAGGCATCACGTGCTACTTGCAGAACATCACATTATTGCTAGTTTTGTACAAACATTTTAAAGGATTAGGTAAAGTTTGAAACGCATTAGCTAATTACCAGTTTCATACAGAGTCCTTCAAGGCATCAGATACAATTTTTTTAAACTTCAACATATTTAAATTCTTACGTTTTCCCTTAACTGTAACGGCTTTAACATGAGCTCATCAAAATTCTGGTATCATTTTTTTTATATCTTACAATGAATCATTGAATGATCATAGAAACCGATGTGATTCGTAAAGTATTCTTTTGAGACAGATGTATATACAGATTTATCTTTTCATTAGAGCGCTGCTAACTATAATGCTTATCTTCGTACATATACGTTGCTCTGCAAGTAAATAACAAAATAATAGAGAAATTATCTTAAAGTTAGAATCCGTCCTCTGAGTTTAAAACACTTCATGTGTAAAATATTTTATTACTAGTATCTTATGTTTAATAGACTTAATTATATTAAAAATGTATATAATATATATTAACGAAAGAATGTAGTAGTCGTAAACAATAAATCTCCTAAAGTACCGTGATAGTATATAGTTATTCTATTAAAGAAAATTACGGAAAATAATTAACACAAAAAATTAATTACAATTAACAATTAAAATAATTAACACAATTGATTTTAATTAATTAGTTAAAATACTGTATTTCATAATTATTTTTTCGAACTATGACAGAAATGTGGAAGATATAACTCATCGAAAAGTTGAATTTTAAAGAAATTATAGTAAACATTTTCGACTGATGCGAAGTTATCTTCTTAAAAAGTCAGTCTATTCTCACTTCTTTTAGATAACATATACCTCTGATGAATCTTCAGTTTCATTACTTGCATTAATTATAAACGAATATATAGCACTTTGTTTACTAGGTCCTCGCATTATGGATATCAACCCTGTTTTTCACATTAATTCATATTAATTCAATTGTACTTAAATCAGTAAGGTAAGCTAGACGATATGATTAAGTTCGACTTGAGATAATATTACATTTATCTTGTACTTATTTGTATGGATTTCACCTAATTATATGAAATCAATTTTCTTATCATGAACTCAATGAAAGGAACGTATGCATTCAAAATTTGATAACATATGTACTACTACTAACAAAGGTGTTTCTTAGTTCCTCGACTTATTCATTTCCTTGTACTAAAGTTTATTTCCCCATGGTATTCACTGCTAGAATGAATACTAAATTCTCATACTGTTAAAGCATTTTCAATGAACTCCATTTCAGCCACTGCATTTAATATTAAAATCATTTGAAAAATAGGTGCGGAAATACCAAGTCAGGGTTCTTGTAATTTCCAACCTTTTTATCATCTATTTACAAGCTTTCTTCCTTAAATCTGTTTATGCCCCTGAGATATTAATATCTGCAGTATTGAATTTCCAGTCTTTCAATCAGTATTCATATTTATGGAACAAAAGAATTTCTGTAATAATGAAAATTCCAGTATTATGAAACAAAACTTGGTAAAAATTTTAAAAAAATAACTATCACTTTTCAAACTCCATTACAATCTCTCGGCTTTTCATCTAGAACGATATGACACCGAATCCCAGTCAAACGCTTGGAAAATTAAACTCGCTATTAAACTAATTTTATCCATTAAAATATAATAAATAAAAATAATATAATATATATATATATTGTAAGATATACATCTTACAATCGTAATGCAGATACGATTTATATAACATGCTGATAAAGTAATTTATTTTGGATTATGACAGTTCTCTCATTTCTGCTCTTTGATAAATTAGATTACAATCATTTCTCTCAATATATATACTAAAGGTGGTGCAGTATATATAAAGAATATATATTACGTTTTAATATTTTTTTTTATTTAACATTTTTCTTCTCTTATAACCTTCAATTATTTCTTTTAAAAATGATAAAAGTAACTTTACAACATCATAAATTTTATCTATATAAATAAAAATGTAAATGTTCGTTTGTTAAAAATTTTAAATCTCCGAAAGTTCTTTACCAATTGCTTTGAAATTTTGACACAACGTTGCATTCGAATACGCGCGTGTTTTTATATACCTACTATTTATATATCTATGATGTCATATCTATGACAGATAAAAACATGCTTTTTTTGAAAAACAGCGATATTTGTTGAAATTAAAAGCAACACTAAATATTTTACGATTCCATTTCAGTGTTTTCGATATGAGTATCTGCTATAGACTAAAAAACTACTGGAACGATTTACGCGCGAGGAAAAAATGAAAAAGGAAAAAAATCGAAAAAGGTAAAAGGGAAGAAGGGGAAAATGTAAAAAAGAAAAAAGGGGAAAACGAGGAAAAGGAAAACGGGAAAAGAAAATTGAAAAGGGAAATGAGAAAAAAGTAAAGGGGAAGAGTAGGGGAAAAGGGAAATAATAGAAAGAGAATTGGGAAAGAAAGGCAACGGGGAAAGAAAAGTGGGGGAAGAAAAGCATAAGGGAATGAGATGGGGAAATTGAATGGGGGAAATGGGGAAGAATAAATTTTGTGAAGTTCCGTAATGTTCATTTTGTTAATGTTTCATCAAATTTTCAATTGCGTTCATTTAATCTATATACGAGTATATATATATATATATATTTATAAATACACAAATTTAGCAATAGCGAAGCATTGCCGGGTCTGCTAGTATTCTAATAATTATCCATTACAGGGATTCTTTTTTAGCAAATGAATTTTTTAAACTTTATTTTTTTTTAAATATCAAAGAAGCTTATGTTTAAATTAATTTAAAAAAGTAAACTTCAGAAAAAACTTTTCGTTTAAAACCTTTCATTGATGTAACCTGAGGGAAAAAACAGGACCTCAAAGGAATTTCTATAAAATAAAAATAAAATCTCACATAAATCGTTTGATTTCAAAGATACAAAAAATTTGAGATATTCATATAAACATCTGTAAATTCTCTTACTTTTTGAAACCAATTAAAAAAATTATACAAATCGATTATAAAAAAGCAAAGCATCAATAAATCAAAATTGAACAACAAATAGTACAAAATAAATTCGGAAAATTATTTTTATAAATGAAGAGATGAAAATTTAAACAGGTTTAAAAAAATAATCCATCAGGTAGCATAAAAGAAAAGATAACATCATTTAAAGGAAGAAACGAGTTACAGCCTACTTCAACCAACATCGCTAAAATAAATCAATGCAACACAATTCAGGAAAATATAAATATTAAAGAGGCGAAATGTGAATTAAAATGCTCGCTTCTGTCATCCGCTTTTAACAACAATGCTAGAGTAATAAATCAAAGAATACTTTCATTTATTCTCTTTCTTTCTCTTCTCCGACTACCACCTTCCACACTTTTCTCTGTTTATACATTTCATTAATTACAACGTTAAACGAAATGTATGTGCTTAAGTTTAATCAATTGGTTTTAGAAGAAGGTAAAAACATTAATACTTTGTCTAAATCTATTTATATTCAGGCCTATCTAACATAATCTGGTTACAGAAATTTGATATCGGGAGCTGATTGAAATTTTACGTGAATTCTAGTTACTTTTATATTTAATAATAAATTATATTACGCCGATATATTATATGGGCAAAAATAATAAATAAATATGCCGATCTCCGTGGCGTAGGATAGCGTCTCGGCCTTTCATCCGGAGGTCGCGGGTTCCAATCCCGGTCAGACGTGGCTTTCTTCATACGATAAAAAAATTTATTTCCATGTCCCACAAACAAGCATCAAAATCATGTGGCATCAAAATATTTTAGAGTATATATGTTATTCAAAGAAATTATTTTGTTCGAAAATAATAATATATAATACCAGGTATATAATAACTGGGTGTGGAAGAGGACCCTAGAATCAAAGATGAGGGTGTCAAACACAAGTTATCCAAAGAATATGTAAGGAAACTTAGGAGCGTTCTGAAAAGCAACCTATCCTCTAAAAACAAAATAACGGCGATCCACAGCTTGGCAGTAGTACTTGTGCTCGAGTACAGTTTCGGCATCGTGGGGTAGGCAGAAGTGGAGGTGGACGAATTGGAACGTAGAACAAGAAACTTCTTCACGATATTTGGAATGGTCCACAACGAGCGTACATTGATGGCGGACATTGAAGTTGATCCCATTATACGTCTTGCGCAGAGAAGGGATTAGAGGATTGCGGCAAATAGAAACGGTATATAGAAATCCAATAGTTGGGCTAGTGCAATTTCGCTTGAGGGATCGGCACAACAGGCTCCCTCAAGTGATCAGTATAAAAAAGAAACCAAGGTAGAGGGAGTCCTGTCAAAAGCCGTGAGAATGCCCGCACGTGCGCCATACAGGTGGGAGAAGTACATGAACTAAAAAGTAAAAATAAAAAAATACATTCTGATAGAAATGGATATGAAGAAAATATTCCAGGAAATATTGAGAAAAGAATGGCACGGAAAAATGTTTAGAGAATTGAGGATTCCGCTAAACAGGAGAAATAGTACCAGCATAAACCGCTGCGTGTGTTCTAAAACAGTAGACAAATGATTACGTACAATATGTTAGTCCACACCGACCGATAAATAAATGCGAATAGGCATGAAATTTTACTCAAAGATTATTTGGAAGAACAGCGCTGCTAATATATGTCTCTGTGCCAAACGACGAGAATATTACGCAAAAGAATGAGGAGAAAAAACTTACGTACTAAAGTCTAAAGATCGAGGTTAGCAAGATGTAGAACATGAAGACCCACATAGTGCCAATAATCGTTGGGACTCTTGAAGCGATTCCTAAGGACCACCAAAGTTCTGTAGACCTGCAGAAAATACCAGGCAAATTGAAAATAGAAAATGTACAAGACGTAGTACTCAGAAGCACGGCACACATCCTGAAAAGAGATTAGGAAAACTCATTACGAATATCTGGGATCCTGCGCGTCCATTTATAGTGCGCAGGAGGTCACAAGAAGCATGAAATAGTTACCAAACGGTATCACAATGCGAAATGATTACTTGTGACATTATATTGTTACTTATAAATCTTGTAATTCTCATTAATTGTTTGTTACTTGTTTTACATATATATACTTTTTTTTCTTTGCGAGTGTTATTGTCTGTTGAAGTGTCAATGTGTTTATTGGTATGTATGTATGAAATGATAGGTAATTTTTGGATATTCGGATCTCTTGAGAGGGAGGAGTAAGCGGCTTAACAAGCGTGCTGGGGGACGACCGAGCATTGCCCCCGCCAATTAGCGCCCACACGAGTCCGTGATAATAATAAAGAAATCTATAAAAAATTTCTTTAAGATTCTTAAATAAAAGTCTTTCTCTTTTGATATTAAGCTTTAATATCTTACGTAGATATTAAATGCTGAAATCCGATTATAAAGAACGAAATAATGAAGTTTTCACGGAAAAGTTTTAAAAATTTTGTTGCCATCTTTGATTTTTAAGTATACATATATATTTAAAATATACATTAAAAATATTGGAATGAATTTTCAGTCACAAAGGCCTAAATTTATCTATGCTGACTAATAATTTCCGTAACAGCAAAACAGTAGGCAAAAGAAAATTTAAAATAGTAAAACATTTTCAGCAAAGAATAATTTGTTTTTAACTTTTAGTCCAAAGATTATTTTATTCACATTTAGTTACAACTATACTCCAAAAATTTTACGAGCAATGGCCAAGACGATCTGTTAATTTAATATAATAAAAATTATGCGTAATATTAAATCTATAATAGTTTTGTTTATATGAAAGCTATTTTTTTTACAAACGCGCGCGCGCACACGCAAACAAACACACATATCACATTTACATCAATTTCGTACATAAATTCAGTGATGGTATGTCGTAAAAAGGTTTGGTTCTCTCTTCCCAGATATTGTATCATTTTTTTTAATCATCCATCTTACCCTCTGAAGCAATACCAACGGTGATCGCGGAGGTTAAAAAAATAAAGTATTGTATCATATTAAATCGTGGGGGAAATGTGACTGTAATTAACAATTTTACTACTGTAATTAAAAAAGAAAAATAGTAGAATAACGGCTGTAAAGAAAGATAGATGTTAATGATAAAAGAGATTCACTTTAAAAACGTTCAATCAACTGCCTACACACCGTTAACGGCTTATCACACTCCCTTTCAAAGTTAATCGCACTCCAATGATAAAAATATTAGAAATTACTTAAAAACACGCATTAGACTTACTCATAGACAATTCATCGTCATGTTTATATTTTAATTGAGAACACTTTAATCACTCCCAACACTTAAAAAACTCTCAGAAACTACACACGTAATTTAAAATTATAGTTTTAATTTTCTTGATATAAATTATTTTGATCACATGAATGACAAAATGGGATGAAGTTGTTTATTATTAGTAAAAAAAAAAAAAAAAAAATACATCGATACCTAAATTAAATTACCATAGCCTATGTATAGCACACAATGCGATTTACAATGCGAAGGAATAAAACGTAAGAATAAAATATTTTAATAAATCTTCAGAAAATAAAATTTTATAATTATATTGAAGTTATGGAGTTTTAAAATATCATAAACCATAAAAGGGATGTAAAAATCCAGTTATAATGTAAAATAATAAATACAATCTGAAAATTTTAATGGCATATTTGTTTTTTTAATGAGTCCTTAAATAAGTAATATAGAAAAGTCCTAAAAAATAATGTATTAAGTGCTTTTAATTTGGTATAAAATTTGAATTTACACAACGAAGCCGCAACTTAAGCCTATTATTTCGTTAGTTGGATGTCTTTCACTACAGAAAGGTAGGGTAATTTTTTTAATCTCTTACATATATTAATAAAGGATGATTCGCATTTATCTAGATATTATCTCCAGAGTTTTGTGTGTGTTTTTCGCTAACGCATACGATCATCATATGCTCTGCTAAAGCAATTGGATAATGCTAAATCTCCAATTCTGAGAATTTTTGTTAAGATAAGTTAATAACAATAGCTAGCACTAAAAGTTTTCATTATCATTTGGTTATCTGCCCTGAAATACATTTTTTTCATCACGTCTGTCTCCATTCGCTTCTATTTCTCACTAACTTTAACGAGCTTTATAATTTCCTTTTATTTTAGGTCACATATAATTTTTACTGGTTTTCTTCTCTTTTTTTCACCTTCTACTGATCTTTCCAACACTGTTTTAATCAATTTTTTATATACAACCGCCAGTTTACTTTCCTATTTTGTTTAATCTTCTTTTTTCGTTAACATTCCTAATTTGATTTCCTTCACCTTCCCATTTTAAATGTCTATTTTTCAAGTATTTTTCTAATTTCACGTATTTGATTATGAAGTTTTTTATTTATAATTTCGGATTTAAATTCTGCCTTAAGTCGAATACGAAACTGTCACTAGTAATAATAATCATAAATAATGAATATTTTAATAGAAATTAGCGAGTAAATTAAAAAAATAGTTTACAAGAACTAAAAAAATTAAAAAAGAATATGTAAATATTTATTACGTGAAAGAGTAACATAGTCAGGGTACGATTACAGATAACGCTGAAAATTAAATTAAATTAATTTATTCAAGATGCAAATGATTAGACTTTCTTTCTTTTTCCTGTTTAGCCTCCGGTAACTACCTTTCAGAAGGTGAATAAGGATGATACGTATGAATGTAAATGAAGTGTAGTTTTGTGCAGTCTCAGTTCGACCGTTCCTGAGATGTGTGGTTAATTGAAACCCAACCACCAAAGAACACCGGTATCCACGATCTAGTATTCAAATCAGTGTTAAAATAATTGATTTTACAAGGACTTGAACGCTAGAACTCTCGATTTCCAAATCAGCTGATTTGGGAAGACGCGTTCACCATCAAACAAATCAAAAAAAAGAAAAGAAAACTTAACAAAAATGCAATAGAACTACTATAAACATCACTAAACAACTAAAAACGAACAAAACGAAAAAGTAACAGAACTATTAACGAAAACTGTAATAATAACCACGAATACTTGGAGCAAGAAAGACGCAACCGCAATCATCAAGAGCTGAACATTACCTAATTAATTATTTATTACTTAAATAATCAAAACATTTCTGTTGATTAGTCAAGGTTAGCGAGCATAGGTTAAGCTTGGTTAGACTATATTATTTACGTTCATGTTTATATTTTTAAATATAATGCTTCACTGTAAGTATTTTTTCTTGATTTTCATTGTGTTATGTGTTATTTGTCACTATGTAAATTTGTACTAATTTTCTATTTTTCGACACCCAAAATACATCATTAAATGAATAAATATTAATTTTGAGTGAATTTTATATGTTTTTTTGTGATTTCGGGGTGAGGGACCTCAACTAAATAATTGCCTTCCTTTGAATACTAGAATACCTGATTATGAGCTGAATACCTCGTAAAGTTGGGTGGGGTATAACATTAATTATATTTCAGAATAAAATTTAGATCATAACCTAAGTTTGAATATATTATTTAATCGTTCTGACAATATATATCATCATATTAAGTATAATAACAATAGTTAATAAACTAATACTTAAAATGGATATTCTGATATTTTTTCTTCTTATTTAGATCAGTTGTAGAAAATTCAAAGCATAGAATTCTAAGTTTAAATTTTTCATTTCAAGGAAAAACTTACAAGAGTTAAGTACGTAGTTTAAAGGGGTTGTAGCGTAATATTTTATGTATGCTAAAGCTTACTTGCACAGTAGTTCAACGCTCGTTGAATCTCAAAACTTTCACGTCATACTATTACAGTTGCTCTTTAAACGCTTGATCGAACGCGTACTGGTGAAGGCACTGTATGTAGAATTGTATACTTCACATAGAATAGGACATAAACTGTACGGGCATATGCGACAGTTCAGTGAATAATTAATGTACAGTCCCATCCAAAATTTTACCACAAAACATCAGTCACACCTCGTAAACAACAATACAACACGAATGTGCATGCAATGTTATACAGGAAAATGCAATTCTTGGCTATTTATTATATAAAGGATCAATATTTAAGTGAATAATTAGGATGTTTACTTTACATGACTATTTTAACCTTCACGTATTGTTAATAATCAATGACTATAATATAAGTTTAAAAAAAGGAAATATTAAAATCTAAAAAAATATATATATATATATATATTATTCTAATATGATGAAAAGTACGCAAAATTATTAAAGTATATGTTTCACACACACACACACACACATATATATATATATGCAAGGCTGTCCTTAATCTGCAACGGCTTATCTTGCTTATCCGTTTTTAATGAAACTTATAAGTTGGTTTGATTTTGACCTAATTTGAACATAAGATGTACAGTTTAAAATATTTGGGGCGTTGCCAACATCCTAGTAAGAAATAATTTTGCGTTAGTTTCTTGCTAATATATCATTTTAATAAAACTTATCAGAACAAAATTTAATTTCTAAAGCCTTAAATATTTTCAATAATTCAAGAAAAACCTTGTTCTAATTATTTTTTTCTATTTTTATAATATTGTAACACAAGAAAAATAGCTGAGGAACACACGCATCATTAGTTACAGTTATTTTCTATGAAAATAATGATGTTCATTCACATTTAGTTCTAGAAATACAGTGTCCATAAAGGCTTTCCATGATTACAAAAATTTATTACAAAAAAGTAATATAGTTATAGCTGAGCGATTTGTGGCAAAAGAAAAACAAATTATCAAGATAATATTCTTTGAATAAACCAGTAGTGACGGGTGACTTCCTAAAAGATTGGGAAAAAAGCTGAGCGTAAATGAAACACTAATATTCGCAAGCAATCCCAAAAAATTCAGAAACGTTTAGTTTACTCGAAAACGTCATTTTTTGGTATTTGGTTTGCAAAAGTCGAATTCTGAATTTGCCCTGTTTTGAATTATTGTGTATTACATATTTACAACTTTACTTCTTTTAATTAGTCATTAGTTACAAAATCCCTAGAGTTTGTTTAAACCATAATAACAATTTTTGTTACGTATATGGTGAAGTGACGCTCAAGTACCAAAGGCGGTACTCTATTAGTAAAAAATGTGTTATAAACTTTATTTTTGGTGTAAGTTCAGGGATCAAACAAGGGCCTGGGCTCCACATATCTGTTATTTATCGTGTTCTAGGTTTCTCACTTCATGGAAAAATGGCACAGGCCACATGTAATTTGCTATCCCTATGATTTGGAGGGAATCCAAAGATCACTCAAAGATCGACTGTTATTTCTGCTTAACAAACATTAAAGGGATTACGTCAAAACCAAAATATACAGTGGTGTACCTTATCTTGTAATCTGTAATGAGACCAGTTCCACACTGCAAAAAATTGCCCACTACATGTACTAAAGCCTCCAGAACATGTGACATTAGAGGAACAGAATATCCAACACATTCGGAAATTTTTAGTTTACTAGGAAAGGTCGTTTTTTTTGGTATTTGGTTCTCAAATTCTCAGAATTCGAGAATTCTGAATTTTCCCGGCTCAAAAATCTTTATAAGTCATTACAAGTTTTGTTTGTCCTTAGCGTTGTAAACGTTATTACGATTCTAAAATGAATGTTTTATTTTTAATATTTTTTTTCCAAAAAATTATAAAATTTGTATCGCTAACAATGAAACAAAAGAGTAATTTTTAATTGATGATAATTAAAAGATTATACTATGTATTTTAAATACTATTATGGAAAAGAGCGTTAAACCTTTTTATAACAACAAAAAAAGAATTCAGAATAAAATTCCTATAGTCAATAAAATTGGCTTTTTTATAATTTTATGTTTTTTACCCTTTTTTTGGTTAAGAGTAGGTATATATTTAAATATTAATCTCCTTTTTCCAATTAATAAATATTAAATTTCCATTGATTGCAAATAAAATAAATGATTTTTTATTTTAAGGACGCTCAAATCTTTTGTTTACAATCTGCTATTGTATATTACACAAACTACCTTTTTATTAATATAATATGGTTAAATGTTTATAAGTATAAATATTTATACCTTTTATTTTCTAAGGAATTGTTTTGTTTTAGGAAATAAAGTATGAATTATCAGTAGTACTGAACTGACAATAGACTTTATAACAATACAAACTTGGTGACATACAGAAATTATCTTTTTTCATTTAA
The DNA here is from genome assembly GCF_047948215.1 of Lycorma delicatula. Lineage (NCBI taxonomy): Eukaryota > Metazoa > Arthropoda > Insecta > Hemiptera > Fulgoridae > Lycorma > Lycorma delicatula. Next base: position 111,592,790 of record NC_134459.1, on the reverse strand, counting down.
TCCTTTTTTTACTGCATATTTTATAAAAGATCAGCTTAACCTAATATCCTTTAGTCTGAATAACTGTAGAGTTACCAGATGAGGAACGGAATTTGAAGATAGGTTCACAAACAGCTACCATCGCAACATCATAAGAATGACGCAATAATCCATAGTACTGATGTAATGAATTTCTTAATTACAAAAATACATAAATAAAACGTGCAGAGAAAGAAACAAGAATAAAGAAAAGGTATGGATTTTAAGAAAGGACAATTTACTCTCAGAGGAGCCGCCTACCGCCACCTAATAAATAGCCTGTAGTTATCCGTACTAAAGAAGTATGGTTCATTCAAACCCATACTAAAGAGTAGCTAATAAGCTACATTACAATGTTAATGGAATTATCCAGATGCTCTCCTGTTTTATATAGTTTGTTTCCAAGCCGATTTCAATTGTTTTATAACGTCCCCAGGGTTTATGATGGTAAGACACCTTTCTTAAAGAAAATTAAAAATAATTACAATATATTAATAAATAAAATTATAATGAAAAAATTAAACCTAAAATCAATCTCAAGTGGAGCGAAGAAAGAAAGATGAGAGATAATGAAAAGGTTTTGGGAAAAGTAAAAAGTCAAATTAGGTAAACGTGGTCGAAAGATGATGGCCTGAACGAACAAAAAGAAAAAAATTAATGAAAGATATCTCACAATATATTTTAATAACTATATCGTCTTTAAATCTTTAAGATTACTTATTAGTATAAATATGGAACGAAATAAAAATTTAAAGAATAATGATACTTTAAATATTTATTAAAAAACAAATAAAACAAAAACATTGATTCGTTTATCGAATTAAAAAGATCGCAATCGAAAACAAAGTAAATTTAAAACTGCACAAAACTAGAACGAAACAGAATCATAAAAAACGAAAACGACTGTTAAAAAAAGCACAGAATGATGATAAAAGTGAATAACTAAACAAAAAATAAATTAGTCAAACTACGTTTAAGTTTTATCTTGTTAAATTCATATTTAACAGAGAATAGTTTTGCACAGTTTAATTCTCCCAAGTTAAAAAAATTATTATCAAGGTAGCTATAATAATAATATAAATAATAATACAATGGACGAAAATTAGAACAAAAATAATAAAATTAATCTTGACACCCATTAAATATGTAAACAAACACATGCACAAATTTATTAAGTTAGATGTGAAAATTTATTAGATTAAATCTTTAAAAAAATAAAAAACAATGCACCTGTAAAAAAACCGAAACATTTTATGCACTTTAATGTATAAATGTATAACATCAAAAGGTATAAATTCGAAAATAACGTAGATAATTTATGTTTTTAATCAAATTAAAGAACTCATTTATAAATTGCACATTTCCAGAATTAAATTGTAAAAATATACTTTTTAGATCTCAAAACAAAGAAAATTAAATCTTGAGAGTTATTTTTGAACACTTGTATTCATTATTGTTAATACTCTGCCCTTGGGTATGCACTTTGTATTATTGATTTCACCAGCGGTTTTTTGTACTTATTTTTAAGCAGCCGTATTCATCTCCTTATTATTTCACACCATTCAAATAATTTTACTTTTATACTCATTCCCCATTTTTTTTTTTTTTTTTTTTTTTTACTTACTCTTGATTCTGTATACTTGTTTTAAACAATTTGGATTAATTTTTCTATCCTCTTTGAAATTCATTTATAGTACATTTTATATTTATAATAAATAGGTAAAACTAGTTGCATAATCCATACTTAATTTAATGTTTTATTGCAACGAATTTTCATATCTATGAAATTGGAGTATTAACAGACTTATACTACCGAGCTTTTAATATAGGTAACATTTTTAATAATTTCTTTGCATGAAACATTAGAGATAGGTATATAAAGTGTCCTAGGAGATGTTGAGCAAACTTAAGGTCCTATTCAGGATATCAAAATAAGCGGCCATTAAATGGCCTAAATGAGCGGCCATTAAAAAGTTTAATAAGTAATAGTTCTGTAAATATTTTTCTTAAAACTTTAATTTTATCGAATTGTGTTTTACTAGGTAAAATTGTAATTTTTTTTTTATTTTGAACAAAATGACAACTCACTTGTTCAACCCGGTTAACAATCAGGTATGATTTGGTTAAAGTTGATCGCAAAAATTCTACAGTCTGACAATTTTGTGCTTGTTTTCATGTAACATACTAGTATGAATATTGATACGTTGTAAATGTAGGTATACAGTGATATTTGGTTGGGTTTCAATTAACCACACATCTCAGGAATGGAATGAATTGAGTGTAAATGACTACACGTCATTTACACTCATACATATCATCCTCATTCATCCTCTGAAGTAATACCTAAACGGTAATTCCCGGTGGCTAAACAGGAAAAAGAAAAGAAAAGGTATACAGTGATAAGAATTTCGTAAAATATTTTGGTGTTAAGTATATCACCAGCCTACCGGGTTGGTGATACTAGTGGACTAATAGTAAACTCGTGGTCGCAAATCACTTATTTAACAGATGATTTTCGAAGTCAAAGGTTCTGAGTAATAGATTTTATCCTAATAAAAGTTAGTTACTTTTACTAGGATTTCAACACTAGACATTGGACGCCAGTGTCCTTCGGTAGTCGGGGTTAAATTAACCACACATCTCAGGAATGGACGGTCTGAGACTTTACAAGACTACATTTCATTTCATTTACATGTCATATATTATATCCTCCTCATCTCATTTGGTCATGGGTGGTGCTTGTGTTAAGAATTTGAATAAATACCAATGTACACAATAATAATAATAAAATTAAAAAAATTATATCCCCCAACGATTTTTTCATCCTACAGAAACATAAGATGGAGATTTAATGAGATGGTTTACAGAGCAAATCGTGTGTCGTGTTTGATCTGGAGGCTTATCGCAGAAAAATGGAATTTTATTAAAGATATAGCTGACTTATATGATGATACTAAAGAAACTATTGACAGGATACAAAAAAGAATCGATAAAAAATTTAACAAATGTGGTAAAACAACTTTATTTCAAAATAATAGAGAAGGGTAGTGGATGAAAAGTATATATTAAAAACCCGTATATCTAAAGCGTATTTAAAAATAAAATATTCTAAAAAATTATAACTCTAACCTTACCGTGGTTATGTACAGGAATTGTCCTCTTTCCTATAAAATGTTAAAGATAAATATAAGTCCGTTGAATAATAAAAATTGACAATAACAATTTTGTTTATAAAAACATTTATTGAAATTTAGCGGAAGTTAGGGCAAATTAAAAAAAATAGATTGAAACTAGAATAAAGGAAGGTTTGGCTCATTATAAATGTAAGAAACTAAAAATATTATTTGGAAGCTACTCATAAAATTAGTTTATTACGGTTATAAAAACATGTTCACAGTAAATAAAACTAGATAGTTTAAAAATTTACTTTAGTGATATCTAAAATTCACTGATGAATAATCAGAGAACAATGCTCAATAACCGTAGGTCCCCGTAAAATTCAATAGCCTATTTGAATTTCAAATTTCTTAAAAATTTTTTTTTAACTTTTTATTTATAAGAACATTAAACAGTTATCCCCTCCCTTAAAAAAATTATTCATGTTCGGGAATATCTCTGTGATTTGTTTAAGAGGTTCTTCTATTTTCATTTGCTTTATTGAGAAAAATTTAATCTATACAGCCTATGGAAGAGGCGTGATGATCAGTATGAATTATAAATTTAAATAATTCTGATTTTGTTTAAGCTAAATTTACGGTTACTTAAAATAACAACAGTTATTTGTACTTTTTCCCATTTAATTTTCTATTCTAATTCTTAAATCGCAGCTAAAAATATATAATTTACAAACATACAGTGTTTACAAACACTGCATCGCTGTGTCTGTCAGTTATTTTATTTATTATTTCTTTGTTTTTATTAATTATTTTCATAAATATGTTTTCCTTATTATATACGAATGATGACTGAATAAAGAAAATGGTATTTAGGTTTAAATTTCAAGCAAAAAAAAAAAAAATGTAAACGGATTTAGAAGCGTATTCTTGTTATTCAATTTATAAACATGTTATTATCTAACTTAATGTAAATATTTACTCGAAATAAAAGAAATAAAACTTATTTATAAAACTTATTTGGTATGCTACCAAAATCATGCTTTAATACAATTAAGATTTGATGACGAGGGAAAGCATACGTACTGTAATACTGAAAGGAAAGAAAGTAAGTTTATTGCCATTGAAGTGAAAACTTCTTTAGGCGCGTATCAGAATTTTTTGTACATACGAATTACATGGGAACATGGGAAAAAAATTGCTGACTCGTAATCAAAATCCGTAATGTAACGCAAGACGCTAAGCATATATATATATATATATATATATATGAAAGAGAAAAAGGCATACAGCGAGAATATATATACGCATATATGAGTGTATAGTATATTATGTAGTAGCAGAGGATTGGAAGTGGGAGAAAAAACTGCCGGTGATTCACAATAATTCTCCCTCTTTATTACTCCCTTTCTCTTTCAATATACATGCCCCTACACGCGCATACGTATTATTTTTTGTTTGATTGTTACAATCAAGGAACAACAATCAAGTTAAAAATAAAATAATTCAAGAAGGAAAGATAAACTCTGAGTTCTGCTAGTGATAAGAATTCGATTGTTAATAATAATTATGATAAGGAATTAAAAAAAAAGAAGAAAATATTTAATAATGAAGCACCGTTTATATATATTTATATTTCCTGTAACGAGGCTGTCGCCGTTTCTCGCATTCACACTGAGCAACTACATCTATTGGTTTCTACGGAAGCCATTACGTGATTGTTAGTTTTTTTTACAGTTTCTTGTACGTGTTTAAAATATCTATAACTACAGTCAGTGACGCCGACTGTGAAATATGTGCTGTAATTCGTTTCTTAAATGCAAGAGGTACGAAAGCGGCCGAAATTCATCGACAGATCAATGAAGTACGGGCATAACGTTATAAACCCACCGGGTTGGTCTAGTGGTGAACGCGTCTTCCCAAATCAGCTGATTTGGAAGTCGAGAGTTCCAGCGTTTAAGTCCTATTAAAGTCAGTTATATATACACGGATTTGAATAATAGATCGTGGATACCGGTATTCTTTGATGGTTGGGTTTAAATTAACCACACATCTCAGGAATGGTCGAACTGAGATTGTACGAGACTACACTTAATTTACACTCATACATAACATCCTCTGAAGTATTATCTGAACGGTAATTACCGGAGGGAAAACAGAAAAAAGAAAGGGCATAACGCTATGTCGGAAGGAGTGGTGAGAAAATGGTTTAGGGTATTTAAATAAGATTGTACAAACGTAAACGATGTGGCACGGAGTAGAACATCGTCTATTATTACTGATGGATGACCTAGTGCAGAGAGTTAATGGAAAAGTCCGACAGAGTAGAGAGTTTATGATTTCATCACTACGTAATGAAATTCCTTCAATTTCGCGAAGTTATACCTTTTTTTTTTCTTTTTCCTGTTTAGCCTCCGGTAACTACCGTTTAGATAATTCTTCAGAGGATGAATGAGGATGATATGTATGAGTGTAAATGAAGTGTTAGTCTTGTACATTCTCAGTTCGACCAATCCTGAGATGTGTGGTTAATTGAAACCCAACCACCAAAGAACACCGGTATCCACGATCTAGTATTCAACGCGAAGTTATACCTAAGAAATTTTGTCGGTACGCTTATATTATCGGAAACTGTGTTCTCGCTGGGTATCAAAAATGCAGACTGAGTTGCAAAAAAACATAAACGTTTATGCTTTGGATTTTCTCACGAGATACAATAATGAAGGCAATCTATTTTTAAGCTTGCTGATAACGAGACATGAGTGTCTCACATTACAACGCAATCTAAACAAAAATGGAGACACTCGATGTCGCCTAAGAAAGTTAAGTTCAAGCAAACAACGTCAGCCCGAAGTATCATTTGCATTGTGTTTTGAGTTAAACAGAGGCCGTTGCTTGTTGATTTTTTGTCTCGGGGTAAAACGATGAATGCAGAGACATATTGTGAGAATTCAACTAAACTACGTCGCACAATCGAAAACAGAAAGCATACTCTTAGTACGGGAATCATGCTGGTACACAACAATGCTCGGCTGTACGCGATTCATCGCACCCAAGATACATGTCATTTTTCTAATAACAAATTTATTTCCCACTGTATCGTCCTGATCTGGTTCCCAGTGACTACCACTTGTTGCTGCATTTAAAGTAGCACCTCAGCGGTCAGCGCCACGACGATAATGACATTAAAACAGCCGTTCAGCAATGGTTATCTTATAAGGCGCCATATTTCTATGAAGCTGATATACAGAAACTGATCACACGATATAAAAAGTGCCATAAAGTAGTGGGAAATTATGGAGAATTATAGATTAAAATCCAGGCTTACAGGTGAACATAAATCTTCTTCTTTTTTTTTTAATTAGCTCGTTACCTTTACATCAAAACGGTACTTAAAAAAACATGCCTCGCATAAAATAAACGAGCAACTTATTATGATAACAATAAATAAACACTTATTTTTGTAAACAATCCGAGCTCAAAAGTCGAATTTAAGTTATTCTTATTTTATAAACAAGTAACAAATATTATTTTGGTAGGGTTTTGGGAATATTGTTTACTTGATTATTAATTGTTTTAATCTTAAATTAATATTTTTTTATTTTACTTATATTTTTTTTATATAATACTGTTGATTTTAACACTGGAACTGGTCACGCAGTTTTTTTTTGTATTTTCTAATTTTTTTTTAATAATCTTAATAATTTTTCGATTTGTTTTATAGTGAGTGCAATGTTAGTATCAATTAAAAGATTTTTATTAAAAAAAAGCAATAAAATAATTTAAAAAGGATTGATGAAATAAAAAATTTATCGTAAGCAGATATATAAATTGTATTTATAATATCCATTATATTTTTTACATAGAGTTGACCTAGCAGCAAGAGCTTTTGTATAGAAAATAATATATTTTATCAAGTAAGCACTTGGGATTACAAATTCCCTTATGTGTGCTTTTGCCCAAGATATTTTAAAAGAAATTCTGTAAAAAAATACTTTTACTAGCAATTTTAAGGTAATGAAAGATCAACAGAAGGGAAAATAAAGAAAAGAATAGACATTTTTCGAATTTTACTGTTATATGAAAATACTGATGAATAAATTAGTTGGGAAAGGCAACGTGGAAAGAAGAAACTGGTTTGGTGAGCCTTATCTTGAGAACTTTAGGGATGAATTAACAGGATATTAACAGGAAATATAGTGGCTTATAATAAAAATATAACTTATATAAAAAATAAGTTTAGGTCAAAAAATCTGTACAAGAAAACCACTTTTAAATCTGATGAATTAGTTGTATAGCTCCCTTTAATGAGCATCTGCATTAAAACAGTTTATAAATATTGATTTTATGTTAAATTGTATACGCAACTAAACCAATATAATCAATAGAAAGTAAACAGATTCGGGAGGATTAGAGTAATCACATAGCACGAGTGATTAGATTTACTTGCGTATTGGTCTAACTCATTCTAATCCTGTTAAAACTAGATCTAATTTACAATTTCTTCAAGTAAAACTCACCAAAAATTAAACAAGAAATTAGGTATTTAAAAATTAGATATTTTTATTTTTCAACTGAATCCAATTAAATATTTTTAAAAAGACAATTTATAAAGAATGAATTTACTAAGAGTTTAAAATTACAACCATTTCTCTTAAATCACCTTAAAATAATGAAAAACAAAAAACCCTAAAAAAAATAAAAAAACAAAATATAATTTAAAGTATCAGGTAAATAAATATCTCCTTCAACATAAATACATTAACTTATCATAACGATAACAAGTCGATAGATGGGTGGAATATATTGAAGAGTTATACGGAGGAAATGAATTAGAAAATGGTGTTATAGGGGAAGAAGAGAAAGTTGAGGAGGATGAAATGGGAGAAACAATACTGAGATCTGAATTTAAGAGAGCATTAAAAGATTTAAATGGCAGAAAGGCTCCTGGAATAGACGGAATACCTGTCGAATTACTGCACAGTGCAGGTGAGGAAGCGATTGATAGACTATACAAACTGGTGTGTAATATTTATGAAAAAGGGGAATTTCCGTCAGACTTCAAAAAAAGTGTTATAGTCATGATACCAAAGAAAGCAGGGGCAGATAAATGTGAAGAATACAGAACAATTATTTTAACTAGTCATGCATCAAAAATCTTAACTAGAATTCTATACAGAAGAATTGAGAGGAGAGTAGAAGAAGTGTTAGGAGAAGACCAATTTGGTTTCAGGAAAAGTATAGGGACAAGAGAAGCAATTTTAGGCCTCAGATTAATAGTAGAAGGAAGATTAAAGAAAAACAAACCAACATACTTGGCGTTTATAGACCTAGAAAAGGCATTCGATAACGTAGACTGGAATAAAATGTTCAGCATTTAAAAAAAATTAGGGTTCAAATACAGAGATAGAAGAACAATTGCTAACATGTACAGGAACCAAACAGCAACAGTAATAATTGAAGAACATAAGAAAGAAGCCGTAATAAGAAATGGAGTCCGACAAGGATGTTCCCTATCTCCGTTACTTTTTAATCTTTACATGGAACTAGCAGTTAATGATGTTAAAGAACAATTTAGATTCGGAGTAACAGTACAAGGTGAAAAGATAAAGATGCTACGATTTGCTGATGATATAGTAATTCTAGCCGAGAGTAAAAAGGATTTAGAAGAAACAATGAACGGCATAGATGAAGTCCTACGCAAGAACTATCGCATGAAAATAAACAAAAACAAAACAAAAGTAATGAAATGTAGTAGAAATAACAAAGATGGACCACTGAATGTGAAAATTGGAGGAGAAAAGATTATGGATGTAGAAGAATTTTGTTATTTGGGAAGTAGAATTACTAAAGATGGACGAAGCAGGAGCGATATAAAATGTCGAATAGCACAAGCGAAACGAGCCTTCAGTCAGAAATATAATTTGTTTACATCAAATAAATTTAAATGTCAGGAAAAGATTTTTGAAAGTATATGTTTGGAGTGTCGCTATATATGGAAGTGAAATTTGGACAATCGGAGTATCTGAGAAGAAAAGATTAGAAGCTTTTGAAATGTGGTGCTATAGGAGAATGTTAAAAATCAGATGGGTGGATAAAGTGACAAAAAAAGAGGTATTGCGACAAATAGATGAAGAAAGAAGCATTTGGAAAAATATAGTTAAAAGAAGAGACAGACTTATAGGCCACATACTAAGGCATCCTGGAATAGCCGCTTTAATATTGGAAGGACAGGTAGAAGGAAAAAATTGTGTAGGCAGGCCACGTTTGGAATATGTAAAACAAATTGTTAGGGATGTAGGATGTAGAGGGTATACTGAAATGAAACGGCTAGCACTAGATAGGGAATCTTGGAGAGCTGCATCATGCATCAAACCAGTCAAATGACTGAAGACAAAAAAAAAAAAAAAAAACAAGGTAAAGACCCCCGAACCTAAATACAAGATGAAAACTGTAACGCTTATTCTTATGACCTCACTTATTTCTTATCCAATTAAAAAAATAAAAGAATGTTTTATATTTTGTTAAAATAACAAAAATTGTAAAATATTATTTAAACCAAAACTTTGTGATTTGTCCTAAGTTACCCGAATAGAATTTATAATAATACCTCAGACAATTAAATGATACGTTAACAATATATATCAAAACAATTTTAAAATTTATTTCCTGTATCGTATTAAAAATTTCACAGTTTGTTTAGTAGGTATATAATCCAGATTGGAAATTTTTCTATCCGGATAAATTTATCAACAAATATTTACGTAAATCTCTTTTATATTGTTTATTCTAATGGTAAAATTTAACTTTTTCCAACAGTACTAAAATATGTTAATAGTGAAAATGGAAAAGTTTCCCCAATCTTTATCTTTTTATAAGCTTTAAAAACACCACTTTTGACATTTTCTTTGCTTTTATAACTGGAAATAAAATCGTTTCTCAGAAATCGCCATAGTTATAGGTATCATATAGTAGCAGTATCATATAGATTTTTAACCGATTTCAAAAATATAAGAGGTTCTTAGTTCGATCCTAAGTATTTTTCCTTTAATTTTTCAAGTCAATTTTCAGTAAATAAACTGATTTCAAAGATTTTTTTTATTTAATCTGTAGAGGAAGTTCTTCTGGCATTACCGTAAATGTTCTTCCCGAAACTTGAGTGGAAGATTTTTTAAATTGATTTTTTTATAACTGAATTGTCTACATATAAGATTTCAAGATATTTTTCAATTTTTTAGCTTCATTATTATTTACTTTTCTCTTTTTCTGTTTAGCCTCCGGTAACTACCGTTTAGATAATACTTCAGAGGATGAATGAGGATGATATGTATGAGTGTAAATGGAGTGTAGTCTTGTACAGTCTCAGTTCGACTATTCCTGAGATGTGTGATTAATTGAAACCCAACCACCAAAGAACACCTTTATCCACGATCTAGTATTCAAATCCGTGTAAAAATAACTGGCTTTACTAGGACTTGAACGCTGGAACTCTCGGCTTTCCAAATCAGCTGATTTGTGAAGACGCATTCACCACTAGACCAACCCGGTGGGTTCATTATTATTTACTATTGGATTATAATCACACAATGGTACATTGTGAAAATGTCTTCGAGAGAAAATCCGACGAAATTTATGGGGAAAACTTAGTGAAGTAAATGTATATAAATTCTCGCATCATGCTTAGTAGAATTTTCTTTACATCTTTTGGCTATATAATTTTTATCAAGACTTAAGCTTCTAATAATTGCATTTCTTGTAAACAGTTCTTACAAAAGGGCGGCGTTTTTTGCACATTTTTCTTTATCTTCTATTTATCCGTTTTGGATGTTGGTTATTATAAAGATCAATCATGAATATTCTCACTCTCTCCGCTGCTTTTTGTAAAAGTTCGAAAACTACACTCAAAGGTTCTTAAGCCAGAATATCCTTTTTCTACCAAAATCTCTATCCAGTCACTTTATATTGCAGGATATTTTGTAAGAGCCAATACTTTTCTAGTTTTTCACATTATCTGGCCTAAATATTGTAATTCCCTAAATTTAGCGATATGAATTATTTTTTAATCTTTCACCATTTTTTATAGTGTTTCGGCTTTAGTTACACTTTCACGTGACAATCTTAATATTCTACGATACAACCAAATATCTATCTAATACTTGAAGCCTTTTTACTGTTGTTTCCGTTAGCCTCCATATAAATATAGTTAGCTTCCATAAATATTAATCTACACCATATAAAATAATTTTATTAAGCATAGCCAGTTGGTATTAATATATAAATTATTTATATAATAGTTTCCAGTTACCAACAATCTTTAATAGTAATGTTTAAGCGCTTTGGGATTATTGATCCACCCTCAGGAACAACGATGTGTTATACATTATAATTATTTACTTCTGTTCAGTTTTTAGTCAAGGTCGCAGACACAACATTGTTCGAGAAACCACAGTTTTTCCGATTTCACAATAACGAGCTAAGGTTTGTCAACAAATCAGTGAATGGTGTTATAAACAATATAACCCAAGGTTGTTTATTATTACAATTCTGACCTGTGTCCGAATGACGATGCCAGCTGTTTTGTCGGTGAATTCTCTTCGTGCCTTGAGTGTGTTAGCTTCGGTGGTGTGTACATTGCTTTTGTGTTATTAAATCGTCGGGTCAAGCTCTTTACATTTAAGTTATCTAAAGACTTTATTTAATTTTTACTTCCTGCTTGCGGCTATTCCTGTATTGTCGGATGTAATATATAAATACTAAAATTATATTATTTTTTAAGTAAAATGTTATGCTCGGTAAGACTGGTCGTGCTGTAAGTTAATTATGTGTTTGAATTTCTGTTCTTTTTTTATTTTGTGAATGTAATGTTTATTCAATTATTGTCAGTTAAGTCTTCTGTTCTTGTAGCATAAATGTTATTCACCGTATTGTTTTCCTTTATTATAGTTGATGCATAAACTCTACTTGCGTTTCTGGTATAATTATAAATTTAACAAACTTTAAATAATGTTGATGTGCTGTTTTATTTTTTTTTTCTCTCTTTCGTAATCATTACCCAATCCAGACCATAGATCCTCTCAGAACAACTTCACATATCATTAATCATACTAAATTCATTAATTATAATAGATTTAGTGTAATTAATGATATGTGAAGTAAATAATTATGATGTATAACATATCACTGTTCCTGAGGATAGTTAAATAATCCGAAAGCGCTCGAACATTACTATTTAAAGATTGCTGGTAAGTGGAAACTATTATATAAATAATTTACATCATATAGCAAAACAGAAAATACATAACAGCAGAAAAGTGTAATTTTTTTATCTGCACTGCTAGTTATGGTTTTTAAAAATTGTTGCTATATTTATAAATGTTTAATACCTTTCTTTACTCAACTAATTAATTATCTTCGCAAAATTTTCTCACTTGTTACACGGTTACTAGTATTTTTAATAACACTTAAAATTAAAAATAATATAAAAAAGTGTTCAAAAAATGTCCAAATTATATTCAGAATGATCAACTCAAGATGACCACCATTGGGATCTCAGAAAGTTTTATGAGAACATTTGAATGGGGAACCCTCTCTACAGTTTTCCGCACATTAAAAATACAGTATTACCTTATTTTTGAAATTTTCGTTCTTTTTCCAATATAGCGGCCAACTTCATTATTTTAAATTGAAACATATTTTTATTGTAATTTTGGGTAGAAGATACTACTTTAAGACGTTTTTATCTGTGAGTATTTTTATCTAAGCGCAGCCGTTACGAAACTACGGACTGACAATTGTAAATCAAATATGGCGCCCATTTGTAATATTTTAAATGAAAATCGAATGTATTAGTACCTGGTAGACAAATAATATTTTCAAAGTTCGAAAATTAAAAAAAAAATTGTTTAATAAAAAATATTTTACAAACCGATATTCTTTTTCTGTTCTTCTTCTTATTACTATTACTTTTACTTTCCCGTCTGGATAGCGCTATAGCAGAGCTATAGCTATTAAATTTTCATTTATGCCATTAAACTTTCAATTTAAAAGGTCAAGGAGATGAGTGAGGCTCTAGAGCAAGGTCACCCTCAGTATCTCGTGATTTCGCCTAATTAAGGTCATATTTTTCTTAGGTACATTTTTTAACATCTAAAATATAATAATATTTGAAAAAAAATTGCAAAATCGCACCCCCACCTCAAAAACTGCTCTAAACTACTGCAATGTTATGACGTCACAGGTGAGCAGTAGAATTAAATAAATGAATAATATTTAAACTGAAAAAAATAACACGGTCTGGTGGGTCTCAAATTCAATCGTCCAGTTGACTCAGTACCTAGTGCGTTAAGCTTCGCTGCCACACCAGCCTGCCGACCGTACAAGCGAAATTTTTTTCTATGCAAGTTTTGAAATTACATTAGTTTAGTTATTGCCGACCGTCACCGCTAGTACCGCCACACCCGCGCGAATGAAATACAGTTTGTGTGTGCGCTTTAGTTAGAATAATTGAATTAAATAAATGAAGAAATATCATATTTAAATAAAATGATAAATATTTTAAATTAACTTGTGTGTATGTGTATGTAAGCCGAGCATCAGAAACAATCCATAGTTGTAGGACTTCCCGTCACGCAACTAAATCCGCATTCCGGGTGTTATCACTTTTTTTTTATAGAAAAATATTATTTATGAAGCTGTGATTCATTCGACAGCAATACTTCAGTTCTAAGTTGCAAGTACTAGTTTTGTTACTGTTATCCGGATTTGAATACTAGATTGTGTATACAGGTGTTCTTTGATGGTTGGGTTTCAATTAACCACACACACATCTCAGGAATCGTTGTCCTGAGACTGTACAAGACTACACTTACTTCATTCATACATATTATCCTCATTTATCCTCTGAAGTAATACCTTACAGTGGTTCCGGAGGCTAAACAGAAAAAGAAAATAAAGTTCTAAAGTTTTAATGATAACTTGGAATATGATGAAAAATCATAATAACATATTAAATAATTCATCACCTATAAATAGTCCATTAATATATACATACATATATATATATATTACAAAAAAAGCATTAAACTAAAAAATAAAAGTAAATAATAATAGCTTTCCTTGTATGTCCAAACTGTCACGAAAAAAGCAGATAAAAATAAATAAAAAAAATAATTTGATACAATTATTGTATTAAAAATTCCTATAATATTATGAAATAGAAAAACTTATAATTTAGAAATATTTCTAATCAACACAAGTAATAATTAGATAAATAAACAAAACAGTTAAGCTTATTTTAACTATGAAAGGAAATGCAATGTACCAATACAATATATTTATATTGTATAGTATTGCAGGTTAGTTTGACAACCATATACCGAACCAACACCAAACGAAGGGAAGAAACTGTCTCTATTTTCAACAAAATCTCCCCTTTTCACTGCTTCCTCCAGATTTTTTTAATCTAAATAAATATCTCTATAGAAAATAGGGAGAAATATGAATACAAAATATCATACTGTTTTATTTCGAATCGAAACGAGCATGATGGAATCTTTAGAAATCATCATATATTATATTTAATTAATTTGAAATGTTGATACAGATAAATAAGTAGATTAGGCGAAATTAAATACAACTTTCAGTCCAATTTGAGGAATTTCTTTTATGGCAAAGAAAAATGATAAGCTCTTTAAGAAAGTTAGCTAATGGGCATTTTTCTCATTTCATTCAATTAAAACATTTTATCACTGTCGGAAAAAATTACATTATACAACAAGAAAATACAAAATAAATAAATTAAATGTTATCTGTGATTATTAATTGTTTTTCCAGTATAAAATATCAAACTCCGGTTTTTTTTTCTAACGATAAATGGAAACAGTAAAAAATTACTAGCAATTTTAGGTTTGGAGATACATTGGCCATAATCGAATGATACTGTGTGAATGATACTAAAATTTTTTAACCAGAAACTTCTTATTTAAAAAAAAAAATTCTTATCACAGTAAAAGATTTTAAAAATTTGTTCAATTTTTGTGGTATTTCGAACGTTTTTTTATTAATAAATTAAAAATCATAGTCGAGAAAAATGTTCATTGTTCAATATCTTCCCAACTTTTCAATCAAAGGTTCCATATCAGATTTCATGATTGAAAATAACTCTTACTAACATGTCAGGTAAAACAGAAATCAAATGTCTATTCTTATTATAATGTTAGTTTAATGACTTTTCATTCAATATGATGGCTAATTTAACTGTACTCATTATAGAAAGGTAATTTTTATTTATGATAAAGGAAAGTTATTGTTTTATATTGAAAATACTGAACGTCAACCACAGTGAATTTCAGCTATAGTTTTAGTATTAAAATCCAATGCGGAGTCTATACAAGAAAAAGTAAAAGTGTGTCCTTCATCCTTCAGTCCAAGAAATCGGATTTTAAGTCTGTTTTACTTTTCAAGGTAAGTTTAAACCAAAGAACAATAAAGCAGCTTCAGCATATTAGTTAAAAACAGCATGATTTCAACATTTTAAAGAAATGGGTAGCGTAGCAATGGATAAACCTCCTTAAAGGCACGCACCAACGAAAAAGATGTCTATAATATTTGATAATGTTACATTATAAGTACGAATAAAACAATAATTTGCCATTGAAACCTGTTATTCCTAAATCCACCACCTATATACAATGATATTATTATGTGTAAAAAGTTAAAATCAAAAGCATAAAACTTCAAGTCAAGGAATCAAATCGGATGATTCTGACGACACTTTGAGAACGTGTTATGCTAGGCAAAACAGAAAATTACTAAAACGTTGCTGTTTTATAGATGAGGTAAATTTTAAAGTACGTGGATCCACAAATAAACAAAACTGCAAACTTTTAGGCCAAGAAAAACCAAAATAAGAGAGCTTAATTTGTGTGATATTCTTTGAAAATAAAATTTTGGGTTGACTCGGTTACAAAATTGATTTCAACAATATTTCTTTACACTATACTTCAGCTGTTCACTTTTTTTGAAAATTAGTGACTAATACGGTGAGGTTATGGACTAACAGAATGGAACATCATTACACTATAACCTGAAAGTTAGAAATAGGGTGAATGAAATTTATCCTAAACGTATATCGGTAGATGACGTCTTTCCTAGCCTTGCACGGAATTCACATCTCTCAGGTTGTATTTTTTTCTAGGATTGTTCTAAAAAATGATTTACTGTGAAATTTCATGATTAAGCCCACTTGCAGGAACGATAGGGAAAGCTCTTGCTAATCACGCCGAAAATGAACCAGTAAATACAGATAAAGAAATAGTATTGTTTTGATATCTGCAGTACCTTAAATAATTTCCACCTTATTAACAAAGGAAAAAGAAAATATAGTTTTTATTTTTATAAATATAAAAAAAACATTAAAGAAATACTAAATTAAAAAATTTTATCAAATGCTATCAAATGCAAATCGTTTTTTTAACAGAATTTTATGTTTCTTTGAAATAAAATATAATATATAATCCGAATGGGTCAAAATCACTTCCTGTGAAAAGATTTACAATTTTTAATTATTAAAATATTATAACTTTTTCTTTTAAATTTAAATAAAAACAAAATTCTTTTTATATAAAAATAAAGTGCCCACTTACCAACAATTGTGAGTATTTACTATCGACGCGCTTTCGGATTATTCCTCCATCATCAGGAATTACAGATTAATTATGAATTTTATAGTTAGTTGTGCATATAAATTTTTATAGATGAGAATTAAAATAAAAATAAAATTATTATGTTCACAACAGTTGATTGTCAATAGTTAAAATAAGTCAACGTAAAAAGAAAAAAAAGAAGATTTTGTCAGTAAGATGTTTACAACTGTTATGTAGTGATAACAAAATGAAAGCATAAAAGATAACAATCGTAAACATCTTACTGACAAAACCTTTTTTTAATTTTGACTTATTTTAAATATTGACAATCAACTGTTTGCAAACAAAATCATTTTAAATTTTATTTTAATTTTAATTCCCATTCATAAAAATTTATGTGCACAACTATAAAACTCATAATTAATCAGTAATCCCTGATGATGGAGGAATAATCCGAAGCGCTTGGATAGTCAGTACTTGCAATTGCTGGTAAGTGGATACTTTATTTTTATAAAAATTGTATAATACCAACGGTGCCAGATGTTAAAAAAATTGAACAAAAATTCTTTTTGTAAAACCACACCTTTCAAGAAACAATAAAAATAGTCACATTTTAGTCAGAGGAATGTTTCTGAAACAACTAAATTTTTAAAGTTTTACTAAACTAGATAATCACCTTCTGGCATAGCCATCCACCCAAGAGTGTTGAAATTTGAATAAACTGGATCAGTGGGAGATGCCGAAGATCAGGAAGACAGATCTTCCAGAAATAATGAAGATACTGAATCTGTAAGGAATAGTGTATCGGAGGATGCCACAATATCAACACGAAAACGTTCCACTCAGTTGGGCATTAATGGAATATAATTGCGCAGAACATTGCACAAGGATTTAAAAATTTTTCCTTACAAAATCAATTAGCCCACAAAATGGACTCGAACGGTTACGCGTTAAGCCTAGAATATTGCCGATAATTTATCAAAACTGAAGATTCCTTTTTACCTAATTTGTGAATGAGTGAAGAAGCCCATTTCCTTTAGTGTCTATGTTAACAAACAAAAATCTTGTTTTTAGGGTTCTGCCAACCCCCAAGTAACACATCGACATCCTTTACAGTCACAAAAGTTACGGTGTGGTGTGACGAAATCAAGGCAATACCGGTACAACAATTAAAGTTAACTGCGTAAAATGTGTTAAAAGAGCTTAATTGTGAACGCTTCAGAGGACAGCTTTTAAAAAATATTATTTTCAAAACCTAATCGGTAAACAATGTTTTAACTGAAATTTAGTTTAAAGATATAAAATTTACTTTTGAGTTAATTTGTAACGTTTTATTAAAAAAGAAAAGATTTAAAAGTTATTTTTGGCCCATTCTGTATAATATAAATATAATATTAATCGTATTATAATACAATTAAATATAATATAACATAGTATAATTACTATATTATGTTTAAATATAATATAATATAGATCCAAGAAAACATTTTTTAACAAATAAAAATCATAAAATAGAGAAAAATTCTCAATAGTAATTTTGTAACTTCAACGACACCATTAATATAAAACTTTGAATGTATAAGTAAGAGAATTACATTTAATTAAGTATATTAACAATAACCGAGCTGGAATATACGAATAAAAGAATAAAATTCCCTCGTTTTACATTCTTTTGATACCGCTTGCTGTATTAAATCAACCCTTCTACCTTACTATTAAAAAGTTTTAAAATATTAAATTAAACGATGTTATGACTGAATATTTTAACCATTTTAAACAGTCTGTAGTTTCTGCCTTTATTTTAAACAATACCCGTTTTAAAAATCGATGGAAAAAATTCCATTCACGAATTATCAATAAATAAATTAACATAAGCTTTAATCATGATTAATAGTGGAGCTCTTACATTACCACCGTCAATTCAAAAGTTTATATATATATATATATATATATATATATATATATATTCACACGAGGTGTGTGAGAAAAGTAATGAGACTGATTTTTTACTTACCAAAGGTTTTATTTTTTTTTAAACAATAATATTATCCCCTTCAAAGTAGTTCCCTTGAGCAGCTATACACCGGCGGAGTCGTTTTTCTCACTCCTGGTAGCAGCGCTGGAAGGCTTCAACTGGTAGGGCTTCTAACTCGTCGGTCACAGTCTTTTGTATGTACTCCAGGGTTCCAAAATGACGTCCTTTTAAGATATGTTTCATTTCGGAAAAAGTCACAAGGACTCAAATCAGGTGAACTCAAATCAGTATTGGATTTGTTTTTAAGCGATCGTTAACATTATTAAAACTTTTGCCTGAAATAATTTTTGATATGACCAACCCTTACGGCTAGGGATGACCAAAATGTTGCTGGAATTGTAAGAAAATGGGGCTTTTCGTACGCTAAACTTGTGAAACATTTTTTCACATGCAACCTTTATCGTATTGAGTAAATTTGAAGTTTTGCTTAACTTTAAGGTGGAAATCTTTTTTATCCCCTACTTATTACCGGTGAAATCTATTTCCGCCTTCCGGTGTGCCGAATGGGATTTTTTTTTTAACAAGAGGTAGATGAAAATATTTAAACTTTTATCATTGTGAATAGGTTGTATTTTCAATACAGTGAGAATATCGGAAAATTTAGAAATATATTTGTCAGCTTACATTTATTAAGAATTTATATATTTAAAATTTTGCCAAAAACCTTGATAGAGTCTCTCATCCCAATCATTAGACCGATTTCGCCAAACACTGTTTTAAATGAAAGCTTATGACCCCTACATATATCATCTATGTTCGCCTGCTCCCCTCCGAGCACAGCGGAAATCGCAGCGATATTTGTTTATGAATTATATGCATAAATGTTATGCGTTTCCTTTATCAATAAATAATAATAATTTTTGCTTATTAATTCAAAATACCAGTTCATTTAAATGAGCGGTAAATACACATATTTACGAAATACCTACAGAGTTTAGTCACGTACTGCATAAAAAAAAATTTTAATTCATTTTTTATTATTCTAAATTAAATAGAAATTCTTTTATATGTAATTATTATAATGAAAATATTTTTAATTTTGCCATGGAGATTATTCTGTTTTTACGGAAATATGAAGGTTATAAAATCATGCCTAACAAAGTTAGGCATGATCACCTTTTCATTTCGTCTAACTTATTTACAAAATTACAACATTAAAACTTATTTACAACATTATAGTATCAATTTTGTTTTTTTTCAAAGCTAGTTTTCAAATCCGTTACTTTTTTACTTTTTTTAATAGCTAATAAAAATGATATTAATAGTTAGTTAAGTAATTTTCTTAATTATATTTTATTACAGTTAATAAAAATGATATTCTCAATGAAATAATCTTGAATACTTTTACAATTTTTCGGAAATGTAGGAACTACCATGGGTGATGTACTACATCAAAAATATTTTCAATTTAAATTTAATTTGAAAGGGAAGACATTTTTAGTTTCGTTTAGTAGTGAGTGAAAACGTTATAATTTATAATAATGCCTGAAAACTTTTTGAATTTTTACGGAAGCAGGATAGTTTTTTTTATTAAAACAACTTTTTTTTTTTAGAAAATATATTTTAGAGATGTAATCTTGTGAATTATAACTTATTTTCAATATTTAATTATTTTAAATGTATGAAATAAGAATGGAAATATATTTTATGGAAATATATTTTTAAATTATTTTTTTTATTTAAAAAAATATTCTTAACAATAAGAATATTTATTGAACGTTTATTAAATTAGTTCATCTATAAAAAAGTTAGATTTTTTAATAAAATACGTTTATAAGAACCATTTTTTATGATCTATTAAACCTACTGAAAAATATTTTGCTTCTTATAAAGGGGTAAGAGAAATTTCGGCTCTATGATGAAAATTAAGTTACATATAAATTAGGGAATTAGTTTTAAAAAAAGGTAGTTCATATTTTTAAGACTACTTCAAGAAAACGAAAGCAGATAAAGTATTTAATTATTTAATATCCATGACCCACAGAACTCAAAGAAGAAGGCTACTGCTTTAACTCATTGCTTAAGGGTGTGTCAGTAAGAGTGTGTGTGTGTATGTATGTATATATATATATATATATATATATATATATATATCAGACGCAATGTACAATATTTTTAATTCAGTAATGGACATTAACAACTTTCTTAAAATAAAAGAAGCCTTTACCTTTACATTTTTTTTTAATCGATTCATCTGTTTTTCAGATTTTAATGAGAAAAGGTACCGCCAGGTTTCGCTCTCACTCTGTGTGCGCGCGCGCGTGTGTGTAAGGCTTACTGCTATTGGCTTGCCAGGTCTGAGATAGCAATCTCAGTCCTAAGCCTGACAGACTACGTAGTAGTCTGAAAAAGATTCAGGTCGAACACTCCTGAGACGCGTGGTTGATTGAAACCCAACCACCAAAGAACACTGGTATCCACAGTCTAGCATTTTAATTCATAAAAAAGCTACTGCCTTTACAAGAACTCAAACTTTTGGACTCTGAACTTCGAAAATCAAATAATTTTGCCATGACGAGTTTAACCACTAGATTAACTCAGTGTATTAATTATTATTATGTGTAGAAACTAATTCTTTTACTTTATTGTCTAGGAAATGTTAAATACAGTAAAACTTGGTTGTAACGAGATTCAAGGAACAGATCAAATATACTCGCACAGCCGAGTGCTCGGTACTTCCGAGTTTCCACATCGTAACCGTAAATTTTTACGCCGTCATTATCTATTATAATAAAAAATATATACTGTATACCTACGAGGAAGCTGTTTTAAAATAAAATATCAAAGTGTTTTGTATTATAGACTAACAAATAAAATCTAGAACTGATAGAATTTTTATAGCTATTACGTCTTGCTTTTAACCAAAACTGTTGCGTTCAATGAATTAGCAAAAAAAAAAAAAAATATATATATATATATATATAAGTATCCTGTACTGTATTTAGCTACTGGATATCAGATGGATCACTTTAACGCAATATTGTGTATTTAACTGGTTTAGTGATACAGTAGTGTATTTGTAAAATAAAAAGTACGACTACTGAATTTACCAATGGGAGTAGGACAGGTAAAATTATCTTTAACCACGCCCCTCTTCAGACTTTCTCATAAATTGTTTTAAATGTGCTATAGAGTTTGATGAACATGTTTGGGCGGTTTTGACGGATCATTGTTTGGCCCGAGTCTTTTCTGGAATTTGGCAAACAGAAAAACCCGAGTAACTAAAATAACTATCAGCCTTTGTAATACCGCAATAAAACTTGTATTGTACGTACTTGAATTGCACGTCCTGTTACAAACCTTTTATTCACCCTTCAGATGTGACCTGAACAAGCCTAAAATAAAATGTCACATTCTTTACATATAAATCGTAAATGTATATTTCGTAAAGGAAGAAGTCGAATTTCTCTTGCGTTGAGATTGTTTGGTTGTCATATAACTTTTTTGATTTACAATATTTTAAAAAATAAAAATGCTCACTAAGTTTATGATGTCAATACCTCGCTAAAAGTAAGTTAATTTATAATTAATGAGATAGAAAATCAAAGAAATCCCGGAATTGTGTACGTTACAACTAAGTTATTGTTAAAAGCGAGCTCATTATTCGCGGGTTCCACTGTATTTTTTAAAAATTTCTTCTCAATATCAAATTAACTGATACCACAACTTTTAAGATATCAATCAGAAGTTTAGTTCTTCATCTTAGGTGTATTTGCCTCATTTTTTCTTTTCAGTAGTACATCTTTGCGCTTCTACTTTTCATTGTTTCCTATAAGATTATAATTAATTACTTTTTATTTAATTTTCGGGCTGATTCATCAACACCCAGCAAAAACTACTGAAAATAAACTGATGAAAATTAATATGCATGTTCTTCTTACAATGTAATTAAACAGTAAGAAAAGATTTTTTAAACTTCCACGTTTAAAGGGTTAAAATGGAGTAATAACGAAATTTACTTTTTTCGGTAACAAATGAAAATATCAACTTGATTTTTGGTGCGTATAATTATGGCGTACATATTGAAATACCAGTTTCTAGAGTTTTCGAAATTCGACCTTGAAAGGAGTGAAGAAAGGTAAAAAAAAATTTGAACGATGATGGCAAATTTTTCACATTTCCGATTATACTAAACGAAATATTCACTAGATTGAGGCTTGCAAATACTCTTCAGATAAATATCTAAAAATCATTTTCAGATTTTCAGAATGTCGATTTTTTTAGGGGTGCGACGGTGTACGGCGCAGCCCTTAAAAACCACCCCTTAAAGCTGCTCAACCAACACACCCACTGCTACTGTTACTTTACGTACGACGCGACTAGCTGCATCTGCCTACAGTTACTTGACTAAAAGACATAAAACAAAAAAGAGTTGACCGCGATGGGAAGCTTCAGTAACCATACAGTGTGAGCGAAGCCGCAACGAAGATGCTAATGCATATATATTTCTTCATCCAATTCAAAATAAAGAATTTAATTAATTAAGTAATTATTTTATTCTATTCCCAGATCTGTACATAATATTAACAGATTATTTTCTGAATTCTTCCTTACTTCCTACATCTTACATAACTATACTACCAAACCCTGACAGCGCAGCCACTGGGGTACTTAATCTTACATAACTATACTGCTAAAAGAACCTAATTTTTTGCTTTTTCATTGTTTATATGTTATTTTCTCTGATTTTAATATTGTTTAACCCAAATTACTGTTAGCTAGGTTTTATTAATTGTATGATATTACGTTATTATTATTAATAAAAATAAATTATTTTTTAATCTTTTTATGTAGCATATCATTATTGTCTCACTTTTTTCTTTCTTTTTCCTCCTCTGCCTTCCGGAACCGAATCCGCAGTTAAGCACAGCACAGCTCCGCGCGGTGCCTTCGCCTCAAGTCACGGGGGAGGGGCAGAGTCGGGCCCAGCATATGATGATTATTAAACAAAACGTAAAATAAAAAAATAAGCGTATCTAGTAAGACTTATTTATCTCAACTGACTATTAACTGTATTTATTGTTAGCTATTTTTAAGGTTTACAGTTTACGAAATTTACGCAATTACAGCATTTACGAAATATGTAAATCTCTACTCTTCAGGAAACTATTTTCACAAAAGATACAAACAAATTATCAGTATAAATATTATTTGTATAGAAATATGGATTTAGCAGTTTTAAAGAAATGTCATATTGAAATGGATAATTGTACAATTAAGTGACTCATACCAGAAACGAGAACAGTTATTGCACCCGAAAGTAATTTATTAAAATACAAAAAAATTAAAATATTTAATTTCTGCCAACAGAATCTAATTATAAATTGACAAACAGTTAATTAAAAAGGCAAAAATATATTATTTTTTTACAAAAATTATATCATAGCTTAATTATTTCAAAATTATTTTTTTTTATTCAGAACGATTAATATTTAAATTGAGTAAAAAAGTATTCAATACTTTTTATTAAAATGTATTCATTTATTTAAATGTAGTCAACGAAATAATTTACATTACACTTCTGATTTTTATTCGTGACATTTTATTATAAAAGCAACATCATAAAATGACGTAAACCTTTGAACTAAAACAAAATCAATAAAGCTTATTTTAAAACAGCTGAGAATATTTTAATTTACAAAACTTTTGAAGGTATAATAAAATGAAAATATTTGATATGTATATTTTATAACCTCTACCAAAACAATATATAGTGCCTCTCTCAATTAATTATTTTTTTAGATTTTCTCTTTTTATTTTTGTTAAAAAACAGATAGGCATTTCATATTAGACAAGAAGGAAAGATAAAGAGTAGTTGCAATTTTTTTTTACAATACTAAAATGATTTTTGTTAAAGAATAAAACTTAATAAAATTTTATGAGATTGAAGGTAAATATTTTTATTATGTGTTTCTCTTTTAAATTTCACTACTCCAAAGAAAATAAACACAAATCTTTAAATTATATTTTTTAAAAAAGGTAATAAAAGAATTTTCTTTTTAATTAGAAAATAAGACTTTGAAATCTTATTTAAGAAATTACTAAAACATATTAAGATAAATGCACGTTTTAACTTTTAATTAGATATTCAAATGAAATAGGTAAATTTTAATTGGATTATTTAAAAGGAAATCTGTTCGTCTAATTATGCATTGAAAAAAATCAGATATTAAACTTCATTCCCTAAAAAAACTTAAATAATTTTTAAACAGATTTTTAAAAAAATAAATTTATCAAAATAAGAAATACATAAAATAATTTAAAAAATCTATTAATTATATAAAAATGAATTAATATAATCTATTAATTATATTTATATATTAAATATATAAAATTATTTTACACAGAAAATTCATTTTTAATTACTGAAAGTAAGATAGATTTTCGTTCTAAACTATCAGATTTTCAGAGCTGTGTAAGTTTTTCTTACTAAAACGTGATTAAAAGGAAAGAAAAAATGAAGACGCTAAATTAATAACTATAACAAGCAATCTGAAATTCAAATTTATCAAAATTTCAATAAAATATACCAATATTCAAAAAACGAAAATAAAAAACTTAAATGAAAGATTGCAAAATAGGTTCTCACAAACAAATGAGATAAATCTTCATTTTATTTTTTATCTTAATGAGATTTGAAAGACAAAAATAAATTAAGAACAATTTTCTTTGGTGACAAATTATAGTAAAAAACCTCTTAAGTAAATTGGTATGTTTAAATTATGTTAATTTATTTATTAAAATAGTAAAATTATGTACTCCTATAACAACCTTTTTAACCACCGGAGTAAACGTAATAGACTGTAAATTTTTCGACGTAACAGCCTTCTTTTTATTAAAAGTTTAAAATGGTCTATGAAAAAATGGAAAAGGTAAAAATTCATTAAAACTAATAAAAGGAAGAAATTTCGAGCATTTTCGCAAAAGTAAAAACCAAATAAAACTTGATTATTTTAATCACTGATTTGAGTAAGTATATATATATTACATTGCATATATATATATATATATATGCAATGTAATAAATTACTTAACTACGGAAAGGATTATAATAATTTGCTTACTATTTTTTTTTTGTATAGTCCTGCTTCCCATTTGTAAAGAACCTGAGGTTCATGAATCACCAATCAGAATAACTTTCAATGTGAATGACGATATACCGTACAAAACTAATCCCTCAGCTAACACAGTGAATCTGTCACTTTTAAGATTCAATATTTCACGCGTTTCGGTAGGCGTTGAATATCGAAGTAACCGCGCATTTGAAACAATTAAGAAAATAACAGTAAACTGATTCACCTTTTCTTTTTCTAATAAACCTGTGATAAGATACTTATAACTTTTGAAAGTGGCTACCCCCTTTTCGCGAGTGATTATGCCTTGTGTTAGGTAACCTATAATCTTTTACTTACCAGGTTGGTCTAGTGATAAACGCGTCTTCCCAAATCAGCTGATTTCGAAGTCGAGATTTCCAATGTTCAAATCCTAGTAAAGGCAGATACTTTTATACGGATTTTAATACTAGATCATGGATATTGGTGTTCTTTCATTTCATGTTCTCCATTTCGGAGATGTGTGGCTGGGGTTCAATCAGCCACACATCTCCGAAATGGTCGACCTCAAACTAAACAAGACTGTACTTCACTTACACTTATACATATCATCCTCATTAATCCTCTGAAGTAGTACCTGATGATGATTTCCGGAGGCTAAACAGGAAAAAGAAGGTAAACTATAACCGTTTGGTTATGGTAATGGAGTAAAACGGCTGTAATCTATTAGAAAATAATTTCACTGATATTGATAAAGGAGTAGCGTAAATGTTTACGGTTATGTTTCATTAATCGAAATAATTTATCAAACCTGTTTACCAAAAGATCAAGAAAATTAATTGCATATATGATAAAAGTTTATACATTATTACGTAAGTTTATAAATTGAAAAGTTAAAGAAATTACAGTAATGGTCAGTAAAGAATCATAACATAATTAAGTAGGTAATGCATTTGTAAATTATAAGTTCTGAAGATACTACATTACTTCAAACTTCAAACTTGAAAACACGTATTTCTATGAAATACGTGTTTTCAATAAAAAATCTTAATAATTTTTTTTTCAGTATTTAAAATAAGGAAATCCTTAAAGGAAATATCCGTATTATTAATTATTAGACAATGAAATTTTAGGTGCAAAAATATGAAAAATATTTTTTTTTTGTCTTATAAAAAAAGATTTAGATATTATACAACAAATTCTTTTTTCTGAATGGAAATTAATAATTTACATTAGCTATGACGCCCTGTAATTTATTTAGAAACTTTTGGTTTTGTGGTATACAGTTCCATAATTTCTGTTATTAACCTCTGTCGATTGTAATGAAATAAAGCCGTCGAGAACCGTTCAAGAAAATCACACAACATAACCACATTGTGTTGTGTGATTTTTACTGATTTCTGTTTTTCTGATTTCTTATTATGAGTACTTTAAGAAATCAGTATTATAGATAAATTTTGAATATTTGCTAGCAAAATCTCGTATTGTATTGAATGTCAGCATTCTGAATAATATGATGCGATAAAATTTGATTATTGGATTAAAAATGAATGGGATTCTAAACATTTGGAAATATGATCGAAGGTTAAATAATATCAAAAAACCTTTCACTTAGGAAGGATTGCTTACATGATTTTGTTTCTCGTATTTTATCGAGCAGATATTAGTTCATATACAAAAGTTATGTTCTGATAAATCACTGGGTTTTTCTCGTAGCCAGTTTATTAGTCACCCACCATTTTTCTAAATTAAAATTCTTTTTCCTTGTTTTCCTTCAATAACTATTACGTAACATTTAAGACTGAATAATCTAATATTTCATATGAAAACATTTAAAAATATTTATCTTAAAATTACTTTTAAAATATTATTTTATATAAATACTAGTTCCTCGTCGCAGTTATATGGTTATTTGCGTTTCCCGTAGCGGTCAATCTTTTTATTCCATGTTTTGTAGTCAAGTAACTGGAGGCAGGTGCATCCAGTCACATATACAGTAACGGTGGCAGTGGCTGTGTTAATTGAGCAACAGTCGCCATACACCTTCGCATCCCTTAAAAAAATCGGAATTAAAAAAACAACCCGAAAATGGTATTTAAATATTTATTTGAAGAGTATTTGTAAGCCCAAATTTAATGAATATCTATTTTAGTATAGTTAGAAATTGGAAAAATTTACAATTACTGTTCAAAATGTTTTTTTATCTTTCTTCAGCCCCTTTGAAGGTCGAATTTCAAAAATTGGTTTCTTCACAGGAAGATTACACTAAAAAAAATCGGTTGATTTCTTCATTTGTTACCGAGAAATTAAAAACGTTTCAAAAAAAAATCAAAAATCCATTTTAACCCTTGAAACTCAGAATTTTAAAAAAACTAGAAATTGATTTTGAGATGGTCACATGAAGATTACACAAATAAAAAAATAAGGAAATTAGAAAAATAGTAAATTTCATTGTTACTCCATTTTACCCATTTAAAATCACAATTTCAAAAATTCCTTTCTTAGTGTGAAGTTACAACGTAAGAAGTACATATATACAAATTTTTATCAATTAATCTTCAGTAGTTTTTGCTTGGAGTTGATTATGAATCACTCACTATATTGTCTTCAATTTCAATAAGATTTCTACAGAAAATATTTCTACTGAAAAATATTTTGGGAGCGGATCGCAGTAAGAAAGGAGCATGAGAATTTAGCGGCTTGCCACCTAGCGGGCCGAAGGAGAAGTGCAAGCACAGTAACAGATTATTTATTATTTGCACCTTTTAATAAATAATTTTTTATTTTTAGATAATATTTCCGAATAACCGTGATCTGTTAGATCCGAGAGAGTACCCGATGCATGCAAAAGTTAGCCTTCAATCTACTAACAAATACTTCGTTTAAATTTTGAAAATCGAACGATTGTTTGGAGAGATATTACAACAGCGCCTCATTGCATCTCCAAAAACAGCGACATAGGTAACCGCCGTTATTGTTACCAGTTAATGGACAAAACTGGACACTCACAAGCGGCGAGTCAATGTGGCGACAGCCCATTGTCGGACCGTGTGGGAGTTCCTTGATGCGGTTGCTTTGTCCAACTGACATCAGTAGTTTACCTATGGAAAAGACTCCTACCACACTGCTGTGGGAAGCTATTGATATATATAACCTATTGATATATATCGAAGACCACCAGCCAATTAAGGCTCCAAGCACTTTAGTAGGGTGAACAGGTACTTTCTGGCATTTAGCGACCTACGCATGGCAGCGAATTGCTGTCTAGACGAAATAAATTTTAATTTATAAATGTCATATATATTTTTAGTAGTTGGCTGGGTGTGCCTACCCATTTTAGCAAATACATGACAATTGAGCGGTTGGGACACGTAAGCCGGTGGTGTATTAAACAAGCCAATAGCCTCGCAGAGGCTACAGGAATCCCATTATTGTTAAACAGGAATTTTTAAAATTTATTTAGTACTATTTTATTAACGTAAATTTAGTTCTATTATTTTTGTAAATTATTCATTCAATTGATTTGTGATTCGAATCATTAAGTTCAAACCCAGTTCACAGTTCATTAATTCAATTCATTAAAGTTTGTACTTCAATCGGCAAATCTCCACTACTACATACATATATATATTTTAGAGATTTCTCGAGATGAAATATATCTAAAAACCTTCTCGATTATTCCAAGAAACATACTAATATGTAAAAATATGGTAGCGATTGATCGAGTAGTTTTTTTTTCTATTATCCCGAACAAACACAGTATTTCTCTTTACGTAATAGTATAGATACAGATATACAATAAAATAAAATAATCATATAGAGAAGGATTTTTAGGTAAGTAATTACACTTTTAAAAAAAATTATATAATAGCATATAAAAAGAATGTACAAAGAAAAAAGTTCCAGAAAATGTTTAATACTTAAGGTGATTTAGAATATGGAATAAATTATACACATTGATTATTGAAATTAAAAATATTATAATTTACAAAATAAAAATATTTTAATAACATTTAGGTGTTTTTTTTTTTTTTTTTTACTTCCTTGTACGAAGTAAAGAAAGTATTATAATCGCAAAAAATTTCAATTTTCGGATTTTAACGAAATTTTCCATTTTGACCATCCCTGAATCCATTTTGACTAGTTTCGGCGTAACGTATAAACGTACGTACGTACGTTTATATCTCACATAACTCAAAAACGATTAGCCGTAGGATGTTGAAATTTTGAATTTAGGAATGCAATAACATCTAGTTATGGATCTTCCTTTTTGACTGCAATCGACTCAACCAAAAGTGTCCAAAAAAAGCCCATAATCTAAAAACGTTGGATTTTGGACTTTTTCTTAACTGCAATAATAAGTCCTCATTGGGGGCTTTTCAAAGATATATCGTAAGTTGTACTTATTTTCATTGGTTCAAGAGTAATAGCCAAATAAAATTTTAACTAATGAGATATTTGGATCTTACAAGGGGAAGGCACATTGGTTCGAATCAGACTTCATCTGCTATTTTTTAATTTTTTTTAATACAAATATATTGATTTATTAATAATTATTAACTTCTGTAAAAAAAATTACGATCAATAATTCAATATTAAAAAAATAAAAGAATGAAAAAATATCAGAAGTTATTAATGAAATAAAATTTTACGTACTTTTCATTTTAAAAAAAAATGTGTATATGTAATTTAATATGCGTACAAGGAAGTCATATATGGTGTCCACATCAGAATTTTTTTAACAGATGATATTTTCAGCTAGACCGATAAAATTATCTATAATCGATTCTCATTAAGTTCTAAACGGATAGAAAAATATACAAAAATCGATTAATTTAGCAACTATTAAAAAGTGAGAGCTAGAGTGATATCTTGCATTTTAAATAATTTTATACAACTAAAGAAGTTTTATGTTAATTAACCTTTTAAAAAAATGAAAATACCCAATCAAATTAAGTATATTTCAAGTATTAAATGATAAAATTGGTTATATTCACATTTTAGCAGCCTACATAAGAATTTTTTTAATGAATAAAGTTAAAAAAGTTCAGATTTAAAATTACCGAAACTACTAAATTTTCATTACGAGTAATTCACAACTTCAAACTTTTTTTTTGGTATATAATGTAACAAATCCAAACTTCATTATTAAATTAATTTTCCATTGGAGTAAACTAATCCTACCTATAAGAAAGTGCACTAATAATGAAGCTGTTAAGAAACTGAAAAAAGTTGTCTATATCTTCCTTTACAAGAAAAATCTAACGTTCCAATGAAAAAAAAAAAATATATATATATATATATATATATACAGATATTAACCACAGTTAATATCATTTTCCATTATATAATAATAATAGCATCGAAAATTATATATGTTTATTTTAGTTGTAAATTTGTTATACATATGTAAATGGGGAATTTAAGAAAAAATGTAATTGCTTTCCTATTAAAAAAAAAACCTAATAAAACTAATTTAATAAGTGAAAATAATGTTAATTTTAACTACTTTTAACCAATAATAGTTTGATTTACTATAACCAAATCATTAAAAACTAAAAATCAATGTTGGAAAGCTGATGTTTATTTTTCATCTTCTGCAACATGGTTGGTCCCAGAAAATAGTTTTCATGATGTTTACAATCGTCATCATCAATATCTCAGAATACATCATCTTCGCGCCCATTTAAGGTGTTTATTATTAATTCATTATTGAAGGATTTTTCATCTACTGTCACAAAGATGTACAATTTCAGACCTTGTATCACTCCTCACAATATTTATGAACTTTAGTTTTAAACCTTTTGTTCACGCTAACATCCAAGAATTGTACATCTAAATTCCTTTTTTCCAAAAAATAATAACTAGATTTGTATTGAATTTATTAAGTTATTTTTAAATTAATTATGTGTTAATTTGCACTTACCAACTATTTTTATTATTATGTTCAAGCGCTTTCGGATATTAATCCATCATCAGGCACATTTATGTGTTATGGATTATAATTATTTCCTTCATTATTTAATATATTAGATGAATTTTTAATTTAAAAAAAAAAAATTATAAATACAACTATTGATCATCAAATGTTAAAATAATGTCGACATTGTCTCATGTCAGTATAAAGCTCTCCATTGTTACGTTTATTAGTATGAATCAGTATAACCAACTTAAGAATAAATATTATTGTTTAATATTTGTTAAATAATACATCATTATCAAATTTCGTTTGTTCATTTATCAAATTTGTATTATTTAAGTATATGTAATATCCTTCAATAATATTTGTTTTATAAAAATTATTGGAATATTAAAGAATATTAATAAAATTATTTGGGTTGTAATTATGATTATTTTGAAAGATATGTCTAGCAAAATTGCATCGTTTCCCTTGTTTATACAATTAATTCATTAGCTCATTAATTCTGACCGACAAAGATCGGTTTGTCATCCCTATATTTTCCAAATCACAATTTGTGGATTTTAAACTATATACTCCCTGTTTATCTAAATTAAATTTATTGTTATGTTTTATTATTCTAGCAGGATCGCTGTTTTTAATATATTGTTGATTATTTTATTATTCAAACAATTTAATATGTGAACTAATATATTAGATATAAATATTTAATGTGTATTTTATTTTATATGTGAATAATGTAATTTTTGAAGGAAATAGTTATAATCCTATATACTCCTGATGATGGATTAATAACCGAAAGTGCTCGGACATAATAATAAAAATAGTTGGCAAGTGGAAATTATTATATAATTCATTTATATCTATACCGACGAACCATGATTAATATTAAAATCAGTTACTTTTTTCTAAGTGGAATCCAAACAAAACATTGATTATATTACCTATGTATTCTAAACGAAGAATCCTACGCGTTTTAGATACATTAATTAATTTTTCGATCAACCAAATCTTTCTTGTTAATATAATTCGGAAAACATTTTTTATTAGCATGATTTTATAGAAATATTTTACTTCTGAAAATTACAAACAGTAGAAATTTGTTAGTTTTATAATTCGCTGGTTTTTACAGCTGATTGTTTAATCAAAGCTTCTTTTTCTCCTTTTTCTTGAATCATGAAATTTTGCGCTCTTTTGAAGCAGATTAATCTTTCATTTGCATTAGAAAACTGGTACATTGGTTTAATATATTTTTGCGTGATATTTTTCAAGGAATTTTTTCGAACAGTTTTATAATGAATGTGACAGGTGTATTTGAAATCATTTAATATTGAATAAACAAATTTACTTCGTTTGTAAAGTGTATTCCCTTATATTCTGCTGCGTTATAGATTTTAATGGTACTTGGGTTTGGAAACTAATTTTGATTAAAAAACTCATATAAAGATTTGAGTAAATACTGTATCTAAATAAAATTACATTTATTTTATAAAAAAAAAAAACCTAAATATAAAATTTTTAAAATGTCATTTAATATTTTATTTAAAGAAAAAAATAAAATAAAATAAAAAATTAAATATAAATCTTCATTAATTTAGTAAAGAAATTATGATTTTGATTCAATAATTAATTATTGTAGTTATTAATAATGCTGTATGAAAATCTAAACACATCTTGTTTTTTATAAAAAGGAAAGTAAACGTCCACTTTCTTTCAAGAGAGTACTGCTCGTAATCATTAGATAAAAACAGTTAAACCAATCAAATTAATATGAATTATGATAAACATAAAAATTTATTAGAGTAATAAATATTTACTGATATAAATTTATTTTCAAAATGATTAAAATAGCCATCCATTCAAGCAAAAAAATATTATATTTTATTTATTTCACGAAATAAAAAGTAAATTACATAAAATGAAATTTTTTGTAGATATTTATTGGAATTTTCTATATTGACATCCATCAGTATCTGTTTCACACATACTGAAGATATGGGTTAAACTTTATTATAAATTCAATAAGCTTTTAGCACTTTTCAATAAAATTGATAAAAGCAGGTAAAACATCAATATGAATAGTCATAAAACAGTTCATAAAATAATATCGAATTTGATCTCTCAAATTCGAGAATTTCGCTAATTTCTTTTCTAAACATATTAAAGCGTTTCTTCTTAGATATATATTTAATATATATTTTTATTATAAAATTATAATAAGGAGGTTTTTATTTTGTAAAAGTTAAATATTTTTATGGTTTAAAATAAAAATATGTTGTAAAAAAGAAACAAACCTACCGGGTTGGTCTAGCGGTAAACTCGTTGTCATAAATCAGCTGATTTCGAAGACGAGAGCTATCATATAATAAAGGTAATTGCTTTTATTACGATTTGAATACTAAATCTTGGATTATGGTGTTCTTTGGCGGTTCTTTTCTTTCTTTTTCCTGTTTAGCCTCCGGTAACTACAGTTTAGATAATTCTTCAGAGGATGAATGAGGATGATATGTATGAGTGTAAATGAAGTTTAGTCTTGTACATTCTCAGTTCGACCGTTCCTGAGATGTGTGGTTAATTGAAACCCAACCACCAAAGAACACCGGTATCCACGATCTATTATTCAAATCCGTGTAAAAATAACTGGCTTTACTAGGACTTGAACGCTGTAACTCCCGACTTCCAAATCAGCTGATTTGGGAAGACGCGTTAACCACTAGACCAACCCGGTGGGTTCTTTGGCGGTTGGGATTCAATTAACCGCACGTCTCAGGAATTGTCGGCCTGAGTTTGTACGAGACTATAAGTTTAACCGGTACAGTTACAATACAAGGATAAGTCGCTAATGACTAATTGTTGATGCGGCTATTAATAAAAATATGAATAAAGAAAAAAAAAGAAACTGCACTATTTGGATAATTTAAAATTATAATAATATAACTAAAAAAATTCAGATTAAGAGCAGTTCTGTAAAAGAAATTGATGATGAGACTTATGAAAACATACTTCTATGTGCTTTTATTATATTTCTTTTAAAAATTATACTAATATTTTTTTTAGTAAACACCGCTAAAAACAAGTACATTTGTTAATAAGTTATTACAATTTTTTATACAAAAAGGATTATTGTTTATAAAGCCCTAATAAACTTTTTTAGTAAAACATGAAAAAGTTAAAACTATTAATTTTCAGATATGTTATAACTTTTAATTTTTACACAATAATTTTGAGACTGGTTTTTTGGGTTACTACATCATAATTTAGTTCGAAACAATTATTTATTACAATGTTTACTGTATAAATCAGAAAAAAAATTAATAAATTTCTCTTTTTCAGAAGACAAATTTTCGGGACTCTATATCATCCGATATATTCATATTGTTTGTTACTACTTACCGTTCCATCCTAACGTTAACCTTTTTCCCAACTGTGAATTCGGATGAAATACGTTTCTGCGGCTTTCAAAATGTGATACAGACTTATATTGATACGCATTTGGTCGCTGAATGTATGGTTTTATTGCGATGAAAGACAGAAAATAAGAAAATTTAAATTATTCAAAACGGTAATTTATTGCTTCCTCATTCATCATACTTCCGGAGATCCTCGATTATTATCGATATCTTTAGAGATCAATTAGGCCCCTATTTATCGACTTCATGTCACAAGAAGCCTAATTTTAAACTTAGGAAGTTGCGCAGCATAACCGATATTAGGTTGGTTATCCAGAATCGAACCTAGAATCAGCAGTAGTACTGTATCACGTAACGCGAATCCAAAATCTACAGCTGTAAAACTTCGTTTTTCAGATCGGATGCTTCCATCCGGATTTACCTTAAAGCTAAGTCAAAATAAAATTTATTTGATGCCGATTTCCATCTTTTCAAAAGAATGAGGATATTTTTTGGTGGGAAAAGATTGACCGGTAAAAACAAATTGAAAGAAACAGCTTAGTAGTAAGTTAAACGATTGAAAAAAGGAGCAGAACAGGGGTATTATCAAAATCAAGAACCGCTCCTTCAGTATTATATAAGTAGATATTTAGTTTGGAGTAAAAAATGTTTATTTGTAATATATTCGCATTAAAACTTTAAAGAAACATATCTCTAAATTTAAGTTACCATTCTTTTTTGAATAATATTTGTTGAAATTTGTAATGTATAAACAATTTTGTAATTTTTATTTAGATAAATACACATTAAATAAACAATACATTATCTACTATTTGAAGATTATCTTCTATATCTTTAATTATTGCAACTGAAATAATAATCTTTTACGAACTTTGTGAACATAACATATAACGATTTTTTTACCAAGAGACAGCATGTAAAGTAAGAAAAAAGTTTCAGTAAAGCGCTAAAAATGTTTTAACAAAGTTTGTTTAAATAAGGTTGTTCGAAATGTCAAATAACACAAAAATTTAAACATCAAGGAGAGATAAAGAATAACTAATTGCATTGTAACAAAGAGGAAAAAAAATTTAGTAAAATTAATCAATAGAAACAAATAAATTTAAATTTATGATTTTCGAGTGATGACAATAAAATTAAAATAATAATTCTCAAATAAATCTTCCATTATTACAAGTAATACTTTCTTCCTAGTATTATTACATGTTTGTGTGTGTGTGTATGTATGTTAAAAAAAATCGTTGCTTATTTTATATTACGGCACATACGGACGGTACATTCATATGAAATATTTAAATCTTGACCTTTCGTTCTGTAAACATGGACTCTAGCTGAACTGTATTTGATGGGTTTGAGTGATTTAGTAGCATCATGCGACATGAATAAGAAGAGGTTCGGCATCTGATCAATGACGTAGGCTGATATTTGGCTTAAATTTAAGCTTAGATCACGTATTTAACATTAAACTTTATGAATAACAAAAAAACTCGTAAATACATTCTATAGAAAAATAAAAGTGTGAATTAAACCCAAAAATTTCCGGAGAGGACAAAGTTTTTTTTTAATCACAGTACTATAAAATTGAATAGAAAAATTGAATGAATAGAAAAACTTTTAACAAGTATTCTCTTCCGAAACTCTGAATACAATGATGTTCTAACCAGTAAATTATTTTTCACAGCGAGTATTTCATCAAGAAGTAGTTACACGTAATTTAGGTTACCATTAATAACGTATATTTTTTTTTTCAAAAATAAGGAAAAGATAAATTTTTGGACGAGACCGTCAAATATAATTTTTTTAAATACTATATGAATTAACTAGACTTTTCACGGGTAGATTTTATTGTTTCTTGAAAGGTGATAATACGGGACACTTTTTTAATCAATTACACTGGTATCCAGTAAAAAACGTTTTTCCTGTTACATGCATTCAATAAGGTGTGGCTTTTAGTAATTTTTGCGTTAATTTAAAAACTTTAAATCAAATTTGTATGGAGGGTAAGGTGTTTTAGTAACACGGACTTAAAAAACACCTGATTTTTTATGGATTTATATAGATTACAGTATGACATTATCTGACCTTTATTTTTTCTTTTTCCTGTTTAGCCTCCGGCAACTACAGTTTAGATAATTCTTCAGAGGATGAATGAGGATGATATATGTATGAGTGTAAATATATATATAATGTACAAGTGTAGTCTTGTACATTCTCAGTTCGACCATTCCTGAGATGTGTGGTTAATTGAAACCCAACCACCAAAGAACACCGGTATTCACGATCTAGTATTGAAGTCCGTGTAAAAATAGCTGGCTTTACTAGGACTTGAACGCTGTAACTCTCGACTTCCAAATCAGCGGATTTGGGAAGACGCGTTAACCACTAGACCAACCCGGTGGGTGACATTATTTGACCTAATAACTGTTTTTTTCACCCTCTGGAATGACAACTTTTTCAGTCTTCAGCAGTAAGAACGTTTGAGTTCCATTTTCCGTGGTAGCGTGCTACCATCATTGATATATCCTGGGGAAAGCGTTCATCTAACTCATTATTTACATTATCAACGTTAGGTAGAAAAAGGTCCAAATATGAATGTAACATATATATTTTTAGAGTCATATTGCATTTCGTTTTTTTATACTTTTCAAGACGTTCATTCACCAATTCAACGTAGTTTATCCCCTTTTTTCCCCCCAGAAAATATTTAATAATATTTTGAAATGATACCCCTGCTGTTTACTCGGATTTATTCAAACTTCTCTCAAAGTTGGAATCCTTTATTAGTTTACGTACCTGGTTCAAAAAATATTCCTTCTTGGATTTTTGCCTAACTGATCCTGAGAAATTTGCTCTTAAAGTATAAGAAACCTTGACTATTATAACCTATTGCTTTGAAGAACGTTTTCATTAAACCAAAATTAATGTGTAACTGTGGAAGATACACATTTTTCGGATTCACTAGAGCTTGACAAATAACGAATGTTGTTCTATTCAGCTATGAATGTTTCTCTCCGGCCAGTCGTCTTTTTAAATTTAGTGGTTTATTCCTGCCTCTACTGTCCCATTCACATAAGAAACAACATATTTAGTATAACCGAGATGCCATCCCAGTAAATAGCTATTACCTTTAGATCTTCAAAGAACCAAAAATATTTTTTATACTGTACCATCGAAAGTAAAAATTTCATATATTCATAGTCTCCTTCATTTAAGCTGGATAAACGAGTGGAATTGATGATTCCTTTAAAGGAAGGATCTTTGAAGGATGACTTTAAATTTCGTTTCAGAGGAATCTGTCAGCAATTTCCATTCCGTAGGATTGTGATGCAGCCCTAGTAAACCCAATAAAGAATGTACATGACTGTAGTACACTATATTATCTTCCAAGTATAACAGGTGCTGAAATTCTTGCTACTTAACACGAAAAAACATATATTACTGCTACTTTTGAAGGTTCTAGACTTTTAACCTTGAACCCAGTAACTTTGAGTGCATTTTAGACAAATTATGATCACGGACCAGATCATTAAGTTCTGTTTGGGTAGATTCACCACCCTCTCCTTGGAAATTGAGATCCTCGTCTTCATTATTTTCTTAATCAACATAGCCTTTTTTATCATTAACATTTTCTAATAAACTCCATGTTTGTGGCAGAAATGGAGGAAGTAACTCTTCACCTTGTTGAATAGGTTTTATGTCCTATAGGTTTTATGTCATAATTATTAGTTCTATTATTGTGAGAAAACTATTACTTAATTTGATACTAATTTACAATACTAGAATTAACAATAAATAAAAACAATTAATATTTAATCGAATTGAAGGTAAAGTGAAGGACATGAAAACAGACACAAAATTACATCAATTTTCTGCCATAACTCTGCTATTTGTTAACCGATTTAAAAAAAAATAAATAAAATGTCATCTTGTTCAAAGTAAAAGGCTTAATATTTTAGCATATAATATCAATTTTGATAAAACTAATATTTATGGAGTTGTAACAGATTGAAAAATAAACATGGCTGCCATTCTGTAATTTTCGAAGGTATTTAAGTTCTGATATTTCCCTAATTTTAAAACTTTATTACCAAGACGCTTAGCAAATATTAATGTGATTCGTCTATCTGAACTTGAGATATAAATTATTATATAAAAATAAGAAAATGGCGGACACAGGGAGAACGAAGGAGAAATTCCAATTTTTCCTAAGGATATTTTTTGTTTAGTTTTACAAGTAGAATACGAAAAAGTATAGTCAGCCCACCATTTTAGAAACACTTTGTATATGAACCACAAAAAAGTAATATACAAAAAAAATAATATACATAAAAAAGTAGGATCTGCATAAAAAAAGTAGGAATAAAACAAAATACCAAACTCGCGATGGTATTAGCATGACAGCCAGAACGAAACTGATTTTCTAATTTGGGTTATATCACAGTAAATATAATGGTTGAAATGATTAAATAAATTATAATGTTATTAATAAAGGCTATTTTAATCATTAATAAGGCTAATTTAATCATACAACTGTAATAAATTTATTTTTTTAGAAGGATAAAGTTACAGTAAACAGCTAGTATCAAGTTATTCTACGCTGTAATACAATATTAGTCACATTGGTCATTCTTCCAAACAATTCCACTCTGTGTTATTTATAGATATGGTTTATTTATAAATATTTTCAGACAGTAATACATCAGTATTAATTTTTTTTTTTTTTGTCTTCAGTCATTTGACTGGTTTGATGCAGCTTTCCAAGATTCCCTATCTAGTGCTACTCGTTTCATTTCAGTACACCCTCTACATCCTACATCCCGAACAATTTGTTTTACATATTCCAAACGTGGCCTCCCTACACAATTTTTTCCTTCTACCTGTCCTTCCAATATTAAAGCGACTATTCCAGGATGCCTTAGTATATGGCCTATAAGTCTGTCTCTTCTTTTAACTATATTTTCCAAATGCTTCTTTCTTCATCTATTTGCCGCAATACCTCTTCATTTGTCACTTTATCCACCCATCTGATTTTTAACATTCTCCTATAGCACCACATTTCAAAAGCTTCTAATCTTTTCTTCTCAGATACTCCAATCGTCCAAGTTTCACTTCCATATATAGCGACACTCCAAACATACACTTTCAAAAATCTTTTCCTGAAATTTAAATTCATTTTTGAAGTAAACAAATTATATTTCTTACTGAAGACTCGTTTCGCTTGTGCTATTCGGCATTTTATATCGCTCCTGCTTCATCCATCTTTAGTAATTCTACTTCAGGATATTAATATTAATATAAACTCACAACAAATCTTTACGAATATTTAGTCTCAATAGAGAAAATAAATTGTTTAACAACTTTATTTTTACAAGCGGTAATTTTTTTTAAGCCCTTAGGACAAATTTTGAGGTTATATTTGTATTTAGCGTCCAAAAACATAAGATTAAAATTATTTGTATAACTAAACTCTTATAGATCACTGTTATTAATAAAAACAAAATAAATTTGTTTTAATTATTTATTGTAATTTTTTAACAATGTTATAGATTTTAAGAAATGTATCATATATTTTATAAAACCAAATCATACTTTACGATAACTTTACTTGAGTTTCTTTAACTATAATCTTGAGTTTTAACCGAAACTAAATTTCTAAAAGAATAATGTAATTATTTAAACGAATTTCAGGTGGTATTACTGTGTTTGATTTTAAAAAATACAGCTTCCGATTACTTTTTTCAGCTTTTCAGCTTTTAGCTTTTTTTAGTTAAAAAAATAAATTCTATAATTAAATTTTTTTATTTTAGTATTTGATTAATACTTAATAATGAATAGATTGAGGGAAAACAAGGAGAGCCTAACTTTGCATGAAGTTGGAGAAGGGAAGTAAATCATAATTCTATTAGGTTCAACTTCTCAAGGAGTAAGAAATTAGTTTATGTTAGGGTGATGTGAAAGAAAATATGGTTAAAAGTCAGCCTATTAAAAAGTTTTGATAAACATTTCAAAGTCATACTTCACGTAATTAGTATCTAATTACTTTTTTGTCACTATTATTCCGATTGAATGACTTGACTTCGAATCAAATAATGAACAAAGAAGCGTGTGAGTGAGAATTGTTAAACACCTTTTACAGTAGGGGCGAGTATTTAAGCCAAAAGGGGTAAAACACCTTAATTTAAATATAAATATAACAACAGCATCAACAAATATTAAATGTAATTACAGCGTTTCATTTAGCTTTATGCAACAGATTACCTCTAACCTTATCCTGTATTACAGCTAGCATTACCTGTTAACTAAAGGGATTATAAATTCCCATATTAGCTTGTGATTATCTTTGAAAGCTCACTTAATTCGTGGTGAATATCGTATTAGCCGTACACCCATAGTTCTAAATTTTGTGAAAAATGAAAATGGATAGGATGTATTTTTTTCCTGGGATATGAAATTTAGTATTCTTTATTCCTTAATTCATATTTTTGTATATATTAAATTTCTACTTACCAATAATTTAAAACTATTACTTTCGGAGCTGTTACTCCATCTTCAGGGATTTTCTAAAAGATGTTAATTTAAATTCAAATCAGCAATTTTTAAATCAAATTATGTTCATAATAGTCGGTCGTCAAGAATAAAATTAATTCGTACGTCAATAAGACAGTAGCGTCATGTTTGTGACTATTATCTTAGGTAACGAACGAATTAAATCTATTCTTGACGACCGACTATTATGAACACAACAGTTTAATTTAAAAACTATTATTGTTTGAATTTAATTTAACATCTTTTAGAAAATCCCTGAAGATGGAGTAACAGCTCCGAAAGTACTAGGATTTACACTTTTTAAATTATTGGTAAGTGGAAATTTAGTTTATACAATTGTATTAATACCAACGGTCCCAAATGTTTAGTAAATTAAATTTATATTTTATTGACAATTATTTTTAAACAAAGTAAAAACATTGAACTTTTTTATAAAGAAAATCTGTACTATCAAAAATAAATTTAAAGATTAAGATAGTTAAAAAAAAAAAGTATTAATGTAGATCACATCAAATATACCCAATAAAAAAATAAAATATGTATGAAAATCATAAAATGGCAAGCCTTTTCATCACTTTAACACATCTGATTTACAAATAACCACATCAGTTATAAATCATCTAACAATGCCCTCTTCTTTTAAACAGGGTATTTTTTTGTAAGGACACGTTCATTGTAGAGTTTAAAAATTAGTTGAATAAGGGTTATTGATAATTGAGCTAAGTGACAACAAACTGATGTTTCAACTTTAGCTGTTATTTTGTATTGATGAAATTATTAAAGGAAAAAGCAGTAGAAAAAAGTAGTACAACCGAATATTGCAATTTGCTGAATAATTTATAAC
Organism: Lycorma delicatula; assembly: GCF_047948215.1. Lineage (NCBI taxonomy): Eukaryota > Metazoa > Arthropoda > Insecta > Hemiptera > Fulgoridae > Lycorma > Lycorma delicatula. Next base: position 111,550,209 of record NC_134459.1, on the reverse strand, counting down.
TTACTTTCATAATACATGTAACACGAATTCCGAACAGCTTATCGACAATCATAAAGAAACAGATGTTTGTGATTAGGAAACAACGCTACTTAATTGAACGAGATCGATCCATCATAGCAAACAAGAATTCAAGTAGAAAATCATGGAAGGAAACCATCGCATTTCTCCAGTTAAGAAAGTATTCAAAAGTTAACAAAAAACCAGTTAAGTGATATTAATGATATTTTGACACGTTAAACCTTCACTGTGATTTTTTTTCTGAAAAGACAGGTGTAACTTTACTTGGAAAGACAGGTATAACTTTACTTGGTATTATCTGTAGCCAGCTCTAAAAGCTTCCATCAACATGTGATTATTTCCCGTAAGGCACATCCCTTACACCATAGCCCTCCCCATTAAATTTTATTTCAAGTAAATTTTTGAGTTCTTGATAGCTCGCATTTCCTTTTAGATTATCATGAATCTTTTCTGATTTTTCTTTTTTGCACTTTCTAGCAGTGTTTTAATGAATTCTTCTCTTTTTATATATCCAAAAAAATTACTAGCTTTCCTATCATGAATTGTTCCACATTAATTCCAGATGGGTTTCAAAATAATCCTAAATAGTTGTACTGTTATATTTGTTCTACGTTTTCCTTTTTGTGTTGATATTGACTTTTTATCTCCAGTCCTCATTACTTATCTTTAAAATTTCTCCTTTTTACGAAGTAAAGGAAATAGTGTGATCGCGAAAAATTTCGGTTTTCAGATTTCGACGGAAATATCCATTTTAAACATCTCTCAATCCATTTTGACTAGTTTCGGCGTGATGTCTGTACGTACGTATGTATGTATCTCGCATAACTCAAAAACCATTAGCCGTAGGATGTTGAAATTTCGGATTTAGGACTGTTGAAACATCTAGTTGTGAACCTCCCCTTTTGATTGCAATCGATTGAACCAAAAGTGTCCAAAAAACCAAATCAAAAAAAAAATTAAATTTTGGACTTTTTCTTAACTACAGTAATAGAGATTTTCAACAATTTATCAAAAGCGGTTCTTATTTTCATTGGTTTCAGAGTTATAGCCGAATGAAATTTTAATTTATGAAATATCTGTATATTACAAGGGGAGAAACATCGGTTTGAATCAGACTTAATCTCCTTTTTTAAATTTATTTTTTTTAAATTTAATTTCTTTAAATTTAAATATATTGATTTATTAATAATTATTAACCCGTGATTGTAAAGAAGGTTTTACAATTAATAATAATTTAATAATAAAAAAAAATCAGAAGTTATTAGTGTAATAAAATTTTGTACTTTTAAAAATTTGTATATGTAATTTAATAGGCATTATTACATATGTGTATATGTAATAGATTAGTGAAACATCTGATTATTTAATATTAATTGAAAATTATAATTTAGAAGCGTATTATTTTTAGATTTTCTAGTTTAATTTCTGCTTAAATTTATTTAATTATTCTGGAATTTCTGTTTAATTTTATCTACATTATAGTTAACTACAGAGTGACTAAAAAATAGGCCATCACAAGAACAACATATACACTGATGCACACATGGCCGATCTTTAATACGAGTAAATTGCAAAAAATTCTTATCTTTTAGTTACTCCTTTGATATTGTCGGACAATATTCTCCCTGAGTCAGATTTGATAATCATTTCGTTTATTTTTTTTTGTTGCCAATCATTTAATCGCTCTTTGGTTTGATATAATTCTTCTGATCTTAATTTGCGTACACGTTCTCTAGTTTTCAGATTTTTCTCTCTCTTATGTTCATCATCCTCTCTTATTTTTTTTTTATTCTTCCCTTCTTCTTAACATTTTTCTTCCTCTTCATATTCATCATCTTGTCGTTTTTTTGAGATATATTTTTTCATGTTATCTTTCTTTTTTCTGGGTGATTGTTTCTTTTTCATTTTTGATTATTCACCAAATAATAAAAACTGAATATTTTATACCATAAGGTCGAAATTATCATTTGTAACCAGTATACAGGAGTTTACTAAACGGAATAGTTTAATTATTATTAAATTTTATTTATACACACACATTTAAGTAATACGAGAAATAAAGGGACTTTTACTCTAAACTAATATTTAATGTAAGATTGTTGAATTAATAATAGTATAAATATTTGATGTTAATAAAAAGTAATGTTAAAAAACTATCTATGAAAAGATATTACTCATATCTGTTTGGGTAATAGCTGTAAAAAACTATTGATTTTAATTTAAAAAAAAAACTTTTTCCTATCTATTAATTATTAATATTTTTTTTCTTTATTGTCACACTTATCTCATAAATTTTTTGAATTATTTTCATAATATTATTAATCCAATGTTGGCAATTACTGTCAAGAGTCTTCTTGCAAAACAAGAGTTTTTTCTTTTGTATTTTTAAATATTATTTTTAAAATTTCCAAAAATGATTTATGTACATTCAAAAAATTAAAATTCAGACAATATTTACAAATTAATACGAGTATATCGAAGATAACTCGTCAGGCAATGACTTAGTGAGTAAGGGCTAACAGTTGGCGTACTTCTAATTAATTTTACGGCCTAATTTAAAACGAAAAATTTTTATTACGATTTTATTTATACGACATATGTTATTAATAATATGTCTATGATTTACGTTATTCCATCTAATAGCGAGGAAATTTTACTTCGAAATGCTAAAAAAATCAGCTATTGTATTATGTTTTAACTGGGTTACAATTAAAAAACCGAAATGTTAGAACGTCATATTAAAACAAGAGCTTGCTTCGTTCGATCAATTATTATTAATTAATCTTTTTATTTTTTTACTTTATTAAAATTTTCACTAAAAACCATTAGTAGGTCGTTCTAAGCCAAGTTTCATCCTTCGTTGATCGCAAAATAATTTTATTTTTGAATATTAAACATTATGCTATGTTATTTTTTTATTATGATAATTTCAATGTTATGATTTCATGCTACAATTTTGAACGGGAAGTATTTGTGTTTAAAAATTTTGAGCCTAAATCTCAATAATGTACTTCGTTTTACCTAAAAAATATAAACTAGAAAAGCTAATCTGTTGGAAAGCTTTTTTTTGGTGATATTATTCAACAGGCTCCTTAAAAATAATGAAAGAGATAAAACAAAGAAAGCACAAAGATTCATCTTGTATACAGGAGTTGTTCACAAAGTTGTAATGTGAATTGCCTTGTGATGTAAAATAGGTTAAAGATTTACAGGAAGAGCACAGAACTGTTATTATCGACAAATATGATTGAAAAAATATTCAAAACAGTATATAAATAAACAATTTGTTCTGAATAAAGCTGATACATTTTAAATAAGTAAGAGGGGTTAGTTTACAAGTGTTACCTGCAATTTATTCATAATGTGAATAACATAACAATCCTCCTCCCTTTACAAAATATATTTGTATGAGTAGTGTTATGAATATTCATACATCAATTAAAAAGGGTGAAAATTTCAGATGTTTGAAAGATTGCTAAATGATAACACTAAATGCGAGTAAAAATATACACATAAACATCAATATATTTATGTTATAATATATGTAAATTCAATGAATTTAAAGGTATAGTTCAAAATTACATGCATACATTAAAAAATACACACGCGCGTGCGTATGTTATATAATTTTTTTATTAATATTTAAGTAAAAAAATTACATAATTTAGTATATTTTAGTTCATTTTTACTCAGATTTTAAATATTTATTTTTTATAATGGCAACGTTCGTTGTGCAATTTTTCAACCGAGGAAAAGCGTTGAAGTATTCTACATTGTGCTCTCTTTCTATAATGAAAAGTAAACAGAACTGCTATTTTCTCGATTACTTTTTTTTAAAAAAGTAAATTAGTTTCGTTTAGTACACTAACTAATTAAATAAAATAATTATGCTATTATTAAATTTAAATATACATTATTATAATATGCTGCACCTTTTTCGTAATTTTAAAGTCTGAAGAAAAAACAGTAATAATTAAATTGATGGAAAACCAGAACATGTACTTTCAGAAAAAAATCGTACTAAAATATAAAAATTTGCAAAATTAAAAACAAACAAAAAAATAAAATTTTCTGAAAAAAAGAAGTAAAAAATCTGTTTTATTAAAACGAGGAAAATAAATAACAAATTTAAAAAAAGCAATGGCGGATGGATAGAAGATGTAGTTGTTTTTTCAACAACTTTTTTATAGAGCATCAGTTCGTTTAAAGTATGATTTCCAAATTGTTTTCTACTAAAACCACATCAATAGCAAATATTTTTACTACTTTTATCCGCCACAAAAGGAGTCAGAATCTATACAAATAGATTTTTATTAAAAGAATATTTAAACAAAAATACAAAATGGAACAAAAGTATTTATCAAATACGTATCTAAATATTAATTTAAATATAATATTATACTTAAAAGACAACATGTTAATTTTTTTAGCCCTTTCTCAGAAATAAAATTATTATTTTTCGTTATATTTGGAGATCAACGTATAACCCAAAAAAAAAAACACGTACGATATATTCAAAATACGGTCAGGAGAAATTTATTTAAGATTGTATACAGAGAGAGACAGAAATATAGAGAGGGGTGTGAAGAGAGAGAGAGCCCTTAAATGTAGTACAGTCGTTTTTACTAGATATACGGTTGATTATTATTCTGAACTCCTGATAAGTAGTAGTGTCTCTGTTTTTTATTGGGTAGATCCTAGGTTGAGCCCACCGGGCTGGTCTAATAGTTAACTCGTCATCGCAAATCAGCTGATTTCGAAGTCGAGAGTTCTAGGGTTCAAATCCCATTGAAGACAGTTAATTTTATTCGGATTTGAATACTAGAACATGGAGTAGCGGTGTTCTTTGTTGGTTGGGTTTCAATTAACCTCGTATCTCAGTAATAGTCGACCTGAAACTGTACAAGACTATACTTCATTTACATTCATACATATCATCCTCATTCATCCTCTGAAGTAATACCTTACGGTGATTCCAAAGGCTAAACAGAAAAAGATAGAGGTCCTAGGTTGAATTCCAGTCAAAAATAACATTTTTCACACGTTACAAAAATGTATCTCATCGGCAGGTGTAATTGGGCGGTTAGTCTATAGTTGCGTGAAAAATGAATAAAATAATTAGATACGTAGTCTACATAATTAAATTACGTCTTAATCGTTATTATGCAGCACTAAAAACAAATCGCTCTACTTCTCAAGTAAAATTGATTTACAAGATGTACAAACAAATGATGTTTTAACAAAATTTTGTCTAACAAACTGTCTGTAATTTGCTTTTATTCCGTAATGATTACAGAATGAATTATTGGTATAAGAATATTTTTAAAACAATATGTTGAAAATTGACAACGTTAAAAAAAATAATAAATAAAATATTTAATATAATTAGTATTGTAGTGTCTCTGAAAATAGCAATAATACATAAGAATAATATTTTTTTTTTTAAATTATAACTGCTGTTGTGGTTATCTTTATTATATTTAAATTCAATTCATTAATTTCAAAACTACGTAACTTATGATTTACATTATTATTATTATATTGTATTATGTTTAGCAAAATTGCATAATTTATTTTCATTAGCCTGCAAAATTACAACTAGTAAATATAATTTAATTTAAACCATAAGAAATTGAGAAAGCAATAAGAAGAAATGAATAAATGTTACACATACAACGACAACTATTCAGTTAGCTCTGAGTGAAGAATAAACAAACATTGCGTTTGTGCGAGTGAGTTCGTTATGATTCTGCTGAGTCACGTCCTGTGTATCACAGCCGATTCAAAACGCGACCACATCTACACACAACGTTATAATCAAAACTTTTTTATTATAATGTTACTTAAAGTTAATATATGCAATTTTTTTTAAGTTTTTTGGAACGTGAGTGAAATGTATTTCTAGATTTTTACCTGTAAAACTTGTTTTATATCGGTATTTAGTCATCACGTCTGATACCGATTATTATTAATATACTCTCCGAAAAAAAGCCCTTAAATAATGCGGAAAAACAAATCATTTAAATGCTTACAAAAGCGAATTACAAAGTAATCCAACGGGGTTGATTTTGGATTCGTTAATAAAATTGCTAACATTAGTGGAAGTTGTGCTGCTTCAATGTACAATGTGATTCCGGAATAATAAATCTACTAATTAATTACGATCTCCTAAGAAAACAAAATCTCGCAGGTCAATTGAAGAAAACGATGAAGATTTCGATAAAAACGCGATTTGTAAGAAAGTACACAAATCTTATTTTCGAAACGAACTGCCTAAAATAGTGTTACGAATTGAAAATGATGATAACGATCATAGGGGATGAACTTAATATCCAATTATTGCAAAGGGTTTCGCGTAAAAGTAATTTTAATGTGTATAAAACTGATGAATTAGCAAGATCCAATGGTAAAACCGTGCTTCGGTTTTACCGAAAGAAACGGTATTACCGTTTCTTTCGGTAATACTCCCTAATAGGGTAATACTCCCTATTGTAGTGAATTCAACCCAATTGATTTAATTTTGGGACAAATCAAAAGTTACATAGCGTCAGAAAATGCTACTTTTTTAATATCTGATGTTAAAAATTTATGCTTAATAGCCATCGATAAAACTGGCCAGCAGGAATGGAAAAACTATGTAAAACATGTAATGGTTACTGTTAAAACAAATTATTGGGAGTTGGATAATAAAGTAACGAAAAAAAAATTGAGCCTTTCATCGCATCTTAATACTGATAGAACTACGGATTTCTTGCAATCAGGTGACGAAAACTGAATTGAACCTATTATCTGTTTATTACCATAGAAATTAAATGTAAATATTAGTGAACTTTTACTGTTAGTGGAAAATAGACAAATTCATAACTCTTAAAAAACCTCAAGGAAACCACGTAACAATAAACAATTTTAATGAATAAATAAATACTTATGAGTTATCAGATGTCCGAACAAGGTAAGAAATATTTACTACCTTGCCTAAAATGATTAAAATGTCTTAATTTATTTAAATTTAAAATATATGTGTAATGTTTGTAAAATATAATAACGTGTGGTTACTGAACATTAATGTCGAGTAGTTTCTTTTATATGCATCAAGATTCACAGGGGATGCTTGTGAGTCAGCCGCCTGAGTACTCGTACGCGCAGTCTTTTTATTTGAACTCTATAAGCTAACTGAATTAGGTACAACTAATCAATTAATATGAGAAGAAAAATAATATTTAACAGATATTATTATAAAACGAAAATACATATAAAACAAAAAAGCATTAAAAATATATACAGACATAATACTTGTTATTAAGTCAAATAAGCCTACAATGACACGTAATTGAAAAGAATCTTCTTTAGCAAATTTAGTGCCAAATAATTTGTTACAATTTGTTATAAAAATTATCTTAGGAGTAGTAACAAATTGTCTACTTTATTACTATTTGACAAACAGTAGCAAATTTACTATGTAGGAGATGTAGTCCTCGCAGGTTTCTCACTTTCAATTTTGATATATTTTGACTAACTTTTGGAATACTGAGGTCTTGAAAACATATATACAATATATGAAAAAATACACATCATATGTTAATTACTGGTGAATCACTACATTTTTAAAATGCCTAACGCTTCGTATTAGATGGAAGCGTTCAAGAATTTTTATACTGAATCACTGAACGTTTCTTAGTTGTGGATACCTTAAGAACAAATCGGCTTTAATATGCATTTGTAGGTGTTCATATTAGAAGTAATAGATAAACGGGAATTACGTCCGATCAATAAATTAATAATTTAATTAAAAATGGCAGAATACTGATAAAAGATATTATTACAGAAATTATTTTTTGGTGGTATATTTATCATGAGAATATATTACATTTATAGAGAATACGGTATATACTCGTACATGCATTTACTTATACTAGTATCGTTATAAGTATATTTACTTATACGATACTTATTTTCCTCTTGTTTCTTTATTTAAATGTGATTTCTTTATTTATGTTATCATAATATATTACAAAAATAACTAATTATTTTATATATATATATATATATATATATATATATATATATATATATATATATATATATATATATTATAATTTTGTGTATATCGAAATTACTGCATATACAACCATTCAGTGGCGGCTTGTAGCTAAAATTAGTGTGGGCTGCTCCAGAAACGTTTTGTCTAGGCCTTTTCAAGGCCATGGTTAACGTTTTCTGTAAAATAAAAGAACCGTTAAAAATGAATCAAATAGAATAGCTGGAAGCACGGTAATAACCTAATTCTACACTTTATCACATTCAAGAATATGGTACACGGTTTTTAAGCACATTGTGCTTAAAACCCTTATTCGGTTAACCGAATAAATAATAAAATGACAATACAGGTAATATTTTTTAATATTATTAGATAATAACTTAATGAAATGTCCGCTTAAAACACCGTTGGACTATAGTCCAACGGTGCTTAATTTAAAGTTCTATGTATACAGAAACAAATACATAAATAGTTTTTACTAAATACCTTCTCTTTCGCCCTTCCAGCGTGTTTTTGGACAGATTTGGCAATCAAAGAGCCCTTGCTTTCCGCCATCTTTGGTCACTATTGAAAAGATAACTACACCATTTTTATACTCCTTCCACCGATTAAACTAGAAAAGGGAACGAACAAGAAACATTCCATACACACGCGAAGTAAAAAAACTACCACCCACCAGCACGCCTGGATCGGCACTGCGGGAGTGACAGTTCTCTCTCTCCCTCGAAGCTTTGCGTGCAGTTTCCTATGTGCGCATGCGCACAACAACCAAATTAAATCCCTGATGTCACCTCTTTTCATGATTTAAATTAATATCGTACTGTACTGCCTAAATGAAAATGGAATGAGTTTTGAATTTTTCACCTATTAATTTAATGAAATTTTAAAATTCTGTTCATTCTTATTGAGAAAATGTTTAAGTAAAGGTAAAAATAATTTAGTATTGTGGCCTGCGAAACCTTTCTCTTATCTAAACAGTTATATGTACCCTTCTTACTGATAAAGAAGCGATTATATCTTCCCATTCAATCACGAAGACATGAACGTTGTTGTCACGCCGTTTATTGCAATTAGCCAACTTAATCGCCTATTATTACTGATATAAATTTAGTGTATTTCTATTGTCCGGTTTATTAATTTGTGTGATTGTGTAATTAACTGTTATAACTCAATTTTGTGTCTGCAACCGGTCAAAAATTTTAAGTACTTCGATTGACCTACATATTTTTGTTTCCGACTGTCAAATGTGCTCTTTCTTGTGATTGACTGTTAATATTCAGTATTGTAATTGGTTGTTTTTATTGTACTCAGATTTCATAGAAAATCGAGTGACTTAATTTTTAATAACAATTATCTTATATAGCAGTATAAAAGTAACGAATTTTTCTGCTAAGAAAAATTTTAGTGTTTCGTTATTAGATCTTTTTCACAAAACTAAAACTTTTTAATTCAATGGCTCTGTTCATTTTAATATTAGCCGTTTGTTTAGATTTTTCTGTTAAAGTATTTGTACAGGAATATGCGTAATCTGCAAACAATGATTAACAAATTAAATTTTCAAAAATATCTGTTACTTCATTTTAAATACATTTTACTACGTATATGACATTCATTCTTGTATATATAATAAAGTATTTTTACTTACAAAGAAACTTACTCTTATCCATGAGCCGTTTATTTTATAATCGATTCCGATTTGATGTGCGATCAAAAAATAATTATTTTAAAGTTGTATTTGGCCAAAAGACGAAATCAAGAAAACATGAAAAAATTCAACTGAAATCGTATTTTTTTAACGGAAATGGGATTATATAATTTTAATGAAATGAACATAATTTCAAAGCAAATAAATTTCAAATTTGAATTTCCAACACAACAAATGCTAGAGAGATCAATTATGACAATAGAAAATAAAATACGATGAAATCCTATTCCTTGTTCCTAAAATCTTCATCTCATTCATTTCATAAAGAGATTTATTAAACATTCATGACCATATTTAGGAAACAACCTTAAAGAGTATACTTAAGGCAATTTTCAACAAAAAAAATTGAAATTTTGTATTATGTTGGACAAACCGTTTGTAATTTATCGATAAACTTAAATTTTGATAAGGTACTGTCAGTCAGATTATGATGTTGTTACTGTAATACCAGTATTATTCACCGTATGTTTGCTTTCCCATAAAGAGTACAAATGAGCCGTCTTCTGGTCGCATTTGTTTTCAGTTACATACAAACTATTTTTCTAAAAATAAAAAGTTAGTTTAATGAGTTTTGCTTAGTTCACTAATGGATAGTGTTAAGTAGCTAAAAAAATCGCTTGAAGTAGTCTTCTGTTGTTTAAAAAATTTTCACCAAATAGGATCAACGAGTTCAAATCCATTTTAATCCGTTAAATTTTCTTATTTGCTAATAGAAACAGATATGAAATAGTAAACTGCATTTAAAAATAAATTCTGTTACGTATTAAAATTAAATTTATATTTATACAGGATTAAAGAATATTACAAGCATACTGTCGATCAAGAAAATATTCTTTTTTCTATAAAACACACACATCTATCTACTCGTATATTCTATTGTATTATAAAAAGAGAAAGAGGGTTTTTGTTTGTTCGAGATAAACAAAATAACTACTCGATCAATCGCAACCAAATTTTTACTACGATTCTTGCCATAACCGAGTAGGTGTTTTTATATATTTCATCTCGAAAAAAAAATATATACGAGTACATGAGATTTTCTGGTTGAAGCAATCTTTAATGAACTGAATTAATGAACTGCGAACTGGGTTTGAACTGAATGATTCGAATGAATAATATTACAAAAATAATATAATTAAATTTTCGTTAAATAAAATAATATTTAATAAATTAAAAAAAAATTGTTTAACAATAATGGGCTTCCCGTTGGGACTGCGTGTGAGGCTAGAGAGGTGTGTGGTATGCAGCACCTCGTGGGAGACGACCAATTATCACCTCAACGATAAAAACCGGGGTGCCCCTGGGGCGCTTTTGTAGGAGGTGCTCTTATAATATCTCTGGAAACAATCGTATGATTTTCAAAATTCAAACGGGATATTTGTTAGTACGTTAAAGGCTAAACTTTGCATACATCAGGCACACTCTCGATCAAACAGATTACGATTATTCGGAAATGTTGTTAGCTTCACAACCAATCTTCCGATTTTTAAAATTCAAACGTGGTATTTTTTAGTATACATATTTGATGTCTTTCTCTTTTCTGAAAATTGTAGCTTATTATTGAACTTATTTTTCTTCCTCTTTTATTATTATTCAAAAAAAATTTTTAATTTAAATTTATGAATCTATTAGTAAAAGATAACAAATAGTTGAAATTAATAGAGCCAAAATAATCAGAAATTTAACTGATCTGAAAATATTCTAAAATCAAATACAGAATATATTTTATGAATGAAAAAAGAACATTGCGAGGGGAAAAAACAGAGAAATAAATAGCCTTGTAGATTACAGTATAATACACTGCAGGATTTGGAAAGATAATCCGCTTTTAAAGTAAATGATATTTAAATAAATAAAAAAAATCAGTACTAAAATTGCAACGTAAGATTAAGCTTTCCGTTCTATAAAAAAATAAAAACAGTTTCGGTAGAGATTTAAATCTAGTGACAAAGTATTATTTATACCTAGTATGATTCCGAAAGGATAATAATAAAAACGTTAAATGAAAAACACATCTTGGAAGTGCAAAGGAAGATTTAAATAATAAAATAAACTTAACGGTGATAAAACTACAAATGGTCATTCAAAGAAGGAAGTGTTTGAATGAATTATGAGAAAAAAGGCTGGGATTATACGGATTACATGTAACTGTATCATTCTTTGAGAAACGTATATTTAAAAGACGCTTTCAGAAAGGAATATCAATGAAAATTAAATAAAAAGAAGAAAAATAAAAGTAAAGATGAATTCCGAGAGTAAGAAATATAAAGAAAACGAAGAACTGAAATTGAAAGCTAAAACCAGTAAAGGATAAAGTAAAACGATAAATATTTGATTTTTTCGTCAATTTTTGGCTGGGAATTTCACATTTTATTTTCTTCTGTGATAATATTGTAATATCTACATACTTATGAAATATTACACTCTCAATTATTTGTTTCTTAAATTCCAATTATTCTCATTTTTTATGATTTTACTTTATTAATCGAGTATCTCAAGTTAAGCGATCTTTTTAAATTACCGTGGTTAAATGTACAACAGGTGCATTACTTGTAAAACGTGCTTTTTATTCTATTACAGTTGCGGTTGAAATGCATAAAAGATTTTTTCTCGTATTATATATTTTTAACTGAACAAAAACAAAGAAGCTTTCTCAACTTAGTTTGTTGTATTTTATTTATTTATTTATTATACATATATATTCATCCCTTACTTACTCTTCACTAAATGGACTGATTTCCAAGATTTTTTTAAAAATGATTATAGAGTATATTCGTTTTATGCGTTGTAACTTTTATCCACGTAGCCCAAGTGGGAGACTTTTAAATCGAAAAATTAAGTGATCTAAATAGATTATTTGATGATCTTTTTTTAGTCAACATCGCTTAGTAAATGAATCGTTAGTAAGTATATATTCTTAACTGAAGCCATTCCTCATATTAAACGTAACATTTAAGAAAATTAATGGGAAAATGTAAAATAAAATAACATATATATTCATTATATAGCCTAAGCTCATTCATTATTGATACTAATCTTTCTGCATTTCTGTTCTTATATTTACCAAGACGCAGATTACAGATCTTAATGTTTCTTTTGAATGTTTTTTTTTTATGAAAAGTTCTGTTCGTATTTTATATTTATCTATAATTAAATTTTTATTCATTATTAATACGATATGTTCATAAATCCATAAAAACATAAAATCTAGGACTTAATAAGGATAGTTAAATGATTTTTATTTTTACATTCTTTACCTTATTTAATTTCACATTCAGATTATAATTAAAAAAATGTGGGCACAATTGTTTTACATTTGAGAGATTCATTAGCTGTAATTTCCGAAGCGAGCGGATGCTTCAACGCCAAAAAAAAAATACGAAAAATATACAGTCGACTCTTCAGCTATTTTTCTAAACGTAATATTAATTTTTTTTAGCGTTATTAATAAAATTAGGCTTTAAATTTGTTTTAGCATAATTAATTTGATCAGAATCTCGATGACGAAGTAAGCTTTTTAACTTCCTTTTAGAATACTACTACACCTAACCTAAATCCAAAATTTCTCGTTTAAGATTATTAATTTTGATATTTAACAATCCAAGAGATTTATCATAGTAAAAAATCCCTTTCGGCACGCCGGAAGATTTAGATTTCACAGGTGGGGATCACTTCAGGAGTTATTCATTTGAGGCGAGGCAATGTAAAGACCGGAGTCCCGATGAGAGTATCCCCTCGGGGGTCGCCTTATTTGAAGCATGGCAAGAACAGACCGAGCCGGCTGCCTGGGTGGGGTCTTGGGAACGGCATAACCGGGCCCATGGTTATTGCCCAGGTGGTTTGAGGCAATGGCAATCCCCAGAGCTGAGTTTCTGTTTGACTACGTATACGGCTCTGGGCGACGGGGCAAAAAAAGAGAAAAAAAAGTAGGATAAAAAAAAATTTCAATCTTAAAGTTAAGAAAAACTTCAACTTTACTCGATACAATAGTTTCATATGAAAAAAGTTTCACATGTTTAGCATAAGACAAGCCCTCCATCTTACAATTCCAGCAACATTTTGGTCATCCCTTACCATACGGGTTGGAAATATCAAAAATTGTTACAGACAAAGGTTTTAGGTAATGTATAGAGGACTAACGACCACTTTAAACCGATTCGATAAAGTGGTTATTAAGGGAAGTATGAAACTCCATTTTTGTCTTCGAAACTCCAATTTTTTCCAACGCCTGGGCCAATGGTTGTGGATATCAAAAAACTTTACTTGCATAAGATTTAGGCCCTTATCCAAAGAATAGTAGGAACTTTAAACGATTTCGATATTTTACTAAATAGGAAAGTTATAGCCATATTTTGGTTTTTTGAAAAAGCCCTCCCATTTCCATACCCATGGTCTGATTTTGCCTAATAACGAACTCGACCGAGATTTTCGGTCGTTATATTTTTGTATCAATTTGGAACTGATTGGCGCAAAATTACGGCAGTTATCGTGGCCAAAAGAAAGTGAAATATATATAAATGTACAAATAAACCTTTGAACTGACGGGGGTTTTAGGATCTGGGAGGTTAGAAACGCGAAATATGTCGAAATTTTCCGGAAGTCGAATCATAGTACCTATTACAATAGGTAATTTTAGGTAGCTTTCTTATGATATCTACCTAAAATGCTTGATTTAAAAAAAAAAATTCAACAAAGTTATAATGCTTTCCTGGCATTGGTTATTTATTCTTATATAATGGAAAAATAATTATACTTAAATATTTTCAAAAATTTACGTAAAATTTCTTTGTTGGAGTATGGCGTATTTACGATGAAATTTTATGGTAAAATTATCATTATATGTTTAAATAAACCAAAAAATAAGTAAAAAATTCATAAAAATTACTTTTATCAGCATCCTCACCTACCAAAAAAATTTATTGACTTTTTTCCGTGTACTATGTCAAATGGAAGAAACTTTTAGTAATATTAAAAGTTTAAATAATCCAAAAAAAATTTATAATTTCAAAACATTTATATTTTTATACTTTGATCGGCTCCCTCCACCACCAAAGTATATTTTATTTTTTATTTAATTGCTAGCATTACTACTATGCCTAGGAAGACATTAAAAAAATTCGGTTAAAAAATACGCAATAAGAAAAGGACTTATTGGAGTTTTTGAGGAGAAAATTTTGGGGCACCTTTTTTTTTTTAAAAGAAAATGGTAAGGAAAACAAGCACGCATGTACTGAGCTTAACATAAAGTGGCGTTATATTTGTAAAATTTTGAGAAAATTGACTCCCAAAACCCCCCTCTCCATCTTCTGGAGATGTTGACCCTAAAATTTTACCATAAATTGCCTTATAAACAAGATACTGTACCAAAATTCATCAAAATCGGTTTATCCAATTAAAAATAAGTTTTAATCACACCACCACACATACTCGTAGATGCGTACGTACGTTCGAACATTACCCTCCTTTTTTTTTCTTTTTTTTTGGCGTTCCTGGGTCATGAAACGTCGAGAATGCAAAAAAGGATTCTCATTTTTTTGACTGATTACTATACTTTCCTTTTTGTAGCGTAGCTGTAGAGCTATGATGCTAGGAAAGTAATACAGTACAAGTTTTTATTACTTTCTTTCGCAAATCAAATACTCTACACATCAGATACTATTAGTGTATTAAGCTGCAAGCTTTTCAAATATCAAATATCGAGAGGATTTATTATCAACAAGAAAAAAAGTGTGATGTGGATACCACATCCTTGCACATCTATTAAATTACATATATACATTTTTTTTCAAATGTAAAGTACATAAAACTTGATTTCACTAATAACTTCTAATTTTTTTTCATACCTTTTTTTATAGTTATTATTAAATTATTATTTATTGTAATTTTTTTTTACAATAAGAGGTTAGTAATTATTAGTAAGTATTAAATATTAATATATTTAAAGAAAAAAAATGAAGTCGGATTCGAACCGATACGCCTTCCCCGTGTAAGATCCAAATATTTCATTAATTAAAATTTTATTTAGCTAACTCTGGAACCAGTGAAAATAAGTACCGCTTATGATACGAGTATATCGTTGAAAGGGTCTCACTCAATGAGGGCTTATTACTGCAGTTATGAAAAAGTCCAAGTCTTTTGGATTTTGGGCTTTTTTGGATACTTTTGGTTCAGTCGATTGCAATCAAAAGAGGAAGTGCACAACTAAATTTTACAATAGTCCTAAATCCAAAATTTCAACATTCTACGGCTAATCATTTTTGAGTTATGCTAGATATATACAAGGAAGTAAAAAGAAAATTCTTTATTAAACGAAAATACCAAGGGTTATGGTTATAATTTTGAGAAGATATCTTTTTTTTCTTATAACTATGTGCAAAAAATATGTAATATTATTTTTACAACTGGAATAATTTTTTTCTAAGTTCATTAGCTATTCACATCTAAAACTAAATTATAGTATCACTTTATAACTATAATTAAAGTAGAAGCATTTAATTTATTTCGTCATGGAGCAAGCTGAAATGATAATTAATTTCACAGAATTTCTTTTTATGGTGTACTGTTTTGAAGTACTTCTCCAGTCATTTACTCCTACTTAACCTTTTAATTTTAGATTATTTGTTAGAGAAACGTAGAACATTTATTAAATACAAATCTTCAGTTATTAATCTTATACGATTATGAATCATAATCTTCCATATAACAATTTACCCCGTAACTTCCTTCTATGAGTGTAATTATAACTAATATATTTGACCCTACATGCCGTAACAATTCTTTTTATCTAAATAATTATTTAAAAATGGAAAGATTTAATTATTTAATAATTATTTATTTTGAGATAGATTTTTAAAATAGAATATTACAAAAGACGTTGCATCTGTTGCACACGAATGAAACGTAGGTTTAATCAAAATTTTTCGAATACAACCTCTGACGTATTTTCTTTCTTTGAAAGGAAAAACCTTTCCTCTCTTTGAGAAGAGAAAAAAGAAGCGAAAAAGTTTTTCTATAGTATGATTTTTGTCATCTGTGACACTTTCCTTGGATTGGGTTTACGTATTACTTAAATAATTCTTATAACTTTGACTCCGACACGGCAGCTATTTTGAGATATTTTTCATTCTCGTTGAAGCATGAATCAATTAAAGGATTATTTACTTGTTATAAGAATAAAATGATAAACACGTGACAACTTGTTTATCAAAGAAATTATAAAAAAAATTAAAATAATTTTAAAATAATAAATTTATTATTATTATTAGTTAATAATAATGTTAAAGCATGTATATTTAATATAATTAGAATAAGATATTAAGTTTCTCCTCCCGTATTAAAATACAATTTTATATAAGCGTCACAGTATTATTAATTTATTGGTAAAATTGATTAATAACTTTTGTACGGTAGTTTGCCTGATTTTATTCAATTATTCATACTGTTACGGTCCTATTTCCCATGAATGTAGTTCTGCCTGTGACAAATGATTGTATAAATTCATCTAATTTATTATACTAGTATTAAAGGTTTTTTTTTGTTTAACTTCCCTTTTATATAGAGTAGAATTATCAAACATATAATTTATGTTATTATTGAGAACCATAGCAAACGCATTTTTAAATTTTTTTTCGTAAAAGTTTGCAGTAAGATTCATTAATATAAGGTGGAACAACGTTCTTCAAACAACCTTTCATAAAACTTTCCCTTTCATAATGTGTTTCTAAAAACAGGAAGTGAAATATGAATTCACAAGGAGGTATATATTTACACTTACTGGCTATTACAGTACACGAAAGCCGATTACAGAAAATTTTAGTCTCTTCAATCAATTGAAACTAATGTGAATACGAACAACCCAGGTATGTTAACTAATACCCAACCCACAAAACTTCATTCTAAGATACACCCTTTTACTCACGTTGAAATTATCTGTATCACAAACTACCGTTAGCTAAAATTCAGCAAAATCAAGAAATCGTTTCAAGAAGGCTCTTTTACTTTCTAGCAAATATAGGTGGAATAGTTACATTAAAGGCGGGGAAGTATCGTGATCATATAAAAAACGGGTATCGCGTTTTTTGCAAATCTTTACATTTTAGGGTCTAACTAGTTCATCTAGGTATAACAAAAAATATGTATAAAGTGTGTGTGTGTGTGTGTGCGTGTGAACCTAT
This sequence comes from Lycorma delicatula, assembly GCF_047948215.1. Lineage (NCBI taxonomy): Eukaryota > Metazoa > Arthropoda > Insecta > Hemiptera > Fulgoridae > Lycorma > Lycorma delicatula. Next base: position 111,532,274 of record NC_134459.1, on the reverse strand, counting down.
GTACTTACTTTACATAAGCAAATCTATTAAATTTAAACTTATATATGAATATTCTTAGAAAAATTTTCTTTTAAAATTTATTCCGCAAATGTAGAAAATATATATGCTATTTTTTTGTTCGTTTTTTGGCTTTTTTAAAATTTTTATTTAAAACATTTTTTCTGTATTTTTCTTCATCACTTAAAGGGTTATTAAAATTAAGTTAGCTTAGACACTTGTATTATATTCCGAATCCAAAAAGAAGAAATTTTTTTCATTGCTTTTTTGAAAGTGATACTATTTTTTTTTTAAATATTTTTAAACAATTTTCTTTTAAATTAATTTGTTTGTTAAGGATCACTTCTATATAAATAAACTTTTTCTTAATTTTTCCCACAGAGTAAGAAAGCACCTAAAATCAAATTTGTTATTCAAAACTTGGAAATTTTTATGCTTAAATCTTATTTTGCCAATCAACAAGCAGCTGGCAAAGTACTGTTTGATTTGACTGGCGAAGCCGGGAAAGTCATGCAATACTTGTGCTGGTTGTAGTTATTCAACGTCTGCAGTGTGTTACGATTAGGCATAACTATTATTGTATATGTATTTCGTTGTATATTGATATATATTTTTATTTATCCTCAATTTCTTTGTTGGTATGCAACATTTTTCTATATTCCTAAGATTCTTGTGTAGTTTGTTTGGCAAATAAACATGATTATGATTAACAAGAGTGATTGGAAATGAGCGAAATGAAGACTATTAGAAATGCAGCGGCTAGATTGTACAATCTTGCATTGGAAATGAAGGAAACAGTCGAAAAACTAGAGAAGGATATAGAGGATAAAAATTCATAGATACTGGGGGGGGGGGGGAGATCTGGCTTCTCTGCAGAACCTGCTTCAGTCAGGTTCGACAGAAGAACTTCTTGTGTCGCTACAAACGCGTTGACCTGATCAAGTGTTCAAACAGGTCAAGCAGGAGAATGGATTTCCGAAGGTCTTGCAGGATTAGGCGAGGGTTTTCGTCACTACCGCTCAGTGTGACGGGACGAGAAGAAGGTTAGGAAGTAGGTTCATGCCCTACATGAAGAAGGTTTACTCAGTTGCACCCGTGGTGAGGAGGAGGCTTCTTGCGGAAGTCCTCCCCTCCAGCAACAGCCCGCCCCCGGAGGGAAGGAATGATGAGACAGGAGTCGTTTAGTCGGTAGGGTGCGGTAGGCTTTCAACACAATCTAACCCAACCCGTGCGAGTCCGACACTGCCTGGGCTTGCCTATGTGTGCGTAAATGGCATTTTTCTCAGACTCATTAATACATAAAAAAAAGAAGGATAATAATCTAATTCTACACTTTATCACATTCAAGAATACGGTACCGGTTTTTAAGCACAGTGTGCTTAAAATTATTTATTCGGTTTAACCGAATTTTTTTGTATTATTAGATAATAACTTAATAAAACGTCCACTTAAAAATACTATAAATCAATGGTGCTTAATTTAAATTTCTAGATATACAGAAATAAATACATAATTATTTTTTACTAACTACCTTTTCTTTCTTCCTTTTAGCGTGGTTTTGGACAGATTCGGCAATCAAACAGCCCTTGCTTTCCGCCATCTTCTGATCACTACTGAAAAAACAACTAAACCGCTTTCATATTCCTTCCACCGACTAAACTAGAAAAGGGAACGAACAAGGAACGTTCCATACACACGCGGGATAAAAAAAACTACCTTCCACCAGCACACCAGGATCCGCACTGCGGGAGCGATAGTGCTCTCTCTCCCACGCAGCCTCCTATGTGCGCATACACACATAAACCCCCGCTGGAACTGTAAAGCGCATAGTTTCATATAAAGATTTTTGTATCTTTTCATAAAATGGGGAATGTCTACTGACATTAAGATTCCGGAATAATCCCTTAACCAATTTCCTAATTGGCGTTCATATAAAAAAAATATTTTTTCCAAATATTTAATATTAAAACAGCTATATCAACTGTGTTAATTAAATATAAATGGATTTATGGGGGTTTTACCCAGAAAAAGCAAATAAGTAGCTAAATCGGTAAACTAAAATAAACAGCTGGCCTACACAGTAATTTTTGAGTAGAGTCTAGTTTCAAGGCGAAGTTCACATTCGTGGGGGATTGAAGCATTGACGTTTGTTTGGGTATAGACAGAGATGAAGATATAACATAACAGTACAGTCTGGGCTTAGGCCTACTGAACAAAGTGACATGCTTGTCAATCCGTTCTAAACAAAAAAATGTTGTCCGTTTAAAATAGGTTACTTTACTTTTTGGAACCTGTAATCTCTTTCTGATAACGGTAATTACACAATTAAAAATACTAATTTACATTACTGTATTCATAAATGAAATAAGTTTAGCCTTGCATTCCCAGCACTTTTTTGCCGTATATTGTGTACGCACCCAAGTTTCATCTAAGTCTCTTTTGCTGAGTTGCATTTTTTCTCAGACACCAAAAAAAATGTACGTTTGGCGGTAACATCATCTCGTTTACACAAAATCAGTCTATTGTTTTTACACATCCTGAATTGAAAACCCATAAATTTTATATCTTTCTTAGAATTCCCTACTAGCGGTAAAATTCAGTTCCTCGCGACAAAATTTTGTAATTTTCGTATAGCAGGTATTTCCTTACAGAATTGGAAATATTTCAGAAATTCTCTTCTAATAACACACCGCTCAAAATCTTCAATTTCGTAATTATGAGGAGTATATTTCTGTTTTTCTTTGGCAGATGAATTTAAGAAGCATTAGCCTCTGTTTCGTATCTGATTTTCCTGATGCCAATTAATGTAGACTAGCTTAAATTTAGCATCCCAAAAGCACGTTCCGTCGCTTTAATAATCCATTTTTACTTCCTTTTACGAAGTAAAGGAAGTAATGTGATCGCGAAAAATTTCGGTTTTCAGATTTCAACGGAAATATCCATTTTGACCATCCCTGAATCCATTTTGACTAGTTTTGGCGTGACGTCTGTACGTATGTATCTCGTATAACTAAAAAACGATTAGCCGCAGAATGTTGAAATTTTGGATTTAGGGCTGTTGTAACATCAAGTTATGCTCCTCCTCTTTTGATTGCAATGAACTGGACCAAAGGTGTCCAAAAAACCCGAAATCCATAATATTTGGATTTTGGACTTTTTGTTAACTGCAGTAAAAAGCCCTCATTGAGGGCTTTTCAACGATGTATCATAAGTGGTAATTATTTTCATTGATTCCAGAGTTATAACCAAATAAAATTTTAATTAATCAAATATTTGAATCTTACAAGGGCACATCAGTTCAAATCCGACCTCATTTCTATTTTTTTTTTTTTTAATTTAATTATATTGATTTATTAATAATTATTAACATCTGTAAAAAAAAACTTACAATAAAAAATAATTCAATAATAGCAATAAAAATAAATATATGAAAAAAATCACAAGTTATTAGTGAAATAAAATTTTATGTAATTTTAAAAATGTGTGTATGTAATTTAATAGGCGTACAAGGAAGTCATATGGTGTCCACATCAGATTTTTTTCTGTTGTCTATGAACTTAATAAACGCGAGAGGACACGCGCTTGACTACGAAGAGGTTTTCCGCGTTCACTTGTCATTTTAACTCGACTGCTTTTAAATAACAACTGTTCCGATTTCCAATGCAAAGAACAGAGAATATTTGTTTTTATTAGTAATGACACGTCTATAAATTACGTAATTATTATAACTACACACCAGTTTTAAGTTTTTAACCCATAATTCTATGACTGACGGATCTTTGTTCGTCATAATATCATTACTTAAACGAAAACAATCGATATACACATAAGAAATATATATATCTTATTTACTTGTATATTCTTTTTTTAGTATGATATATTTTTAACATGCTTGCATTTTAAAGTACATTGACTAAGAAAACAATTGCTCTCATTATAAAATAACTGGGCAAAAGATAAAATTCATTATTTATACAAAAATAGTCGTAATTAAGCAAAAGAAAAACTGATGTTTTATAATTAAACATTAAAATTAAAATGATATCAATTAATTCATTAATTTAAATAAAGCCTAATAAATAATATAATGTATGTAACAATATCAAGATATGTGTCTCAGCCCACCGGGCTAGTGATTAACTCGTCATCACATATCAGCTGATTTCGAAGTCGAGAGTTCTAAGATTTAAATCCAAGTAAAGCCAGTTACTTTTATGCGGATATGAATACTAGATCGTGGATACCGATGTTCTTTGGTGTTTGGTATGATAATTAACCACACATCTCAGTAATGATCGACCTGATACTGTACAAGACTACACTTCATATACATTCATACGGAACGGAACGCAATAATGGCGGGAGTTTCATTATTTTTCCCTTTAGATCGCTGAGCCTGGACAATGTCCCTTGCTGTTGTATCTTTCTATTATCGGGCGAGTTATTGGGTGTTATTTAGTGGTGGTGATAATTTATTTTAGTTTTATGTATGGACGGATTTGGTGATTTGAGTTCCTATCCGTATGGACCAACGTGAAAATTATTATTTACCGAGTCTGACCGTGTGAGAATGAGCTTTTGAGCCTCGTACTCCCGGCGTAATTCCCCCTTCTAACCGTCCGCTAAAGTCCTTTCGGTGCTAACGCCTTTCGGGCTAGCAGGAATACGCCTACCAGGGCCCTAGTTATTTTGGAGGAAGCAATGCGCTCCCTTCTCCGGAGGAAGTCGCATGTGCTGACTGATGTTATATTCATACGTATCATCCTCATTCATCCTCTGAAGTAATACCTTACGGTGGTTCCAGAGGCTAAACAGAAAAAGAGAGAGATCATGACATGTGTCCATACACACAGACAATAATGTTTAAAACAGCAATTTAATTTCACGACAGAAGTCACAATTACTTAACTAGTACCACTGGAACGTGACTAGACAGCAGTAGTTCGTAAACTCTCCGAATATGAACTTCTCCTTGTTGTCTTGTAGTTTCGAGTATAGTTATAAATAATATTACAGATATAAATAATTTATAGATGTAAGTAATAAAAATGAAATATTATTAGAATTTACTATTGATAGTTCCATATTTTGGCCAAATATTAGCATGGTATACTGTCTATTCAATAGCAAAAATATTAAAATATCTGTTTTAATTTAGGATTTAAAAAAATATATTTTTAAAGGTGAATGGGGACCAAGAACCTTGATAAAAGATTACTCTTAGTATTTTTTTTTTTTTTATTGTGTACTATGTGATGCATTAATAACAGTGTGCTATTATTTGCTATGCACAAAAGACTAATCGGCCTGTATTCAAACTCACTGCGGTCACTTCGTTTTCCAGTTATCTTTATTAAAATGGATAACTGATTTAAAATTTTTCTAAAGTGATGTTGGATACCCGTTCACAGTATTAAAGGTAAGTAATTTTAATTTCGATGAAAATACGAGTAGTATCGATAGCATGACAAATCATGATATCGATATTAGATAATTATAATTTTTTTTAAAACAGGAAGAAACCGATAATGCACACTAAAAACTAAATAAAAATTTTAAGAAATTTATCTGTTAAAAAATATGAGATAGTACTGCAACTCTAGAATATAATAAACGCTAGAGTCGATAGTCATTAGAAGCTGGTGGAGGTGGTAAACATACACCGAGGTAAATATGTACTCTTAAGAACACCTGTATACGTGAATATCAATCAGCTACCGAACCCATACTCCAGTCTGTCTAATATGATCTGATGTCATTTATAAGCATGCCGGAAGCTTAAAGAAGGCCACAGAAAAAATTATATGTCTGGAATTTTAAACTCTTGTAACTTACTACCATATCAGCAAACAGACATGACATTTTTAATCATTTTCCTTTAAATAAGAAGTTATACAGTAGGGAACAATTTTATCACAATTTAGAAGTAAGAATAGGGACATTTTAAACATGAAAGACTGTATTTTTTTTTTATTGTTATCTAATTCTTAAATCTTAGTCTTTAAATTAGTCAGGGTGAAAGCAATTTACAACCTTATTGTATTATTATCGAGAGAAATAATTTCACTCCCTAATAAAGTGTAAAATAATAAATTTTTCTATGTACTAAAATTTACCTATGGTTGTTATGTTAACCGATCAAATTTCAACCATTTTTTATTTTTGTTATTTTTTTAATAAGGCATTATCAGAAAGGAATTAATACTCAACCTTTATCAAAGAGTTTATAATGGTGTCCTTTTTATAACGTCTCCTTTTGATACTGATACAAAAATATTAATTAAGTCGTGTAATTAAAAATAATAATCTCCTTTTTACGCAATTACTACAACAAATTTCATTAGTACGTTAACTCGTTTCTGAGAGACAAAAGAAGAAAATCATATTTTTTTCAACTTACATATAAAGTATTTTGTTAACTGGTAGTTCTCTGAACAGCAGGAAGGACTCACTCAATTTTTATTAAATTTTATTTGATTTAAATATCAAAACATAACTGAATTAATAACTCAATTTTTATTAAATTTTATTTGATTTAAATATCAAAACATAACTGAATTAATAATCTGAAAATAAAAATAAACAATAAAACGGAATTGTGGATCATAATTGATTAAGGAGAGCTTGTCACTGCCAAAAATAGTCATACTCTTTTAATGGTAAGCCCTAATCCAAAGAAAACGGACATCATGTAGGAGGTAATTCTGCTAAATACATATATTTTTTGTTTTTTATTTTTTATATTTTTAATATTTTTTTTTTAAATAAAATGTCTAAGGAGATAAAGATTAAGATTTTAACAAACCAATATAAAATTAAGTATTTTATAGTGAAAAAGTACTCAAAGATTCGAAGCGATACAGTAATAAGAGATCGATCTCGGAGACAAACTTTAGGCTTAAAAACGGAGTAAGATATGAAAGATTAAAGTATCTAACTTGTAATGGTTAAGAGATTGACTGGAAATAGTAAATGACGTCAGGAATGAAAGGAGGATCACGTGTTCAATCATAAGCTTAGCGATGGAAACTCCCCTATCCAATGCAGCTTTCCTCCATTCCTGTTAAAAAAAGATAACAGCCGCAATTTTGAAATGGAAAAGCAAATGAAAAATCGTTAAACACATGTCATTCTACCTTGTGTAAAGGCACCTTATTGCTGATATATTTCATGAAAATCGGAAAAAATGTTTGGCTGCAAATACGTAAGAAATAAAGAAATAATTAAACTGACAAAAAGTCGAAAAAGTATGAGTTCCAATTTAAAAGAAGACCTCGCTTCACTTGTTCTACTAAAATTTCATTATTTTTAGATTCTGAAAAGTTTAAAAATCTGCAATTAAGTCACTTTTTTTACCCTAGTAACTACATCTCTATTATACATTACAAAAACCAAGTAAATAATTTTAGAATATTCAACAGACAACTAACACAATTTAATATTAATGACCAATATATATTCTAACTGAAAATACTTTGGTGTGTTGAACAATTTAATAATAAGTAATGAAAATCGAAGTAATTAAAATAATTTTGAAATTATCGTTGATATTATTAACTGATCTTAGTAACTGAGTAACACGCAAACATTTATCGATTTACAAATATCATACTATAACCAGTGCAATAAAAACTTTTCATTAGAATGATGATAATTAACTGAAATTGTGTTTTTTTTTTTTTGTTAAATATTTGGTTATCTGTCTAAATATATAAATGAAATGATAATTAGGGTCGTCCCTTGTGCGCAACACAAAAAACTACGGACAGATTTAAATAAAACTTTTCAGATTTACACCTTAGAAGCTTGGTCATTATTTCCAGTTAGAATTATCATGATATTCCTCTTCGGGATCACTGAAATGGCCACTGGAGTTAGAAATCCGTGTCAACAAAGACAGCTGATTTAGAGGTATACCTCTCTTTGTCTACAGTCCGTTCAAAAAGTTTGTGACGATCTCTCTCATCACAAGTTATCTTTCATAATTCAAGTTATTGTAGAAAGTTTTAATAAAAACATTTATATGATACAATGATTAACTCAACATTTATTTAATATTCATAAGCATTGAAATTTTTCTATTAATTAAATAGAATTATGAGATTTTATCACTTAATATTAACTACAATTAAGTTTCTGAAGGGACGGTACGTTAGGTACAATGCGCATGCGCTGCACTGTGCGACAATGAAAACTATACATCTAAATCTATCTGTCTCACGTTCGTTTTCCGCTCACGTTGGACATAGGCAGTGCCCGTTCCAGTATTTCTATATTTCAGTGTTCGGGATTAAGATGTTCATTAATGAGAAAAATTAATCCTTTTTACTTCATTATAGTTCTGTGGTACTTATTATATTTCCATAGTAAAAGTATACTAATCTTCTAACCAAAATATTTAATATTTTAAGTAATGTTTATAATTACTAGCAATGATAAGTTCAGTCGAAAATAGTACGAATATTTTGGCTTTTTAGATATCGTTGTATTATCAAAAGTTTAAAAAATATGCCTTAAAGAAATAGAAGTAATTTTTCTTATTATTGAAAGTCTGGTTAAAGAATTAAAGTACCATGGTCCTCTGAAACAGCTGTAGTGCGTGATTCTTGATTAGCTGCCGTCCGAGAGCGCAATGCCCAGACGCGAGCTGCCGTAAATTTGCAATGCGAGTTACAGTCAAATTCCTCACGAGTTAATACTGATCTCGTTGTACAGATACCATGGTAACATAAAAACAGAAGTGTAGGAGGGTCGAAAAGGAGGAGCTTACTGGTTAGACAGAGGCGAGCGACGCAAACCCAACCGAATAATATCAACATAGATGTGTAAAAATATTAAAGATTATAAAATACTTTTTCGAATTTTAACAGTAATAACTGCAGTACGATTAAAAAAAGTATCTTAGAGAAGGATCGACAATAGGAAATACAAACAAAACAAAATTTTACTTTATAAACAGTTATTTTACGTGATAAAAATAACTTAATGGTAATAGAAAATACTGCGACTTGTAGGAGGACGTAGCATGCCATTAAGAGTAGCTTAATAAAAAAAAAGCTTTCCGAATAACAATTATTTCTAAAATATTCTAAATAAATAAATAATTACATCAAAATAGTATTAACATTTTCTATTGTATGAAAAAATAGCCCAGTTTATTAAAAAAATGTATCTCTCTTATCGATTTTCCTCCTGTTTAGCCTCCGGGAATCACCATCAGGTCCTTACTAGAGGATGAAATGTATGGGTGTAAGTGAAGTGTAGTCTTGTATAGTCTCAGATCGACCATTTCTGAGATATGTGGTTAATTGAAACCCAACCACCAACGAACACCGGTAACCAAGATGTAGTATTCAAATCCGTATAAAAGTAACTGCCTTTATTAGGATTTGAGCGTTGGAATTCTCGACTTCGAAATCAGCTGATTTGCGAAGACGCGTTCACTATAAGACCAACCCGGTTGGTTCTCTCTTATCGATTAAAAATTTAAAAGTTTCGATAGGATATGCTAGAACTAGTATTATAATAATATATTAAACAATTATTTTATTACATAGTAAACAAATACAACAATAGTTTATCCGGGAACTTACGCTTACCGGATTTTGCAAGAGAGTATTTTTAACATATACTAATCTTGATATATCAGCTAATGCTGGCTGCAATAACAACGAGCAGCATATGTACTCACCTATCAATAACAGAGTCGATCAGTTGGGGAAACTCTCGTAAAGCCAAAGTCGATGTATTTACTGTAAGATTCAATTCAAAGTAAGTAATTTATATCGTTAATAAGCCTAAAATTTTTATCAGAGAAAAAACTGATAAATAACTGCACATAATTACGAAAATTTAATTATTCATTTTCAATTACTTATAAGAATCATTTCTCTTAAAAGATAATTTGTAATGATTATAAAGCTACACATTATATGAAAAAAAACAATTGATCACGGATAACTGCAAGTAATTTTAAAAGACATAATTTTATTATTCATTTTCAGTTACTTAATTTTTAATTACTTAAATAATTTCATGGAGTGGGAGATAAAACTGACTCCTAATGCAACATTATAAAAAGATTACTCTTTTCATATTGACAGATAAATGATAACCAATTGAAGTAAGTACCCTTGACACATTCAATATAATAAAATTACATGTCTACAAAAACGACAAAATTTTGGAAGATTATTTATTCTTCCTTTATAAAAATTTAAGTTAATAAATCGTTATAAAAATAGATTCATTCACAATAAAAAAACCGATTATTTTTAAAGTTGGAAAAAGAATTCTAGGATAAAACGGGATGGTTTTTTTTAATTAGCAACATTGTAATAAAGAATAGTTTTATTTTATTATTTGATTACATCAGAAAAGAATAAAATGTTACATTATACGATTTTTTGTAACCCTGTAACTCTAGAATGGATCTAACTAATTCTACGATAATAATATTGCAAGATTTTTCAAAATTTTTAAAAAATTGCTTATTATTTTTTAGTCATACTTTAATCAAATTATTATCAAACATTAATTGAGTTTAATTAGAGGATAATTTGAATTTCAAAAGATACCAACAACATATATTGAAATTTTTAATGTATTCATAAAATATCAAATAAATTTTCAATTATACATTTACCACACAAAGTAACGAAATAGAGAAGTTTTATACTCAAGGTTTTATAGAAGTTTTTATTTCATTTAGTTAATTAACAATCGTAATTTTCGACAAAAGTTTTTATGAATTTTTATAAAAGATTTCTCATTCGATCTTTCTGTTAATGCAAGGTTTTCTTCCTGTTAATTTGGAGTTATCCAATTCTTCGATCCTAAAAATCCGCGCCAAAAATCATCTGTATGTATATATCTCATCTGCGACCCCAAAAACCCCGCACAGCCGTTTTGAAAATTTTGCCATTTTTTACACCCGCACCCTTAATTTCGGCGAATACAGCTACATTCAAGGAGAAAATACGGTGATCATTTCAAAAATAGGGTTATCGGGTTTTTTGCAATTATTTACGATTTAGGTTCCAAATAGTTCATCTAGACCAATTAACATATGTTTGTATGTATGTGCGTACGTATGTGTGTGGTGCTGCTTTTGGACTTGTGTGTTAGGATTGATCAAACAGATTTTCTTCAAATTTTCCTCAAAAATTTCTATATATGGGTCATTGAACTTTTTTTTTTCGAAATTCGTTAAGCGGATGGGGATGTCGTGAAAAAAACTATTTCGATTTTCTTTACAGGAAACATTATTAAAGCAAATTTATTAACTATATAATACATACAATAATAATCCAAAAAAAGTTTTTCAAAAGATCAACCCCCTGTTTTTTTTATACAGAGTGTTCAAAATTATGTTACATTCAATTGGGATGAATATTTATCTATCTATTAATCGTGCACCAGACATGTACGATACTGAACTTTTAGCCTTCAATTAGGACTAGTGTTTATTCCTGTATATATTTGTTATGTATTAGCTGTGATTGCTTACCTCTTCGACGTAGCTCACTATAAGCTATAGGCTAAAGTTCAATATCGTACATGTTTGGTGCATCATTAATAGATAAATATTCTGATGTGGACACTACATGAGTTCCTTGTACGCCAATTAAATTATATATACACACTTTTTTTTAATGAAAAGTACATAAAATCTTATTTCATTAATAACTTCTGATATTTCTTCAATTTTTTTTTTATTGTTATTATTGTATTATTATTTACTGTACAACTTTTTTTACAATCAGAGGTTAATAATAATTATTAATAAATCAATATATTTAAATTTTAAAAAAAATAGTTAAAGAAAATGAGATGTAGTCGAATTCGAACTGATGTGCCTTCCCCTTATAAGATCCAAATATTTCATTAATTAAAATTTTATTTGGTTATAACTATGGTACTAATGAAAATAACTGCCACTTATATCGTTGAAAAGTTCTCAATGAGGACTTATTACTGCAGTTAAGCAAAAACCCAAAATCCAAATTATTTTGATTTTTGGCTTTTCGGGACACTTTTTGTCCCGAAAAGCGGGGGAGGAGCACAACTAGATGTTACAACAGCAATCATCCGGTTTCTAAAGAACGGCTAGTTTCATATTTAAAAAAAATAATTAATTAAAAAACCGTACTTCAAAATAACAGTCATCATAAATAAAAAATAATACTGGTTCAGTTCTTTAATTGGAATATTTTAAGCCGGCAAAAAGTCAAAATTAAGAAAGAAGGCTTCAGTATGTGCAAATTAAAAAAAAATGAACAACTGAACCAGTATTATTTTTGTACCTTTCAAAACAGTTTTGGTTTTATTAGGTAATTTTCTCCAAACTATTTCATTAATGCTTTTTGTTTAAAGCGATTTTCTTCAAGTTTTATTTTAAGAAAAAATTTATATAATTTTAAATTTCTTTCAAATACCGATTCTCAAACTGCTGGTAACTTAAATTAAGATAAAAACGTTACGAAAAAGTTTTGTGAAATAGATAAAATAAATAAATTTTAAATACATTCAGGAACTTTAAAAAAGTATTAGTCAAAATGAAAAGAATTCAATATAAAACATTTCTACCACCTTAATAACTTATTTTTTTTTTAGGAAGAAGTAGAAAATAATAAATTAACAGAACCTTAGTGTAAGAACAAGCTTTGAGAACACTTCATAAAACAAAATTTTTAATCTCGGTATAAGAAAGTTGGATGAAAATTAAGTAAATAATACTTTTTCAAGATTAATATTATTTGCAATGCAATTATACTTATTTAACTTTTTTTCTTTATTTTTACTTCAACAAATAATTTACAAAGCACTAATTAAAACTTAAAAAAAAAAAAAACGAAGGACTATCGTATTAAATAAGAAAAAAAGTACAATGAACACATCAGATCATAAAATATTATTTTCAAAAAATTTTCATCTGAAAACTTTCCCAGGCTGCATAGTTTACTTCTTTCTACGATCTCTGCTTTATCAAATATAATTTTTTTTCTATGAGTTCAGTTCTTTTTAATACTTGTTATAATAACAGGTGGGAGGGAGAATGAAACAGAGAAAGAACCACTGTGAAAGAACATAAATAAATATTTTATTCTGATAAAGTTAATTAAGTATATTAATCATTAAAAATAATATTAAATAAAATGTGTGAAAATTAATTAAATTATGACAAACAAATAAAATAACTACAAAATAATATTAACTAATTAGAAGGCATTAATACAAATATTTTAAGCAGATAATATTTGTCTACATTAAACTGAGTGCAGAAAATTCAAAATATTTTTTTTTTGTTTTTAATTATTATTAAAAAAACATAAATAATTCACGACAGAGTAATTATGTTTTTGTAAGAGAAAATCTTTTAGTTTTATTTTAAATAAATTGGTGAGATCTTTTAAATGGATCAGGAATTTATTAAAAATAAAAAACCAAAGTGTTGTGCTAAGTTAGACGAAAACTGTTTTCTTGTCTTGCTAGATGATAGAGGTATATTATAATAAATTTTACTAGGTACATAAAAAACAACCCACCGGGTTGGTCTAGTGGTTAACGCGTCTTCCCAAATCAGCTGATTTGGAAGTTGAGAGTTACAGCGTTCAAGTCCTAGTAAAGCCAGTTATTTTTACACGGATTTGAATACTAGATCGTGGATACCGGTGTTCTTTGGTGGTTGGGTTTCAATTAACCACACATCTCAGGAATGGTCGAATTGAGAATGTACAAGACTACACACTTCATTTACACTCATAAATATCATCCTCATTCATCCTCTGAAGAATTATCTAAACGGTAATTTCCGGAGGCTAAACAGGAAAAAGAAAGGTACATAAAAAAAACAGACAGCTCAAATTTTACTGAAAATATGTAGAAAAATTATTTTCAACAGAAAAAATAATTAATTTAAAATAATAGTGAAACGTACAAATTATCTTTAAATAAATATTTTATGTAACAGTAAATATTCAAAATAGTAAAAAATAAATAAATAAAAGTACTTGCAAGAAATATATTCTAAAGGAATTTTTATGAATTGGAACGAGAAGATCTTTATGAAATTAAAAGAAAAATAATGTTGAGATAATAAAAACGAAGAAACAACTAACTTAATTTTTATAAAAGGATCAGTTTGCCTTGAATTCTTTGGCAATGATAAAAGTAGATCACGAACGGAAAAGCTGCAATATAAAAAGGTGTCAGAAAACTATAAAACACGCCACCCATTCTTTTTAATTTATATTCAAAGAAATATGCAGAAAAGAAATTATACCAATTTAAAATTGAATGAAAAAGCTAATTTCCCATAACCATCACGTAAAATTTTTCATTTTTAAAAACGGTTCATACCGTTTTTTGAAAAGCTTGGTTGATCGGTATGAACCGATAACCAATAAATGGGTTTTACAATTTTAAATGTTTCACATTATCCGTCAATATTTTTTTAAGTATTGTAAGGAGGTTCATATTCATGTAATGCGAAATTTTTACAATAACCAGTCACGCAAAAAAAAAATCAAAACAAGTTCAATACAATAGGATTTCATATATTTAGGAATAAAAACTCGATAGAGATAATCAAGAAGGTTCAACTACATTTTTTAATTGATTACTTATCACTTATTCATTTATTTATTGTTATTTTAATGATCACTTATTAGTTTTATTTTTTAAATGGAATCAATGAAAAGAAGATTTTCATTTTGTCTCAAGTGAACGTTTTTAGTTCCTTGCATGAAGTAAAGGAAGTATTGTGATTGCGAAAAATTTCAGTTTTCAGATTTCAACGTTAATATTCATTTTAACCATCCCTGAATCCATTTTCACTAGTTTCGGCGTGATGTCTATACCTACGTGCCTACGTATAGCCCAAAAAACGATTAGCCGTAGGATATTGAAATTATGGATTTAAGTCCAAAATCCTCTTTTATTTTGGATTTTTTTCTTAACTGCAATAATAAGCCCTCATTGAGAGTTTTTGAACGATATATCATAAGTGGTATTTATTTTCATTGGTTCCAGAGTTATAGCCAAATGAAATTTTAATTAATGAAATATTTGGAACTTACAAGGGGAAGACACATCGGTTCGAATCAGACTTCATCTCCATTTTTTAATTTAAATATATTGGTTTATTAATAATTATTAACCTCAGATTGTAAAAAAAACTTTTACGATAAATAATAATTCAATAATAACAATAAAAAAAGAAGAAGAAAAAAAATATATATATATATACCACATGACTTCCTTGTACGCCTATTAAATTACATATACAAATTATTCAAAATAAAAAGTATATAAAATTTTATTTCATTAATAACTTCTGATATTTCTTCATTTCTTTTTGTTGTTGTTACTATTCATTATTATTTATTGAAAAACTTTTTTTACAATCAGAGATTAATAATTATTAATAAATCAATATATTTAAATTAAAAAAAAATGGTTAAAAAAAGGAGATGAAGTCGGATTAGAACCGATGTGCCTTTCCCTTGTAAGTTCCAAATATTTCATTAGGCTATAACTCCGGATCCAATGAAAATAAGTGCCACTTATATCATCTAAAAGCTCTCAATGAGGGCTTTTACTGCAGTTAAGAAAAAGTCCAAAATCCAATTTTTTTTTATTTTGGGCTTGTTTGGACACTTTCGGTTCAGTCGATTGCAGTCAAAAGGGGAGGTGCACAACTAGATGTTACAAAAGTCCTAAATTCAAAATTTCATCATCCTACAGCTAATCGTTTTTGAGTTATGCGAGATACATACGAACATACAGATGTCACGCCAAAACTAGTCAAAATGGATTCAAAATTGGTCAAAATGGATATTTCCGTTGAAATTTGAAAACCAAGATTTTTGCGATCACAGTATTAGTAAAAATGGTATTTTAAAAACTTTCAAGTAGAGGTTTTAAGAAGAAAATAATCTTAATTTAATTTTTAATATGAAGTTAAAAAATCTATTTTTATAAAATTATTATTTTGTGCCCAATAAAAATTTACTAAGACAAGTGTAACAGTAACAAGACGAATGTTAAATGATTCAAGCAAGTTAAAGAGGATCTAAAGGCAGCAAACATAAACGTGACGGATTTAAAAGACAGAAGAGTGCTTAGGAAAAAGAATTTTACAATTGAAAGTGATCCAGAAGGAGAAGAAAGAATGCGATAACATAAAGTGGTCGGAAGAAAAAAAGGAAGCGAAACAGTGAAAAAAGGAATACTGTAAAGATAAAAGACTAGCCAGAAGTTAACTGTTTTATGCGGTTCTATAGGTACCGGTGTTGAAAAAAAATTACTAAATTTATGTATAGATTTTGAGAATTTCAAATGATTTTATTTTTTTAGTAAGAAATAAAAATAAGATAAAAATTTAATGAAGTACAGAACGATACAATGTACCTGGAAAAGAATTTAATTATAAAATGAATAATAATAAACATAATTTAATGAAAGAAAACAAATTTTCTAAAGGAAAAGATACTGTAGTGTAAAACAAAACAAGTTGACTGAATTTTTCACCTAGAGCGAAAAGTTTAAATAGAAAACGATGGAATATATAAGCTGGGGAGAGACGGTATTGTAAACTAACAATTATAAAATATATAAGTACCCTGTAAAAAGTAAATTAATAAGTTTTTTTAATATAGCAAAACATGAAAGATTTGCTATAATCATTTTTGCTACCGTTATGCTCTGTATTCTTTCAGACTACCAGCTTTGCTTCTTAACTCATCGGGTTGGTCTAGTAGTGAACTCGTCATCGCAAATCAGCTGATTTCGAAGTCGCCAGTTCTAATAAAGGCAGTTACTTTTATATGGATCCTAGATACAGGCGTTCTTTGGTGGTTGGGGTTCAATTAACCACACACCTCAGGAATGGTCGACCTGAGACTGTACAAGATTACACTTCATTTACATTCATAGATATCATCTGCTGAAATAATACCTTACGGTGGTTTCGGAGGCTAAGCAGAAAAGGAAAAGGAGACTACCTACTTCTTAAAAAAAATCTGTTGTGGACACCACGTGACTTCCTTGTACGCCTATTAAATTACATATACAAATTATTTTAAAAAGAAAGTACATAACATTTTATTTCATTAATAACTTCTGATATTTTTTTATTTTTTTTTTATATTGTTATTATTGAAAATGAATCATTTAAATTAAAAAAAAAAAAATGAAGAGTTAAAAAAAGTAGATGAAGTTGGATTCGAACCGATATGCCTTCCCCTTGCAAGATCCAAATATTTCATTAATTAAAATTTTGTTTAGCTATAACTCAGGAACCAATGAAAATAAGTTCCATTTATGATATATCGTTGAAAAGCTCCTAAATCCAAAATTTCAACAGACTACGGCTAATAGTTTTTGAGTTATGCGAGATGCATACGTACGTACGTTCAGACGTCACGCTGAAACTGGTCAAAATGAATTCAGGGATGGTAAAAATGGATATTTCCATTGAAATGTGAAAACCGAAATTTTTGCGATCACAATACTTTACTTCGTACAAGAAAGTAAAAATGACCGGATACCTGGCGCGTAAAATATTAGACTACAGTAAAAAATTAACTGAGAATTAGACGATAAGGAAAACTAATCGGGTGAAGAAAGTTATAGATTCTAGAAAACAAGATTCATATACCTAGAATAAGTTAATCAAAATTATGCGTATTTATAATTTTTGGGAATCAAATTTTAATATTTATGAAGTAATTTTCTTAGAATAAAATCAGTCCTAAACACGGAACGAATAGATTTTTTGAGGTTTTTACAGTAAGTTTTGGATTAAGATGAGTTTACAGTTTTGAACATGGATTCGCAAAATACCGTAGTCGTGGTTTGGATTAGTTCATTCACCGAAGAACTACATTTTCTGTTTGGCTTTAAAATTTCTTATCGTGTCTCCTAAGCTCCTGAGAAACATGCGCATTTACACCATCATTAATCTTTTAATAGCAAAGAACACCTAAAATATTTGTAATCGTCCGAATTGTTTATTAAATTAAAAATGTAAATTACTTTTTTAACAGCATTTGGCTAACAGCCCAAGGCAATCGGTCTTGTCTACACACAGGGGTTGAACAGCCCTGAGTAGTACAATTAATTACATAATACCCACTGTATAAAGTAAAACAAACAAAAAAATTCAAATTTAAATACGATAAATTCACCTGGACATAAATCTCTATCCTATAACGTAACAGGATAGCAATAACACTAAACGTTATAGTATTTTTGCCCGTGGTATATAATTCACAACTATTTTATAACAATAGATTACACACTGGTAATTGTTAAACCAGATTTCTCGTTCATATTTTTAATTATATATATTTAAGTAGCATCGAGTGCTACGATTATTAATTAATAATCCTTAATTAATTTCAATAAACTACGGTAACGCGTTAATTAAACATAGTACTCGAAGTTAATATATTATCACTAGATCATAACTTACAATTTTCATCATGATAATTTTTGAAAACTTTCAAATGTTGCTAAACATTGGGTTGAAAGAAATTCAGTTTATTATTATTTTACCCATTAAAAACTTAGTTTTTTAATAATATATTAAATGAAATGTTTTTGAACATAAAGATATTTTTAACTGAACAATTCAATAAACTTTTACCAATTTTAAATTTATATCCCGCGTTTCAGCTTTTTTCTATCATCTGTAATACGATTATTTTATCATTTTTAAAAAATATTATTACACTTTTAAAAATATAATGATTCTGATATTTTTTTCGAAATTCCCCCCCCCCACAAAAAACACTTAATTTTTTAACCAATCGGGCAAAAATCGATGTATTTTTAATATCCAATGATAGGAATATACCTGTTTCAAAATAGCAGGAAATATTGATATTTACAATAACCAGGTTGGAGATATAACCAAATAACACGCTCTTTTATACCGGTCATTTTAAACATTTTACATATTAAAAACTAACCAAACTTAACCTACGCTCGCTAATCCCGACTAATTAACAGTAATGTTTTGATTATTTAAAAAAATAAATAATTGCAACGATTACTGAATTTATTATTTAAAATTCTAAACATTATTGTTAATTTGTAAGGTTAGCGAGCGAAACGAGCGTAGATTACAAAATAAACATTAATGGTTATAAGAATGGTAATATAAATAGTTATATCTGATTATTTCTCCAACCTGGTTATTGTTAATATCAATATTTCTTGCTATTTTCAGTTATTTTCAAATAAAAAACTGGCAAACTGTTTGGAGGGGGGGAGCAACGAAAAAGTATCAATTCTGATTTTTTTAAGCATGCATATGCTAATTCTTATTGTATATTAAAAATACATCGATTTTTTCCCGATTGGTTAAAAAACAAGTGTTTTTTGGGGGGTGGGGAGGGAGGATTCCGAAAAAGATCCAATGAGTCTGTTCATATCAGAGTATTTTTCATTTTAAATAGGATGCTGCAAGAGATTTTAATGAATTGTATAATTTCGTGTTTATTAAAAAGAAATCAACAAAATTATTTGTTAAAAAAATAATAGCCCTAATGTAACTTGATATTGCTTTCTATTTCATAACAAAAAGTAATATTAACAAGTTTAATTTTCACCAATTTATTTTATTACAAGTATAACTGAAAAAATAAAAAAGTAAAACCGTTTTTATATAAATAAAAACAGATATTTATAAATCATGATGACATAGCAAGAATTTATTAATTTACTTATAAGGTTGATATGTATCTTTTTTATTTATAAATGATTGATTCATGAAGTTATGGCTATGTTTAATAAAATTATAAAAACAATTTACCAAATCATGTTAAAAAATCGAAACATGTTGTAAAAATTAATACATAATAATCTTCTTTTTAGGAATGAAATCTGAAAATATGCTACAGAAATTGTATTAAACAGTTTACCTTCGATTGCCTGCAGATATATTAGAACAGAAACGATAAACTGAAATAGTATGATATTAAATGAATGCGGGAATAATATTTATAGAATCATAATTCATTCATAAATATAATTATTAATAAAGAAAACAGACTATATGAAAAGCATCTTACCACGCGGAGTTCCAGTGCATCAGTATACCTGCATAACACAGTACCTATAATTTATTTCTACTGAAAATATTAGTTATAATCTATTAGATATTTAATAATTAATATCGATCAAAAAACAAAAGAAAGATTTGGAAATTTAATTAAACCATACCATTTCGTTAAAATATAAACAATAATTAATGAATGGCAATCAACAACCCTTTCTTTGACTGCACTTGGCAGATATCGTAACTACAAGCATTCATTTCTTTTTAAATGATTAAGTAAGTTAATTACGTCAAATAACATGTAACAGAATGTTATAATACGTAATCCAGTTTTAAACAGTAGGTAAGTTAAGCTATTAAACAAAGTAATGACTTCGTTTTAAAAGCCGATAAATGCTACAACTTTACCGGTAAGAAATGATCATCTTACTGAACAAGCGTAATATAACACAAAGCTAAAACGATAGATACTTTATAATGCACACTACATGCAGTGACAATAAACTAGACGATTTAACAATAAATTACCTTTTACACCCGAACGAGTGCAAAGATGGAAACGGCACTCACACTGGACACTAGACCGAACTCCACTTTACGCGGAGTTACTAGTTGACAGAACGAATACGATGACTGTGTTCTCGTCGTTCTGTGCTGCCCCCGACCGCCCCGACACCTCCTTCTACCACAAACGCCTCCGTCAGACTGCAGCAGTAGGGTGGGGGAAACTCAATAATATTTGCAGGTCAATGCGCAACACTTGCACCATCTACCGGCCGATAAAGTAACTCTAGTATTCTACATAATCAAACCATTACTGAATGCTGTATTTTATTAAATCAAATCTGATACTCTAAAAATTATTGTACTTCTAAAACGCTTTTTAAACTAATTATTAATATTAATGTAATAATAAACAGCAGGACAGAATAAATTTCCTTAGAATAATTATGTAACCCAAAATTTAGCTATATTAATAAAATCTTAAGCATTAAAATCATTTTTGGGTTAATAATGATAACCTATATAATTTACATTGTTCTATTACTAATCGTATAGAAAAATATTTCATCCGAAAAATCTACCGAATTTTACTTTATCACGACTTGGTATTTAAAATATTCCTTATTTTTTTATAATGAAACTGAAAAACAGCGTTGAATTAGGTTAGGTAAAACAAATAAAAGCCTATTTCATTATGCTAGATATTTAATGGATTTAGTTTTACATATATATTTTCACAACCAAAGTGGTTAATTTTCTCCTCTGAAATGTCCATTCCAGTTTTTTTATATGGCTGCATTGCAAGTAAAGCGTCTGAAGTACAAGAGGCACAAATCAGAATGGCATTCTTCAAGAGCAATAGTGTTCACTATATAACTAGTCTCTTTGGTCAAGTCTGTGCTTGTAGAATAATTGTATCATTTACGTTTTGGTCAGCTTGGCAGTTGTTATACAAATGTACATTATTTGGCTCAGTAAAAGCAGTTCACCCCTTACTTTCCTTAAATAACCTAGCACATGGGATTCTTAAGAATTCATGCATACATTTATATTCTTGAGATTTTTTTTGGAAATGACTCATGTCAGAGTACCTATATAACCATTATGTTTATTGTATCTAACAATTCAGTGTTTGATTCTACATTGTTTTTTTTTTTTATAAAGAAAATTTAATAGAATTTAAAAAAGCATAAGAAATTAAAAATAAATTTCAACTAATATGCAATATTATTGCAAAAAAAATCACTTTTAATTATTTGTTTATTGTTACTACTAAATATGAAATTTATTCATCTTTCATATCTAGATTATTTTGTATTATAATAGGCTACACAATCACTGTTTGACAGCTGCAATTTTCCTAACTTAAGATGTTATTCATGAGACTACTACAACTGAAATCTATATAAACCCAAATAAACATAGATACTTAAATTCAACAAATAGTTAACTTTAAATAAATTTGAATTCATTATTCTTGCAATATTATAGAAATAGCTTTCACAACTGCTGATTATCAATGAATCTAAGCTGACAACCAGTGGGGTTATTAGATTAATTCAAAACTACTATTTAGTAGTGAAAACATTTACAACATATGTATTATTTTTTCATTTTAAATTACAATATTATTATAGTATATTATACTATACTGTTTATATCTTGTATATTTATATATTTAAAATTTTCATTCTGGGATCCTGAATGATGTTTAATTTTTCTTGTTAAAACACTTTTATTGTGTAAATTATGTCAACTACCATATGAATAATAACTAATATTTGTAGGTGATTTTTTTTTATATCAAAACATGTTGTTTTTTCCTTAATTACAATGCAATCCATATGTATTTTTTTGAGAGTATTCACTTAACGAATTACATTATTTATACTGATTAATCTTTTTTTCTTTTACTTAAATGAAAAATATTCTTGTTAGGAAGGTAGAGGCAGAAGATGAGACTCAAACGACTAATAACTGACATGCCAGTGTGTAAATAACTATTAGTCAATTGTATCTTTTGCAATGAAAGTTTCATATCTGATTGTCTCAATGAAACAAATGGTAGCATGCTTTACCTGTTATACTTAAGGTCTCAAGTTTAATTTCCAGCTAGGATTCTAAAAATTTATGTCATCTTAAATGTAACTACTCTAATGACCTCAATAATTGATGACAAATAGCAAAAGTTCCATATTGTCATATATGTAAATTCATTACATTCAATTTTTTATCAGATTGTGATCAGAATAACAAAACAGTAGACCAACTAAAATCAAGCTGATTTCATAAACTAACTTACAATAGAAGAACTTTTTAAGAAATACAAATCTTACTTCACTTTAAAAAAATTATTAAAAATTTACTATCAATATTCATGCTAATGTAAGAAATATTTCTGAAGTGAATGTACATGTCATAAACCACTCTACAGTCCGAATGTTTTTTACAATTCATTAATTCCAACTTTAAATAAATTGATAACTATTTCTTCTATTAAAGATATTGTATAAAGACACACAGTTTGTTTGTTTATAGTGACTGAAGAAACTACTTACCGTATAAAAATTCCTTAAAAGTTTACTTCTTCCATTGTGTAGTACGCTATATATGGGAATTAAATCAACCCATCTACTCCCTCTAACTATTCCTTTATTTTTTATGATATATACTGATTAATAATGTAAAAATAAATAAATAATAGATTTTTGTAAGATTTTTTTAACTTTAACCAAATAATCCTTCCTATAAAGAGTGATTCAGTGAAATGGCAAATTTTGAAAACTGGATTGAGCCAGTTAAATAGAGACAACTGGGTGAAACAGAAACCATAATTAGACCTCATTCTAGCATTCAATTATATTGCACATGTAAAGCATTGAACAGCTTACCTCTCTTGTAAAAGCATATCTCATACTATAAAACAGTGAAACTTTTGGGTTTTTCATACTCAATTTAGCATTCTTCATAACTGACCAATTCTACTTGTCTACTCAATCAAGTCTGGGTCACCAGAATTTTGAAAAAAGAGGCTCAATATTTTAAAAAAGGGTTAGGAATAGAAGAACAGTGCTTACTCTGATAAACATTGAGAGAGAGAAGAAATAGCATAAGTCCTCGCAGATCAGCACATTTGCATTTCTTAGTACTAAGATATGCTCTATCTTCTGTGCTACAATAACATGCTGACAAAATTCAAGTTGTTCATACTCTGAAGTAAGATCAACATGAATTTAGGAAGGAGCACAAATTCCACTGAGCTTATTTCAAAGCATAACGAATAGATTTCACTTAAGGCTTACCTAGTGCTTGTAATGAGATGGTCATCTGGCTGATGTCATTTTCAGTGAATAAAAAAAAAATATTTATCTACTTTTGTTTGGTACCAATAAATTTGTTTGAAATATTCATTAAAGAAAGGGTAATAAAAAATATATCTTGTGTCTTTTTGATCCAATTAATTTTTCCTCTAGAATATTTATTGCTGCTGAACAAATTATACTACTAAATGACAACGGGGTATGATTCTTCTTAAATACATAAATATATTTTTTACATCTTAATATCTTCTATTGTGTTTCTATACAACCACATAAATAAACTAAGTTAACTCTAGGGTCAGATAACCCAAAGGACTGATTGTACTTACCCATAACAAAGAGTGGAACGGATACAGTAAAGCAACAAATTCTTTTTCGTAGTTTTCCTGTAGGAAGACTATTTGTTTCCAGTAGTAAACAAATCATACAAATTTCTCAACTCAGGAACACCATAAATTTATGTTGGTAGGAGTACTATGTATGGTATATTAACATAGATTAATGTTTTGGAAATTGTTCATAAGTGCTTCATCTGGAAAGATTTAAAATATTTATTGTATTCCACATTTCCATTTTATTCAACTGCTGATCTATATTCATGCCATGTCTGTTTGAATCCAGTGAATGGTACTTTTCTTTAGTACTTCCTACAATTTAGTTGAATTTATATAAAGTATTATGAACCAAGTTGTATTAGTATTTTTATTTCTCCATGCAAAGCATGGATATGTTATTTCTACGAAGTTGTTTCTGCTATGAATTGTTTACATTTGTGTTTCTGTTTTGGTAAGTTTCCACCAGTTTTTTTTTTGAAGGGTTAATATTTTATGGGTTAAAAAAATATGTTAAAATTCAAAATAAAATATGTAATATATAAGTCATAAAAAATATGGGCAATTCAAAATATGTTATGGGTTAATATTTTTGAAGGGTTGCAATATTTTATGACTAAAACTAAAAAAATAGCAATTTTCAAGTTTTACATATTAAGAGAAAAATGATAAGTGAGAGGCTGAATAATCTTAAAAAAAAATAAATAAATTGCCTTTCATATGGTGTCACTCAATCAGTTTCATATACGTAAGAACTATCATATTAATCAATTTATTTCTGTAAAAAATTGTTGGTATATCAACTCACAAGCATGCTAAATAGAGATTAAAATTAAATTTTTTTTTCTTCAGAAGACTACACAAATATTACTTTTTTTTTCATTTTCTCAAAATTGATCCATTTTTTCTGATCCTCTTTCTTCCTTTATCACAAAAAACTTTGCATTATAAGTTGTTTCTTTAAACAGCCCTCCTCTTTTATCCTTAGGTTTTGAAGTTCTTTTATTATCTGTTTTATGTATCCTGTATGACTTTTTAGTTTTCAACGTTTTCTGAATTTTATTTATTTAATCTTTTTAGATTCATTCAGAAATTTCCTTTTTCTGGCTGCAGATTCCAATCTTCTTGAGTTTTATAAATTTTTTTATTTAATTTTAGTCTGTATCCTTCTTCGGTTTTTTGGGACTGTAGATTATCCCTATGATTTCCCTTTTGATTTAAAGATTTTCTAGGCTGATTAGATTTGTTGTTTCAAATCCATACAAGCACACTGATTTAACTGTATAGTATTGTAATACCTCAATTTTGCATTTATAGAAAGATTCTTTTTGTTGCCAGTTTCTTTGGTTAGGAAATTTAATTTTTCTAATTTGAATTTCCAAAGCTGCTTTGTCTGTCCAATTTTTACTGATTATTTTTCCTACACATTTAAATCAGTTTGAAATCGTCATTAACCCAAAAATGGAAATTATCATTAATTTACTTTAAAAAATCTGTACTGAATATACATGTTCTATTATAAGTGTCTTTAGAAAGATATTCTTCGTTAAAATAAGTAAACAAATTTTCTGATCTGAAGGATGAAATAACCTTTATTGCGAGTAAAATATAATTAAGGACTGTAAAATTAATGATATTCTAAATCAAATCAAGACCTCTTTTGAGGATTCTTAAAACTTAATACTCAAACATGTTTGAGCTTCATATAAAATATATTTATAGCAACTATAATTTTTCTTCAATTTGGTAATTTTTCAAGACATGAGCAAAACTGACAACTGAAAATAATACTTTATTTATATATTCTTCTAATGCAATTCAGAATGAGATACTTGAAAAAATGATATTGGCTTTTACAGAACTGTTTAAATAGTGGAAACTGGGTAAACATGAGCAGTATTAAAATTATTCTTAGAAATATTGATAATTCTGAATAAAGTTATTTTATTTATATCTAAGAGAAATACTGGTAAAAGTGAACAAAAATAACAGACATATTTTAATGAGGATTTACAGCAAATCACCAATTAAGACTTTTCTATATTATTTCCTTATTTTTTGAGGAAATAAATAACTTTGGATTTTGTTCTTTTATTTGACAATTTGCACATTTTTTGTAATGAGGTCAATCCCTCAAATGGTGAATGTGTTATCAGTGTTTCTATACATTTTTTATTACTTTTTAGGGTAGTAATCTAATTTTTCTAATAAAACACAGATATAACTTCCAATTCAACAACAAATGGGCTAAAATACGCAGCCAATATGTGGTAGTGGAGAGTAGAATATCATGGAGCTGATGTGGAACACTTTTTTTTTGTGCAGGTAAATCTAAAGGAGCGTTTTATACAGTTGTTGGAAGAAACATTTGTTTCTTACCAATTTGAGATTATGATTTGCAAAGAGGGTCATATAAAAGTATTCAGCTGAGCAATTAATAGTATGCCTCTTGGCTGATGCAGTAATTTTTCAAAACTTGGAGGAGGATAAGATGACAACTCAACATACTAGGCTTTGATTATAAAAAGTGGATGTGGATATCACATATTTATGTGTAGTCATAAATATAAATGTTTACAAGTATAATGCGTAGTAGGACAATGTAAATGTTAGTATAAAAAATCACTCTAATTTAGGAATCAGAACACTTTAGACACACTAAAGTTACATTTTAGATAATTAAAATTATTTTTAATATACTTTCTGTCAATAATTAAAAATTATCTAAGTTTCTTTAAATTTAAAATAACAATCTCACAAAATGTACACAACAAAAAATACTGCAACACCAATGCCAAACTTTTAAGAGATGACATTGAGCAGGCCACTATCTAAAAAATACTGTGAAATGTTGACTATAAAAATCTACACATCTCATACTGTTTTTTTTTTTTTTTTTTGTACTAGAAAATAATTATGTTGAGTATATTTTCTCATTTAAAATAAAAAAACAGAGGTGAAATGAAAAGAATGGGAGGAAAATAAAATTTAAAATTTTAATAAAACATTTTTTATTGTATACATGTATATACATATACACACACACACACACACACAAGATATTGCTTTCAGTCAAAATAGTAAACATTAAATAAAATGTTTAATATTTATATAATAATATATATCAAATAAAATATAACAATAAAACTTTGAAAGACATCCAATTAATTAGTTTTTTTATTCATTTTCTTATTTTATAAAACTTACTATCTTTATTTAATACTATAATGTAATAATAATATAATAAACATTTTAAAGGATTAACAATAAATTATTATGGTATACAAAATCTAACTAATCATATTTTTGAAATTGTAGAATGAATTCTGTTTACAGGAAACACATAATGAAAATATACCCTGCAGAAACATAATGGGGCCACAGATAACTTACAAATATTGTTGCAATTATAACTAACTTCACTTCTTATATTGCAGTTTCCCAACCATTATTTTATCATTAATTGGGAAATCAATATCGCCAAATTTTTTTAAATTATAAAAGAAAATTGACATTCTACTAGCGTTTTTCTACATGGTCTTGGTTTCCAATAGGGATTAATACCTTATACATCTTAGTAACAAACGGTATTTTATCAATGTGATGTATAAATTTAATAGAAGTTTACATCAGAAAACCGATACAGTGCTAAGATTCATCATCAGGAACATATTATGTGATCACTATAATTTCAAACAATCACAACAAACCAGATTATTTAATAATAAAGTTAACTCGGCAGTGAATACAAATGTAATATCTAGGATGAAATTTGATTATTAATTAAATACCAGACCTGTAAATATATTATTTAACAGAATGAAAAAATTAGCATCAATGAATAAAATGTAATTCTAAGGCAATATTAAACAAATTCTTAAACATTAAAAGAATCATTTACACATTTACAAGAAAATGCAGATGATGGGATCTGGGCAAGAAAGGAAAATCAACCACTTTACTACTACAAAGTCCAACTAGAATATGTAACTTGAATAAAGTCCAACTACACCTGAATGTACTTTAGACAATTTCAAGTAGCAGAAAAAAATGCCTGGAAACTGAATCAAATTACACTAAGGAGCTTTCATAAAGATCCAAATTTATTTGTACAGTATCATTCTGTAAAGTATGTACCTGATGTAATTGTTTTAACACAGTAAAAATTCTTTTTTTTTCAAAATTTTATCAGTGAATTAAAAATATACTATTGTTCAGACAGTATACATCTGAAAAATATAGTAACAGTAATACAAGAATATATTAATAATACACAGTCAGCAAGGTTCTGGTATAAATCATCCTTGTCATTATCAGTCCAAAATTATAATATAGAGGGAAAATAATAATAAAAATAAAAAATTACAAATAAATATTTAAAACAAAACATTTACAATATCTCAAAAATGCTGTGAATTCCTGCGATATTTATAAATTTTAAATAAAAGCCACCATATATAACAATGTAAAAAACTTTTCATTAAAAATATATATAAAACTATTGTTTATATTTTGAAAAATTATAATATGTAATTAGTAATAAATCACACACCAAGTGTTCATTTACTTTCATTAGAGAATATCAATGTATTTTCTTAACTCACAAGAAAACTTAAAAAATTTTTTTTTTAAATTAAACATTTTAAAAATTCAGATCAATTAATTATTATAAAATATAAATTACATTCGCAATTGAAACGTGTTTCAATTAAAAGATCTTTTAATAGTAAAACAATTATTTTTAATGATATATCACACAACTAACAGATTCCTTTATTAATTAAAATTAACAATACTTATGAAAAGAATAATGGTAACATACATATTGTCTTATAATTTAATCTTATTATAATTTCCAATTTAATTACTTAATTTCTGAATTACTTAACTAGATAATGTATATATATGCAATTATTAATTTTTACAGACTGTTGAAGAAAAATACGGTATTACTTTTGTACTTTTGGTTGCATGGTGGGAATGGGGGGGAGGTGAAAATGAATTTTCTTTGTTTTGAGATATAAAGAGTACGAAAATACCATTAAATTAAATTGGGGTTTCCTAACATAAACATATATTTATAAAAATTTTTGGCTTGAAAATCTCCAAACTATTACATCAATATCACTGAAATTTAGATATGTTGCAGTAGTGTATCTGAAGTTGTGCATGTGAAAATTTTATGAAGACTGGTTGAACTGTTCTTGAACTGCACTGAATGTAAGTTTGAAAAATCTGAGCAGAACAAGTTAGAAGCATGGTTCATAATGATGCAAGTTGGAATGCTGATGTTTCTTTAGCTGCAGTATCTATTGTTAGCAATATTAAACCAAACTAACAAAAGGTCGGCTTTTTCAGAAATTACCTGATTTAAAAAAAAAACATTAACCTCTATACCAAATATGTCTAAAAAACTAAACACACAAAACGTTGTGTTACCTATTTTTAATGAATTTATAGAGAATTTATTTATTATCAGTGTATTTTTTATCCCTTTTAGGAATTGCACTGAATGTGAATTATCATAATGGTTGTTTCTTAGAAATTTCACACTTGGATCTGTTATGGTTCTTAGCATCTATCTGACTTTAGTCAAAGTACAGTGTTGTTGAATGTAATATGAATATTTATAATTGGCTGGTCTGCTAGTATGCTAGGAATAAAAGTTAAATAATACAGATGGTAATAAACTAATACTATATATAACTCATATAAAATTGTAATTCTATAGCAATAATGAAAAATAATTTTTGTATTCTATTTAACAAAACTTGGATAAATAAAAACAAAACAGAATACTGTTTCAATACTTATACAAAACATTCAGTTGGATTACATTAGGTTAATTAATTGGCTTAATGAAATATCAGAGATATTAAAAAAGAGCTTATGTAAGCTATTAATTCTGCAATACAAAAGAATGGAAGTGATATCAAATAAAAATAGTTTTTAATGAAACATATAAGACCTACTGCTAATTTATCAGAAATAAAATTAATTAATGTAATTAATTGCTAGAAATTAAAATACTATTCAGTAATTTAGTGTAAGAGAATTGGAATGTTTTTGAATATAAAGTAAACAAAACTAAATGTTATTTTAATTTCTATAAAGATATAGCAGAAGTTGAATTATTACACTATTGAGCACAATTAGGCAGAAAAACTTCATTATACTAAAAAATAAACAAGTACGCAATTATTGAAATACTATTAAAATAAAAAAATAAATTATGAAATATTAAAAAAAAAAAAGGTTTTAATGAACTTGATTGTAATAAAGAGAATGAATAGAAATATTCCATCATTAACATTACCAAGAACATCTCAGGGAATAACAAACTGAATTGAAGTAACTAGAGCAAATGGTTAAAGCCATGTTGAATTAACTAGTCTTGGTAGACCAATGAAATTAAACAAACCAACCGATAAAAATCTTTACCGAGACATTAAATTATGTTTTCATATATAATACCTTGTTATAAAACATTGTTAAATAGTTTGCAGAATGCTTTATATTTTTGGTGTGATAAACTGTTGATGACACTCTAAATTAACTAAAAAAGATGTGATTATAAATGGGTCCTTAATCAGTGAAGTTAAATTATTAAACTGATTAGAAAATTTTTAATACGAAATAAAATATTACCAAAATGTAAAAAAAATTACTCTTGGGATGATTTCAATTAGTTTATAGCCTAATTCAACATGTGGAATTGTATTATAAAGAAAACTTATAAATTGGAAAAAAATTGTTAAAAAATTAATAATATTTATTTATATTTTATGTTCCACAAAATTAAAAAAATATTTCAGAGAAAAGTCACAATTATTTTTGTTCAGTTATCAAGCAACTGGTCTTGTCCTATGCATATAAATGAATTAGTAATTTCACAAACTACATTTCATAATTTTTTTTAGCATTTTTGGCATTGAAGTACACAATAACCTGCTACTTACGAATAAATCTCTTGACTGTACTGGAATATAAAATACATTTTTTTCCTCAACTATTAAACAACAGAAATCAGTATAGTATATTTTAAGGGGTAAATCATTAACATTTTTAAAGTAAGCTATAAATTAATGTTTATAGTTATTTTAATTTTTAGCATTCTAAATAATGTGACAAAAATTTGGTCAGTGGATGTAAAATGTCAGTGACCCGCAATATTTGATTGAATGAAGGTGAGCAACGGAAAAGATCTCAAAACTCTGCTGGAGAATTACATGTATGACAAATGAATCATTACTTTCTTTCTCACACGACAATCTAGGAAAATATTTTCTTGTGCAATGTATAATGAAAAATATATATGATAAAAGTCCTGGAAGGAATGATGGTGATGATGTCATGTTTTGATAAACCATATAAAAATTAAAAATATTTGATTTCCTAAAATTCCTTTCTCTAGTAGTTATAACAAACCATAAAATAAAATTATTACTTAATCTATCTTTTCTTTTTTGACGATATAAATCATGAAAACCAGGATAACCTAGAGCTCACAATATATAACAATTCATAATCATTTGTTAAAAAATAAGTAAATCTACTGACAAATTAAGTACAAGGTACTTTTGTAATTCAATATAAGGTTTAATTTAATTTGTAAAAGCACAATAAAATCAATGAATTTAACAACAGGAAAATATCATTAAGTCTTTAAATACATTTTATACTGAAAAAATAAGTACAAGAAAATTTACTAGCTAAAATAGTACAAACAAACAACTATAAAGAATACTGGGCAAAGAAATCAATAAAAATAATGCAGTTATTACAGAATAAAAAATAGCAGACTGAATAAATTATTAAAATTTACTTTTAAGTTAAATGTAACATGGCTTACACTATGCAGCAAAACTATTTAATGAATAAATATTTAAATCGGGATATCTTCCCCTTCCCTAAACACAAAAGTATTTTACTGTAACTATAATACAACAAAATGTTAAATTAGCTTTAGAATACATACATACATATTTCAAGCTTTTAAAACAATAAAAAAACCCATTTTGTATAAATATTCAGATCTAAAATTACTCTGAATCTTGCAAAGTTCCTGTTTTATAATAATTATTAAAAAAAATATGAAAAATGTTTTGTGTTAAAATAAACATTATGTACCACAATACTCTATAAAAAAATAACACTATGAACATATTTGCACACAATATCCTAAGAACTAAGTATCAAATTAAAAAAAAAGAAGCAAATAACAATAAATAACATTAACATATATAATCTAATGGTCACTGTTTCAGTTTGGTGCAGCAAAATAACTTTTTTTAATGTACATCTAAAAATTATAGTTTACATTGAGTTATGAGTTTGATGCAATAGCTTGGATCCAAATTTCTAAATAGTGCAGTTATATAATTATTTATATTTTTTTTATTAAGTTTACCTGATCGTTAATACAGTTAGTTATATTCTGTCGTATAAATTATTAAATATAGAAATAAATTTATTTTCAATGTTTGTAATAGCGTATCATTCATTACTACTTTTATAAGTACTGCATAAAACAAACCCAAACAAATTTATTTAGTATAAACAAAATGCAAAATGTTTTGTCAAATAATACAATTTTTTATAACAAATATTTTTATATTTTTTAACAATAACAAGCATAAAATAATTAAAAGAGAATTCACAAATGATAGAAAGATAAAAATGATAATTTATAACTGAATATAAATTGATTAAAATTTAACATCTATATAACTCAATAATCACATAAAATACAAATTATTTAAAATATTTTACATTGTTTCATAATAATGATGGAACCTACAGACTCTTCTAAATAATATCCAAAACCATCATAATAATGGAAATATTAAAAAATAACAGTTAACTCTAACTAAACTTTTTTAATAAGTCACTTAATTTATATACATATATATATATATCAAGAAATTAATAAAACTTGAAACATTCTGGGATAACAAAACTTTATTAAATTTATTAACACATAATGAAAATAAAGACCAAGAAATTAACTAACTGTACGTGAAAAAATCTAATTTTTTTTTCATTTAATCAATTTTATAAACACAATAAAACCATAATCTATATAAATAAAAATGTAAATGTTTATTTGTTCAAAATCTTAAATCTCCGAAAGTTCTTCACCAATTGCTTTGAAATTTTGACACAATGTTACATTCAAATATGCGCATGTTTTTATATACCTGCTATTTATATACTAAGATGTCACACCTGTGATAGGTAAAAACATGCCTTTATTTAAAAAACAGCGCTATCTGTTGGATGGAAAAGCACAACACATGCTATACTAAATATTTTATGATTCCTTTTCAATGTTTCTGATATGTGTGTCCGCTATAGACTAAAAAACTACTGGACCAATTTACACACGGGGAAAAAGGAAAAAATTGAAAACGGTAAAACGGAAGAAAATAAAAAGAAAGAAGGGGAAAATGGAAAAAGGGGGAAAAGAGGAAGAGGGAAAGGGAGAATGAAACAAGAGAAAAATAAATGGGGGAAGGAAATGGTAAGTGAGGATGAAAAGAGAAAATGGGGGAAATAGAATATGGTAAAAATGAAAAGGGAGAAAGGGTAAAAGGAAAAAGGGAAAGGTTAAATTTTATGAGGTTCCGAAATGTTCATTTTGTTAATGTTTTATCAAACTTTCAATTGTGTTCATTTAATCTGTATGTATACTTAAATCTAGCAATAGAGAAGCATTGCCAGGTCTGCTAGTTTATTAATAAATTTATCAATGAATAAAAAAATACAATAAATTTGTTTTAATAATTTTAAATAAACATATATCATAGTCTTCATTAATTACAAAAATTCTAAAAAAAAAAGCACACACACAACAGCATTTATTTATAAAAATTACATCGACAGTTGATTATTGTAATGGAATTCAGTAATAATGAGAGACTCGGGGTTCTCATGAATTTACATTCAGTAAACGCTCATTAATTCAGAATTCATAATTTGGATAACTTTCTTAACTTGTGTTTTTTGAAAATTGATTTTATTGATTGTAATCAGAAGTACAAAAAGCAACTTACTTTAAAAATCTCATTGAGATGTGATACGAGAACAGACAGATAAGGTCAGAAGAAAAGAAATAACTTAAAAAAATTCAACTGATTTCAGGAATATAAAATTGATACGGCTTCAGTATCATTCAGCTAAAGATATCTCATACCAAAATACAGCATGTACTTTAGCATGTTATATGTGTTAATACATACAACTTTCAGGGAGAGTGGTAATACTGATTCCACAATAATAACAAATTCAAAAAATTCTGTATAATAACTATTTTTCATTCTGATATTTAGGGATATTTAAAAACTTCTTAACATAAGCACGATTCTAATGTTTCAACAAAATTAAAAAGGCTAATCATTTAATTTACATTTAAGGAATCTTATTAATTTGTTTAATGTTATCTATTCCTTATATTATTTTGTATGCTCTTACAATTTTATAACTTCATTAATATAAATTAT
Source organism: Lycorma delicatula (assembly GCF_047948215.1). Lineage (NCBI taxonomy): Eukaryota > Metazoa > Arthropoda > Insecta > Hemiptera > Fulgoridae > Lycorma > Lycorma delicatula. The sequence continues at coordinate 111,497,551 of NC_134459.1, read as the reverse complement.
GAAGCACAATATGAAATTTCTGAAATATCATATTTTACTGCAAAATTGTTTTTATTCATTATTGTATTTCTGATACATACATATAGTAAGAAATTGTTTCACTTAGCTAACACTATACCTAGTTACAGTCCAAGGATATATTTTACAAAATATTCTAAAATTCAAATTTTTACCAATTCGGACTAGATTCCTCTTTTAATTAGTCCAAATTAATAAGAGTTTATTGTAATTAATACTTTACAAATATTTAATACTTTTATCTGTGATGCAAGATAAACAATTTATACATATATATGTATATATTTAAAACAATAAAAATACACCTAAAGTAAATAGTTCAAAAATATAAATAGCAAAAAAAAGCAATAAACAATAAGGCCACATTACAAGCAGTCACAAAAATATTTATACTCTATTTGGTTTACAAATAACAGCATATTCTAATTCATTATGTAAAGTATGTTTTGGTTCAATAGCATTATTAACTGCAGATACGGCTTTTTTTCTTATAATACCATAACCAAGATGAGAATCATCAGCTTTACGAGCAGGTTGTATATCGTCAACCAATTCATTAAATACTGGAGCAGAAGTAACAGTCGCAATAGCATTTATTTGTTTGTATCCAGAACTAGAATTTGACTTTGAAATTGGACCAAAATGTTGTAATTTATCATAATCATTAAAAGTACTCTGAGGCTGAATGAATATTTTCCCACTTTCTTGTTGTCGTCTTAAATCAGTTTCATGATTCTGCATTAAACTAAAAGGTCGTTCGGTATGAGATGTCACATCGACACCCATTGTACGCCATGCTTCACTCCTTACTTCAACATCATCATAAGCCTGACTATCACTATTATCGTCATCATAATCTCCTCCTGTTCTAATAACATTTACATAAGTTGCATCTGAAGCAGGTGGTGTGGGAAGTACTGGTTTAAACAAACTACCGCTTGAAGCAGATGTGTGAGGTAAAGATTTTGAAATTGTTCCAATTGAAGAACTTAAACGTGGTACACTTTTTGTTGATATACTATTTATGGTAGATGTTTGCGATAAGGTTTTTGGCAGTGATCCATTACACAGAAGCTGTGTTTGGGGAGATGTTGGTTTTGTTGATAAAGGTGGAAACTTTCTTGGAGGCTTTTTTGGTTTAGGTTTTAAAATAATTCCATGACTACTTCTCGGTGATGGAATTCTTTCATAAGAATCACAAAGAGCAGACATCATAGGTTTAACAGATGATATGGCACATAATTCAGAATCTAATATAGGAGATGTTGCACTGGTAGGGGATGGTGGAAGAGGACTTCGAGATCTAGCAGTCATACTTAAGGCAGCATTGAACTGATTATCACCACAAACAATTGCTGGTGACGGTGGTATTGTTTCACCGATCAATATTTTTTTCATGTAATTCATTTTTGTAGAAATACAACGGAATATTTCTTGATGATTAGAATGTTCCATATGGAATATACCTTCTCCACTTTCACACTTTCTTCCGGCTTCAAATGTGAACTTACCTGCTGATTTTCCATATCTCCTAATAAATTTGTAAGGCCATGTGTATAGAATAGACTGTTCAGAAGAATCTCTTAATTGTAATGCGGATGGTGTTAATACCAAAGTATAAGGTCCAGGTGTCAATCCACACCTTTCAGATGCCTCTGATGCGACCAATCTCACACTAAATACACCAGCTGAAAAATAAAAGGATAAATAAATTAAATAATACAAAATTAAGGTAAACATCATGTTAATGATTGTTGTTATCAAGATAATTATTACGTTAGGTGCTATATGGTTGTAGGCAACCTTACAAAGTTACTTCTGAAAAAAGTATTTTACTAAGAATAACAAACATCCTACATAAGTCTTACTAAATGAGGATTTTTTGTTGCCTTCTTTACTCAGCCAAATACACTGCAGCATACCAGCATAAGGGCAATCAACAATAACCCCTAAGAAATCAGAAATGACACCGCTATAAAAATCTTGTGTTTAAAAGAACAAAGAACATACAATGTTGTTTACTGTTATTTGTAGACTAATATATAAATAATTTTAATATTTTTATAATTACACACCTACAACTACCCAGCTAATGAATAGTTTATACTTGATTCATAATTTTTTAAATTAGTAGTATAATGTAAAGCAATGTAACTGACACATAAAGATCTGTTACATAAACAGTTATGTTCAGTTAATAAATACTAATATGACATATTGGTTTGTTAAAGAAGAGTAAAAGGTTTAGTAAAAAAAAAGTTAATTACAGATAAATTCTACATCAGTCTGGTGACAATGGAAAAATTAATTGATTTTTTGGAAAGCTTTTGCTGTCAATTATCTAAAAAGCATATTTAATGTTCTTCTAATTTGAATTACATAAAAATACTTGATAAATGTTTTAAAAGTAAGATCAGTTGTATGTTTTACTCTGCTGGAATTTCATATATTAATTTTGTCACATACAGTATTTTTGGAGTAATATCCAATCATTTTGATGGTCAAAAAGTTTTTATTAAAAAGTACAAATACTTTTAATAAATTACACAAAAAAAAATTTATATTGTTGGGTGCTTTAATAATTTTTTTCATACATTAGGCTTAACACAAATGCAACTTCAGTAAAATAACCATAAATTAGTACATTTGAATATTTAGTTTAGTGATATTAAATAAAAATGTGTATCTGTATACACTCTAACAAAGAAACTTTCTTAAAACAACTTCTAGTTCTCCTAGATTTTGTGTAACAGGTCATAATATCAGGATTAACTGATGAGGTCAGACCAATCTTTAGGATTAACTTGTACATATAAATAATAATAATAATAAAATTTAAGTAAACATAATTAAGTTGCAGATAATCATAAAATTTTATCTAGTCATAGAACTTTTAGACGATTATTTTAAAACCTTAAATAAATTAACGACAGATGAACAACGATTTTTACAGACTACAATTTTAATTAAATGGTAGCTTCTGTTTGAAATTCGGTGAAAAGATGAAATAAGTTTTGTGGATATGTACGATTGCTGGTTTCTAAAAATCTAATATTGATTTTTCGCTGAAGAAGTTGGCTTTTATTTACAATACTTTCAGTAAACAACATAGTTAAAATCTGCAACAAGATAGATTGTAGAAACAATCTGTAAAATAAATTAAGAATAGTGTATACTATTAACTATTATATACCATACCCAATACTTAAAATTAGCTGTATATAATAAAAAAAAAATTATATAACATCATTTTTATTGATATCAACCAAGCACAACTGAAATAATTATGCTTTATATAAGTATTTAAAACATTAACACATGAATGCCAATGACTTGTTGGATGTCATACTTAACTGCCAAGGAACTGATGATGAATTGAAACTGTCAAATGTCTATGATATTTTTATATTGCTGTTATTCAAACTCAGGCGCCTGGCTTAGGTTACTTATGTTACATCATCACTTCAAAACGTTTTTTCGATGCCACTATTAAAGTAGTCCACGGTTATCTCACCCTAGCAGTGTTTTTCTTATTTTCTGAAAGTGCTCATTTCACCCATGCAAAGTAAGAAAATGTATGAAGGAAGTTTCTTTTATCCAATTGACAGAAAAATCTTAAAATGGTGATCCATATTTTTCAGTTATCAATAACATTTTCTATACAAATAATATTACAAAACTTTTAACGATTTTTAAGAACTTGCTTTATACTTTTTAGTCATACATTAATCAAATTATAATCATACATTGCATGAGTTTAATCAGTAGGTTATTATGGATTTAAAACCCCGCATAGCTGTTTTTCAGATTTTGCAGTTTTTTACACCTGCACCATAGTTTACCCTCCCCCCTGTATGGAGGAATATTTGCAAAAGTAATGGTGGAATATTGTATTGTCACCCGACCTTAGTAACTGTGCAAAATTTCATCAATCAGCAATGTCAGGAAGTATGTTAAATTAGGGATGCAAGGTTTGAGAACACGAAAAAAACTGAAAAAACATTTTGATTTAAAATAAAGCAAGTAAAAAAATTTCCCATATATCTTTAATAATATCCCTGGTTCTTTCATACTACCAACCTTCAATTACTGAAAAGATCTATTCCTCTATCTGACAAAACAGATTCCATTTCATACTCCTGTGCGACATCCATTAGATGACAAGCAAAAGAAAACAAATCAGAATTAGAATATGCTGCTGAGTGGGTTATGACAAAAAAGATATGAAAAGACGCTACTTATTATTAAGAAGTGCGTCTGGAGAGACCTCCACGTTGAGTTTGAAGTGTTTTGCCAGTTTGTTATTAACATTTTTATTTCCTTGTTTTTTTATTTTTTTTAATAATTTCTAAGGGTTTTAGATCTTCTTGCCCTTTCTTGTTCAGAGTACACACGGCATATTGTTTTCTTGGGTTTTGATAGGAATCTTGTTTCTTTATTTTTTAATTTCTCATAGTTTCCAGTTTTCATGGGTTATGTCTAATTCCTCCACATCTTTCTGTACTTCGTATAACCAGTTCGGTCTGCTTTTCTTGTTCCAGAAAAGTTCAATTATCCATCTGATAAGTCTGGTCTCTTCCACTCTGAAAGGAAATTCTCTTCTTTCTAAATTTATTAGTTATCGGGATGATCGTTTTGTAAATCTCTTCGTTTGGAATAATTCTCCAAATCCAGTCTTTTTTAATGTTTTTCCCGATGCATCATCGTAGAATCTGTCTTTCAATCTTTTCCAGTTTGTTGGTAAACCTTGTCTGGTATGGTCCAAATATAGTTTCGCATCCGTAAAGTATTCTGGTTGGATAACTGAGTTATAATGTCTTATTTTTGTGTTTATGGACATGCATTTTTTGTTATAGATGTTTTGTGTTTTTACTGTGGCTTTGATGAGTTTATTTATTCTTTCATTCCAATTTGGATTTTCTTGGAGGTTGTGTGTGATGTTTCCCACCAAATATTTAAAGTTTTCTACTAGTTCTATGTCATTATTGTTTATTTTTACTTTGCTTATGCATAGTGGGTCTCTCACCATAATTTTGGTTTTTTCGTATGAAATTTTTAGACCAATTTTTCCTGCAATCTCTTCCAGTGTTGACAGTCGGTATCTGTCCTCTTCTATATTTTGGGCTAGTAGGGCTAAATCGCCCGCAAAGCCTAGGCAATTTACTGAGATATCTTTTCCTATTTTAATGTTATCTTTATTTAATTTTTTCCAATCCCGTATTATAAATTCAAGGGCACAGTTGAATAAAAGCAGTGACAGTCCATCTCGTTGTCTCAGTCCTGTTTTGATGTCAAATGGATCAGATATTTCTCCCCTGAATTGAACATTGGATTTGGTATCCGTGTTATATATATTTTTTCCTTGTTTTATATATATATAAAATAAATATATATATGTATGTTATTTTAAAATTTTATTTCAGTTTACAGTCATAAAAAAATTATTACCAAATGAAAAGTGAACAAATTATATATAGTATGTGTGTTGTGTGCACAGATACACATCTATACATAATATTTAGTTTAATAAGCAATAGATTTAGAAAATTATATTTAACATAAAAATATAAGATTTTATTTAATTTTGTATTTTTATTAGTATAAATCTGTAATATTTACAATCAATCTTTATTTAGCAAATTATCCTAATTACTATTCCATAAGTCAAAAAGTGAAGATAAGTTCAGTATTAATTAATTTTTTTTTTATTTTGCCTATTTTAATATTTTTTTATAAAAATTTTGCTTCATGTAAAACAAAAAAAAACACTATCTCTCTAAAATCTTTGGAAAAAAAAGCAGTTCATCATGAAAGATGAAGCATTAACAAGTCGTGTCTTCATAAGGATGGGTGACATGTTAACAAGTCATACAGTTTTTTATGAACATAAGGATCAGGAGGGTAGTGAGAATGTGTGTTTTCTTGTGTCATGTTTACAGATATTACTGTAAATTTACATGAGTTTCCATTGAATAATGTAGTGTGATCTTTCAATTGCTAATGTGATTTAAGCTTATAGCATTTTAATTCACATAAAAAATAAATTAACAATACATTTTATGCTTAAAGCTTAGTAACCTATTTATACAAAAAACCTTAATTTTAAAATACAATAAATAAAATGCTTCCTGAAGGTCTTTTCACATTTGTTGTTAGTGATTTTTCCTACAAAAAGAAGCTGTGCAATAGTTTTTCAGAGTTCTGAAAATATTTTGTTGTAGTGTATTTTCATAAATTTAGAAAGTTAATTTTTATATACAGGTGATAATCTCTTGGGATATGATTCTATAGCCAAAAATAAGAAAAAACGTTCTGAAAAACAAAGGTCAGAAAACGGTTCATTAGAAAGTTTTGGGTTGTGAAACATTTAGCTTTCTGCTCCCTCTGTGAAATTAAACCATACTAAAATTCTTGTGATACATATCGAGGTGTAAATTTGGTGCTTCTTATAGTTTTTGATCAAAGAAATTGAATAAAAATGGTCCAAGACCCCTAGCACACTTAGGTTTTAAAAAAATCAGGGTAAAATATGAAAAAGTTTTATCAGAAAATACACTGTTTTTTTGGTTTGGAATAAAATAACTTTGTTAATTTACCAATAAACAATAAAAAATTCTAGTTAACATAGAGAATTTAATTCTGAGAAAATTTATGTAAATAAGGTCTATTAAAATTAAATTATTTAAATTAACAAAGTTATTTTATTCCATTCTTCTGAAAACCCTAAGTGAGATAGAGGTCTGAGACCACTTTTATTCAATTTCTTAGATTAGAAACCATAAGAAAGCACCAAATTTACCCCTCGATTTGTATCCCAAAAATTTTTGTACAGTTTAATTTCAGAGTAGAAAGCAGGGCTAAATGTATTTAGCAGGGCTAAATGGGCTAAAAAGCCCATTCCATAAGAAAATATGATGATCTGAAAAACTTACTAACAAACCAATTTCTAACCTATGTTTACATGAACTCTTTTCTTCTTTTTGGCTATAGAATCATTTCCTGACAGATTGTCAAGCAATTTAAAATCCCCCTGAACATATATATTTAAATATTGAAAATTACTTGAAAACCTAACCACCAAAATATAAAAACAGATAAAAAAACTCAACAAACCAACACCAAAATTGATACTGATGAATCGAATTGATGTGGGATCCTACAATAACTAGTATGCAGTTCTATAATAACATCAATAAAAACTAAATACTTAGAAAAAACTTAAATTATCACCATTATGACCCTAAAAATTTGTTATGATTAATAACTACAAAGCCTTTACTGGAATGACTTAAAATTCAGAATATCATATTCCCTAAGGAATTAAAACTTAATTTCCTCAATGTCATCATAAAAACATTATTACATCAATTTATTCCATAAGAAAATATGATGGTCTGAAAATTTACATCATTTCAATAATGGCATTGTAGTTGTGTGTTCATCATAACAAATTTTTATAATAGTGATAACTTTAAATTTTTATTTTTGATTGATGCGACTATAAAATTATATACAATCTGATGATGGCAAGATCCTATGAAATCGATTTTGGTATTAGTTTGTTTTTCTGTTACTTGTGTTTTGATGTTAGGTTTTAAATTAATTAATTAATAACAATAATATGATTTAAAAAATTATATTTTATTATTATTATCTTTTATGATTGCATAGGATCACTTTAGTCAGTCCATTATCCAAGTCTCTTTGATGGGACTGTTTGGGTCTCTTGCAGTCCTCACAGTACTTTTTCATACATTCTGATCTTTGTGCCCCATCTATTATTGTAAATTTCATGTTGTGAGTTTTATTCTTGTGAATGTGAAGCAAGTGTTTTTTGTTCTTGATTTCCTAGTTAAATTTTATCTTTGTGGTGTTTTCTGGTGAAGACCAATTTCCATCAGATCTTATCTTATTTCTCTGACCAATCTGCATCCTGTCTTTGTATTTTTCAAGTCAAGCTTGTACTGTACTAGCTGTTTCAGAAGTCTTGAATCTTGCATCCTCATGATATGGCCAAAAAATACTAGTCTCCTCTTACACACTGTATCACTGACGAGTGCTAACTCATTGTAAACAACTTCGTTGGGCGCAATCCACCACTGTCCTTCTTTCTAGTACTTTTTATTGATGCAGGTTCTTCCAATTCCTCTTTCAATTTTGTGGAGTCTATCTGTCTTTGCTTGTTTGTTCAGATGAAAGAATGTTTCTGTTGCATAAGTGGCTTCTAGCTTTGTAACTGTGTTGTAGTGTCTTATTTTGCATTTATTGATAGGCATTTTTTATTGTAGGTGTACCACATTAATTTTTGAGCTTTAGCTAGTTTGTTTCTTCTTATTTGGATTGAGCTTTTTCACAGTTGGGTTGTTTGGTATTATTTCTCTTTGGGGTATTTAAATGGAGTTACTATTTTGATTTTAATACAGTTTATGTTTAGTTCTTTTAATCATGTTGATTTTTGGGGGATAATTTCTATCTTTTCAAATGATATTTTGAGGCCAATTTTATTTGCAATGTTTTGAAGTTCTAATATCTATGATTTAGCGTCATCGATGTCACTTAGCTAGCAGTACAAAGTCATCGGCGAAACCAAGATGTTTGTTTTGATTTTTTGGCCTATTTTTACTTTTGGGGACATTTTTTGAGCCATTCCCTCATTACCATTTCTAGAGCACAGTCGAAAAATAATAGTGGTGAGAGCCCATCGCCTTGGTACAGTCCTATTTTGATCTCAAATGGTTCTGAGAGCTCGCCTCTGAATTTTACCTTGACTTAGTATGTTTGTGAGATCAGTTTTATCATGTTTATTAATTTGGTATGTAATCCAAGGTGTCTTAAAATTTTTAGCAAGAATTCTCTGTGGATGCAGTTCATAAGCTTTCTTGAAATCTACAACTGTTATCCCATGACTCTGTTTCTTTTCCTTTTGTAATCATTATTAACTTGAGACACATGATCTGGTCTAGACAGCTTCTCCAGGATCTGACACCTCCCTGGAATTCTCCTATCTTTTTTGAGTTGTGAACCAATCCAGTTGAGGATGATTCTTGAAAGAATTTTGTATGTTGTATCTAGGAGTGAGATTCCCCTGTAATTGTTGGGGGTCTGTTTTGTCTCATTTTTTTGTGTAGTGGATGGATGAAGGCTGTTGTCCAGTGTTCTGGTAGTTCTTCTTTGATCCAGATGTTGACAATCTGTTGATGAAGGGTCATTTTTGCTGATCTCCTGCATGTTTCCAGATTTCTAGGAAAGTCTGATCTCCTTCTGCTGGTTTGTAATTCTTCCTCTCACCCAGTGCTTGGTAGACTTCTTTATTGTGAGAGGGCTGATGTTTTCTGGTGTTATTGGGGTGTTGGAGTAGAAGTTTAGGAGTTTTGTTGGTTCTTTGCAATTTAAGTTTGTTCAAATATTTAGCTAGGATTTCAGCATTGTCTTTATTGTTATGGACCAGTTTACAGTTTTGTTCTGTTCCACTACTGAAGTTTTTTACAGGATTTTAGTGGGGCTAATTCTTCTGTGATTTGTTTAAGTTTGTTAACTAGATCTTCGAGTTTACTGGTGATTGTTATTTTTTTGGTTGCTTTTTGATAATTTTCATTATATTTTATGTATAGATCAATAACCTAATTTTTATGGCCTGTATTTACTGACTACTGAAATCCTGCCTCAAATACAAGTTGGTACTTGTCTTTTTACATAGTTTTACTTTTTTATTTTTGATAGTTATGGTCAAATGCACTTTATAATTCTTATCAAAATTTCCTTGCTATTAGGCAGTATGATGAATGTGTAAATGCCACATAGTTACAAGCAAGATCCCACCTCCATTCCTAGCATCACTAATCATTTCCAGTTTGTTTTTCAGTGGCTGCAAGCAATGCTTTATAAATCAAGAATCAAGTGGTACAAATCTTTTAATGCTCACATTTGTAATCTTGTCAATGAATGAATTGCCAGATTTAAAAAAACAGAAAATAACTTTGATCATTTTGTAACATTTGTTTATTGCATCTACACAGAAATTACAACTGAAGAGTTCTTGCAATGTGATTTTTTTATGTCAACTGAATAACTCTGCTGAACATAAAATTTGAAACTGAAAAGGAAGTAGGCGTTACATATAGTATTTTATGTGCTGAATCTGAATATGTATCCTGAAACAACCAATCAAGTAACGTTCTTAAGTAACAACCCCTTAAATTTATTTGTTCCATCATTCATGGAATAAACAATACAAATAAGTTAGTATGACTATGTTTGCTTATTCACATCTGATTTATACTGTGATGCATGCTGTAGACCTAAATTTGATACAAAACAGTCAAATGATGTCATTTCATGTCAAGCCAGACATGTATAGACATGTTAATGAGTCAGGTTATAAGTAATTCAACGTGATGAAATTTTTTTCAGTATGAGTTCAGGTCTTGGTATGTCTCTCTGTGTTCTTTAGTTGTGGTAGAAATTTTATTACATACATATTATAAAGATTGTTTCATAAGTGATGTCATAAATTTAGTGAAAGATTTTTACAACAGAATTTTTGGTATTATTTTATAGAACATTAAGATTTGCTAGGTTGTGTGTGTGTTTTACACTGTAATGCACTCCATGGTGAAACGATTTTATGAAGTATTTTAAGTAATTAAGTATTTATAAATTAAAACTTAATTATTTTTATAATTAAGTAAATATTTTTGTAATATTTCATTTTAATTTCATTCATTAAAACGTTTTGAATTTTACAATGAATAAAAATCGGGCTTGTAAAAATTCTCCAAATATTTTTTTTGTTATATTTGTGGAGAATGCACCAAGAAAAGTCAATAAAAACCAGTATCAAATTTGCTGAAAACTGCTTACATATAATATTTTGACTGTCCCTTGGGAAATCTTGGTCTTTACCAAGATAAATCCTGAGCTCCACATGTAGCATGCATCAAGTGCTATGTTAAACTAACCGAGTGGTTAAAAGGAATTATTTTTTTGTAAGAGTATTTGCCTTTTGGCGTACTATGATTTGGTGAGTCTACTATCCACTATGATGACTGCTATTTTTGCTTAACAAATGTTACCAATTTCAATTCAAACAATAAAAGCAGTATCGCATACCCAAATGTTAGTTCAGCTATGAAACATTCAATGTACTTCATAGTGTTGATTTATGAATTCCAACTTTTTGGAAAGAAATTTCTGATTCTCCATAAGGCTCAACCAATGAATCCTCAACCTCAATAGACATTAATTACATTTCAGAAGAATCAAATACTGAACCTTACCTCATCACATAAGCAGAACTAAGCGACCTAATTTGTGACTTGTATGTGTCGAAACAACATGCAGAACTCTTAGATTCACGTTCTTAAAGAATGGAATTTATTAAACATGGATACCAAAATGTCAGTAAATAGAAATAGAAACAAAAATTTACTGAAATACTTTAGAAGAGATACTTTAGTTTAATACTTTAGTTTAATCTGTTCCTGCCATGTTGTTAGGAAGAGGGCTAACGTCTGAACTGGACATTGAATATGTTATTCATGATTGGCATTTATTTATAAACTCATCAAAAAGAAACTTAAAGGCAGTGTTGTTGCACAACTTGTATAAGTTTTCTTCTATACTGATGTAGGAATGAAATAAACATATGAAAGTAGGTCAAAAATTTTAAAAGTTGTAAGTATGTTGAACACTCATGGCGAATCATTGCTGACCTGAAAGCGATAGGGCTTTTTCTTGATCTCCATAGTGGCTTTACAAAATTCTTGTTTTGTGGGATAGTCGGGCTACAGATAAACACTACACAGTTAAAAACTGGCCAAAAAGAAATCGGTTTACCTTAGGAAAGAAAAGAAAATGTCAATATTCCCCCCTGTTGAAGAAGATCGTATTATTTTACCACGTCTACACATAAAACTAGTCCTGATGAATAAGTTTGTAAAAGCATTAGATAAAGATGGAGACGGCTTTAAATATTTAGATGAGGTTTTTCACAATTAAGTGAAGCCAAATTAAAAGAGGGAATAAATATTCACTGGGCCACAAATAAGAAAATTAATTTGTGAAAATATATTAGACAACAAACTGAATCCTAAAGAACTAGCAGCATGGAAGTCATTCAAAGATGTCATTACAGGTTTTCCTGGAAACAAAAAAGCTGAAAACCATGATCGATATATAAATGAACTACAAAAATTTAGACTGCAGAATGTCATTGAAAATTCATTTTTTCCATTCTCATTTGAACTTTTTCCGTTTAAACTTGGGCGATATCAGTGACAAACAAAGAGAAAGGTTCCACCAAGATATATTACAGATGGAACAATGTTATCAAGGCAGATGGAATAAACCTATGAAGAATGACTCCTGCTGGAAGATAAAAAGAGAAGACTTCACTGAACACAAAAGGAAAATGAGAAAAAAGAAATTTAAACGTAAGTATCTGGAAAATAAAGGTAGGAATTTTATTTGTAATTATTATTATTATTTTTGTACTCTATTATTTAAAAAGTTTCTCGATATTTTAAAGGGTCATAACTAAAAATTTGAGTGTAATGAAGAAAAACTGATTTCATTTTAAGATTCAACTTTCTAATTCACCTACTCTTATCTCAGTTCCATATTATATTTTTTTTTTGTTGACCTGTGGAATTAGAATACTGTAAAATAAACTCCTTTGTTACTTAAAATATGTAAATAAAAATCTTTATTTATTAATTCTAATAATTTTCTTAATACAATAAAAATATGTATGGAACTTGCTAGTAAAATATAAATCAAACTCACATACAATAAGACAGCTAAATAGATTCTGGCCAAAACTATGCCTTTTACTACTTAAAAATGTTGTTATCTAAATCCAACAATCAAACTTCACTAATAACATTATCAGTCAAATTCAAGAAATATTTTCAAAGTGACACAAATACTAGTATGTATTACATTATGACTAAACTAACTTTATAAATATGGGAAACCTTAATTCAGTTTTAAGAGTAAATTTTATAAAATGATATTTACTTTTAAAACTGAATTAAGTAATCAAGAGTAAATGATGGATTATAACTCTTAAACAGAGTAGTAAATTAATCTCTTTTTTAACACTATCTGCCCTAGTCTCTCTTAAGGTTAGGATATGTATTCAATGTATATATGTGAATAAATACATATATTATAATTTTACCTATTAAGACAAGTAAAAAAAAAAATCCAATAATACAGTATATCTTGAAAAACTTCCCTGTACAGAATAAAATGTATGTACTGTTAAGTATGGTATAAAATGATAAAAATGTCAAAGGCGAGGAGTTAATGTTATAAATGGAAAATGGAAAACAGTAATTAACTGCTCTATTAAGTTTTTTAAACTGTGATCACTCTTAATATAACAACTACCTCTTAATATTATATTCTGAATTAATAATACCTTCATAATTATTCTTGGTACAATGCTATAATATTTTTGGTTATAAACAATCAGAATAGATTTTCAACACAATTAATGTTTACTCACTGCACCTATTAGTCATCACAGAATGCTTATATTTCATATATCAGTAACACTTATCAAAATAACAACTATACCGCTAAAAAAATGAAAACAATTCTTTGTTTTAAAAAAGTATATATACACATTACATATTATTTAGTCATTTGATAAAGAAATTTATCAATGTTATTCTTTTATAAATAGGATTCCACAAATTCTATTTAGCTTTCTAGAAAAGACTTACCATTTACAATAAACAATATCTTCCTAGCTGTTATAAACACCACAATTGAAATAATTTTTATTTATCAACTGCAATATCACCCATGCAATCTGAGGTCTTAGTTGTCATTATTATTAATACTATTATTTTAACACAAAAAAATTATATTTCAAACATAACAAAGATAGCTGATTTTTTTTTAAATTCGTAAGATCCTAAAATGTCCCTTGTAGATTATACTTCTAATCTAGCAAAAGGATAATCACGCACAGTATCGTTTAATAGTGAAATTTTTTAAAAACATAATCTTAGTAAATGGTTAAAAATCTAACTGGAACCTCCTGCAACACATATTCTATAACCGTACATCAGTACGGTACTTTCAGTATTCTATAACCGTACATTTGGGAAATAGTCTGACATATACAAAGAGTATTTTGTATTATTTATAAATTTCATTAAATGTTAATTATTAAATCACCAACATAATAAAATATGACACTCACTTACTGCTTTCATTATTTACATCATTGTCATCAGTCTAATTTTAAAACTTTTTAAAGAGGTTTCCCCCACTAGATTTTTAATATATATTTTCCATTTTCTTACATCAGCTAACAGAAATTGGACACTTGATTTATTTACTTATATTTAGCTGGAAGTGCCCTTTATATAATCATTATGTAAAAGAGGTATTATATATTCTATTTTAATGATTATCAATATCTCCAATATAGTGACCGAAGAGAGAGAAAACAAACCAATCGAGAGATAAATTTCAATTGTTAGACCAGCAAACTTTTATTATCATTAAGCATTTATCAATAATGATGTTGATAATACAATAAGAATATGCTGCCTTAAATTATTTCAAAAATTATATTTATATAAATAAAATATTCCTATCTACATTATAAATTGGTTGTTGAAACCATTTCTAAACATCTAATTGTCATTACAAAAAATTAAGGCAATGCAGTTCTTTTACGTTTTTATATATATTTAATTGATAAAGCATCAAAAATCTTAAATAGAATTCTATACAGAAGAATTGAGAGGAGAGTGCTAGGAGAAGACCAATTTGGTTTCAGGAAAAGTATAGGGACAAAGGAAGCAATTTTAGGCCTCAGATTAATAGTAGAAGGAAGATTAAAGGAAAACAAACCAACATACTTGGCGTTTATAGACCTAGAAAAGGCATTCAATAACGTAGACTGGAATAAAATGTTCAACATTTAAAATAAATTAGGGTTCAAATTCAGAGATAGAAGAACAATTGCTAACATTTACAGGAACCAAACAGCAACAGTAATAATTGAAGAACATAAGAAAGAAGGCATAATAAGAAAGGGAGTCTGACAAGGATGTTCCCTATCCCCGTTACTTTTTAATCTTTACACAGAACTAGCAGTCAATGATGTTAAAGAACAATTTACATTCGGAGTAATAGTACAACGTGAAAAGATAAAGATGTTATGATTTGCTGATGATATAGTAATTCTAGCCGAGAGTAAAAAGGATTTAGAAGAAACAATGAATTGCATGGATGAAGTCCTACGCAAGATCTACCACATAAAAATAAACAAGAACAAAACGAAAGTAATGAAATGTAGTAGAAATAACAAAGATGGACCACTGAATGTGAAAATAGGAAGAGAAAAGATTATGGAGGTCGAAGAATTTTGTTATTTGGGAAGTAAAATTACTAAAGATGGACAAAGCAGGAGCGATATAAAATGCCGAATAGCACAGGCGAAACGAGCCTTCAGTCAGAAATATAATTTGTTTACATCAAAAATTAATTTAAATGTCAGGAAAAGATATTTGAAAGTATATGTTTAGAGTGTCGCTTTATATGGAAGTGAAACTTGGACAATCGGAGTACCTGAGAAGAAAAGATCAGAAGCTTTTGAAATGTGGTGCTATAGGAGAATGTTAAAAATCAGATGGGTTGATAAAGTGACAAATGAAGAGGTGTTGCGGCAAATAGATGAAGAAAGAAGCATTTGGACAAATATAGCTAAAAGAAGAAACAGACTTATAGGCCACATATTAAGGCATCCTGAAATAGT
This sequence comes from Lycorma delicatula, assembly GCF_047948215.1. Taxonomy (NCBI): domain Eukaryota; kingdom Metazoa; phylum Arthropoda; class Insecta; order Hemiptera; family Fulgoridae; genus Lycorma; species Lycorma delicatula. Next base: position 111,481,752 of record NC_134459.1, on the reverse strand, counting down.
CGCTTTAATATTGGAGGGGCAAGTAGAAGGAAAAAAATTGTGTAGGCAAGCAATGCTTGGAATATGTAAAACAAATTGTTAGGGATGTAAGATGTAAGGGGTATACTGAAATGAAACGACTAGCACTAGATAGGGAATCTTGGAGAGCTGTATTAATCCAGTCAAATGACTGAAGACAAAAAAAAAAATTGATACATTTTTCAAAATGTATTCTATGATAGGAAAAATTGGTACCAACCAAACTATAATTTCAATTGTGATTATTATATTAAGGGAAAAATTGGTACCAATCAAACTATAATTTCAATTGTGATTATTATATTATTATTTAGTTTAGTGTCAGAATGATAATGTAAGATTATGTGTAGCCACCTGTTTTAAAATTTATCACAATGAAAAAAAAATTTAATTTATACCTAAAATGGATATATTGAATAAATTCTCAATTAAAAGCTTATTTTAAATGTATAGAAACACTCCTTAACTATTAAAATAAATAACTCATTAAACACAGATCTTATTAATGTATAAAATTATTCTTGTCAATCTACATGGCAAAGTGATAGTGCTTCAACTTCTCAATTGGAATGTTCTGGGTTCAAATCCTCATCAGGTATGGCATTTTCATGCACTAAAAATTTCTATTCCATATTACAATGAACAAGCTTAAACCTTAAATGGTGAATTAATTACCTACAAAAAGAAAAAAAACATTCTAAAATGTAATTACACACAAGAGCTAAATTGAGTAATTGATTTCTCAATTTACCTTAATCTGAAGGAATGAGAAATAAGCCAGACAAATTAGAACAAACATAATATCCTGGAAAAATGTTCATTTTGATTACTAAAATCGTACTTAAATGCCAACAAAATAACATAGATCATAATGAACACAGACCAAATGGTTCTACCTAAATAAATTTTTTTTACAATAATAATAGCTACAAATTTGTAAAAAGATTTTGTTTTGAAAAAATTAAAATTAAAATCAATAACCTAGCTAAAAAAAATGATTTAATACTTAGAAAAAAATAAAACAACCTACAATTACTTAAGCACAACAAATCTTGGAATTATTTTATTACATAATAAAGCAATATTTACCATCTCCTGATGAACAATATAACTCATTGTCTTCTTCAATAGTTTGTCTAGAGACATTATCTTTAAAAGCAACAGACTGGAAGGCAGCTATCCAGTCAGACATTTCAGAATCAGAATTAGCAGCAAAATGATGCACTATAGATTTAGTCACAACCTATATATAAATATTAAAACACAACCTTACAATCATTTAAGATAATTTTACTAATACTAAATGTTAAAAATGTAGGTCTAATGTGTATTTAATAACGTTTATCTTAAACAAAATCAGATCTTATCTTACATGATAGAATAATAATTAAAACAACATTACAACAATAAAAAAATAATCATTAGTTTATTAATGTGACATTAATCTTATAAAACTAATCATATTTAATATTAATATATGAAGATACTAACACATCCACATATTCTAATAAAATAAAATTAATTCAATAATGTTTAACCCTATTGCTAATGGCTCAATCATCAATAAAAAACTGTCCATCCACATATAAATAATTGTACATATGGGCAAATTTATTTTTGTAAGAGGTAATCTGGAAAAATCAGAAAATTATTACTTTAAAGGGTTATTCAAATGAAGTGATTTAAGTCCTACAATATGAAGTTGTAAAATAATGGAAATACATTCACGAAATAATTTTTAAAAAAATCAATTTAACATGAATAATGAAGAACGAGTTTATTATAATAAATTTATCTTATCCAGAAAATGATTCATACATTTGCTTTTAAGAAAGGAAGAATGACAAAAATTACAACTGGAAAAAGTCTTGGAAGAAAATTGTAATCATACACCCAAATTAACCAAAGAGAAGAATAAATGTAATAAGACTATAAAATAAAAGTTAATTAAAAACAAAAAATATCAGAGTAAGGGCCTATTGGTAATAAAAAATAAACCATCTACTTTACGAGGTATATTCATAAAATAAGGATATTAAAAATAAAATTAACTCACGAGAAAAGGATTTTATTTACAGTTTTACTTTACTACATATCTACTTCACTTTTCTACATAATCGCCACTCAGTTCTAAGCTGAGTGGCAAGCTTTTCATAATTAATTATGAGTTCTAAGCTTTTCATAATGCTGCACCAGTTTCTTTATCCCTCTGCATAGAAGTTCACCACCTGGGAATTAAACTAGTTGACAATGGCAGTCTTTGAGTTCCTTGTCGTTTTCAAACCGTAGTCCATCAAGCCACTTTTTCAAACGCAAGAAGAGGAAGAAGTCATGAGATGCAAGGCTGGGACTACATGGAGGGTGGTCAAAAAGTTCCCAATGAAACTCTTTAATTTTCTTCTTGGTTAAGGTAGCATTGTGACACACACTGTTGTAAAGGTGGATTTGCTAGAGGACAGTTTCCCGTGTTGTCAATTTTTGATTGCATGTCTCAATTTGGTGAGCATTTTGCAGTACATGTCAGCTATAACTGTTGCCAAATTCCATGAAATCAACCAAAATGACACCCTTTTCATCCCAAAAAACGGTACCCAACATTTTTCAACTCTAGTGAGGAAATTGCTTAAACTTTTTTGATTTTGAGGAACTTGAATGGCACCACTACATTGACTGTCTTTTGATTCTGTGTTGGTGTAGGATATCCACTTCTCATCGCCTGTAACAATGTGGGAAAACAAATCATCTTCATCTTGCTGATAGTGGACCAAAAACGCTTGTCTTCTGCAAATTCTTTGCTCTTTGTATTTGTCAGTGAGCATTTTCAGTACCCACCTTGCACACAATTTGCAATATCCAAGCTTTTCTGTGACAATTGTGTAAGTACAGGTGCACCCAACATGCGGAAATTAATCAGCCAGAGCACTAATTGTCAATTGCCGATCACATAACAGTTTTTGGTTCACTTGTTCAACGATTTCATCAGTCTGAATACTGGGCCTGTCACTCCACTCTTCGTCACGCACATTTGTGCAGCCAATCTTAAAGTTCAACACCATTGTCTAACTTTTCCTTCACTCATTACTATAGGTCCACACTAGGCATAACTCCCTATGAATTTCAGCAGCTGAAGATCCTTTTGCACACAAAAATCGAATCACAGTGCGCACTTCACAACTGGCGGGAGAAACGATTGTTGTGGACAATGCGATCTGCGTTCACCAACAGGCAAACGACTACTAAATCAAAATAATAATTGCAGTGGTTTCGTAAGTAGCTGATAGATGGCCCTGCATGCATGAAACTACTATAAAGTAGTAGTAGTACTATATTAGTAGGTGTTCAGACCTACTAATATTTAAATATAAGCCGATAGCCCTTACTTTATGAATATGTCTTGTGTTTTCCTATAAAGTCCAAGAAATTTTAAACACAAGAACAAACTTTTTCTTGTATATTAAAATTCACCATTTGGGATTTCAACTAGTTCAGTACAACTACTTTCTATTCCTCACTTTTTGAACCACTGAGAAACAAGCTACTACTTAAAAAGCAGAAACATATGGCGGTCTGAACTGTAATGGATAAACAAAAACATTCCTAACAAACATTTCTGACTTCTGCCTAACATAAGCATAATGGATGGATGCATGTTGTCATAAATGAGGAAACATTGAACCAAAATGCCAGTTTCTGGATTTGAATGGTAGATCTCGTAACTTTTCAGTTTTGAGATGCTAGTAATCAACAAAACGACATACAACAGGTATCTGATTATTTTGAAACAGTTCAACTTTTTCTTAGAGCAGGTCTAACTCTTGATTCCCTCCACAATTGGTAGAAAGCTTATTTTTATCAGCAATATTTATCAATTATGCAAAATATATATATAAAAAACCAATATTTTTTTTTACATATTAACATAATTTAATTAAAAAATAAATAATTTTAATATATTACCATAAAAACATGTGGCTGCTGCTTTTGCGCATCATGAGTTATTTTTATACAATTTTCAAGGGTAATAATTGGAATGGATGATGTTTTTCCTGCATCTTCTTCATTATCAAAAATTTCCAAACGTTCAATTCCATATTTGCTAGATTTAAACAATTGACAATATTTCTTTTGCCATGTTTTCTATAAAAACAAAAAAAAGAAAATGGATAAAATATAAAAAAATTTTAATTGACTTCAAATGTTAGAATTTAAATTTATATACTTCTGTATATTCATTTGTATGGTAAAAACAAATAATATTTAGAGTCAGTACAGAGTTTTTCCAAGAGCATACCTATCCTAGCTACATGAACTTACTTTGCATAAGTAATATATGAAAATAAACATTTTTATTTTTACATTAGCCATTTTTGGACTAAAAATTAATAGGACACTAACATCTAGGAGAAAAGAAGTATGTATAGAAAGAGCAAATAAAGAAATAAGTGTTATTTCATTATATTATATAATTTGGTTTAAGCAGGCATAAAATAATTATATTTTTATTTATTAACTAAAGTAAAAGTATTTACAACAAATAACTATTTTTGACATCAGTGCAGCCATCACAAGTTGTAACGTTTTAGTAATACTATTTGTTGCAGTAGGTTTTTATTTTTATTTTTTTAAATTATTTCAATTCACAATCTTTGGTGGTATCTAGTGCATATATATATATATATATATATATATATATATATATACACACACACACACACACAATATTTAATATAATATATTATATGATTAAAATATGGGTAGGCCTACAAAATGCACTGCTCAAATGAAACAGTGATGTTTAAAGGAAAGTTGCCCAGAAAGGAATGATTGTTTAAGGAAAAATACAGAAAGAAATGTCACGAATATTGCTGCAAAGATTTCTCAACAACGAGATTGTAGACCCTCACAAATGACAACGTAAAACAGTCAATTTTTGTGGAATGAAAGTCTAGAGTCTTGCTCATAGTGTCAGTTTAATACACAAATATTAGTCACACAAAATGGAAGAGCAACGTTCTCACTATCTCAGTTTGGTATGTGACGAAGGAGAGTTACTGGAAGCTATACTCATAAAATCTGATGACGAGACTATTGGTCATAAAATGAAAGTTGATGGTTGCATAGTTATTTCACCAGTTTGTACAACATTCCCAAATGACAAAGAGATATGGAGCTGTCGAGCGTAGAATGCTACCTCTAATATTAAGCTGGGCTGTAACTGTTCACAAACTGCAAGGTAGTCTGCCCTGTCTTGACAGGGCAGTGGTAGACCTCGGCAAGAAAAATTTTGCCAATTATGTCTCTCTTAGTCGAGTTAAAACTTTAGAGGGTATTGCCTTGTCTGATTTGGACCCACAGTTATTTAAGTTATTAAATAGACCACATGATTTGAAAGCTGTGACAGAAATGATCAGGCTGTATAATCTATACAATTTATAGGTTTCATTATTGCGAGTTGACAATTGGACAAGGTGTGAGAGTACCCGGTTAAAAAAAGTTTTTATAATAATTCAAGAACATTATTTACTGTAAAATTATAATATTTAACTCGCTTCATACAGGGTAATGTTGGCTGGGAGCTTGTTGTGTGACTATTTATTTAATATTGAAAAAATGAATTTATTATTATATAATATTCAGATGGAAATGGGTAGGACAAATGTGGATATAGTAGGAATTAGTGAGGTTTGGTGGGAAGAGGAAGGCGACTTTTGGTCAGGTGATTTTAGAGTAATTAACTCAGCTTCAAATAATGGGCAGGCAGAAGTAGGTTTCATAATGAACAAGAAGATAGGAAAGAGAGTAGAGTATTTCAAAACGCATAGCGATAGAATCATTGTAATAAGGATAAAATCAAAACCTAAACCGACAACGATTGTTAACATCTATATGCCTACAAGCGCACATGATGATGATGAGGTAGAGTGTGTATACGGCGAGATTGATGAAGCAATTAAACACGTAAAAGGAGATGAAAATTTAATAATAGTTGGAGATTGGAATGCAAGCATTGGAAAAGGCAAGGAAGGAAATATAGTGGGTGAATACGAGCTGGGCAAAAGGAATGAAAGAGGGGACCGACTTATAGAGTTTTGCACGAAATATAATTTAGTAATTGCCAACACCCAATTTAAAAATCATAATAGAAGAATATACACTTGGAAAAAGCCAGGCGATACTGCAAGGTATCAGATAGATTATATCATGGTTAAGCAAAGATTTGGAAATCAACTCGTTGACTGCAAAACTTACCCTGGAGCAGACATTGATAGCGACCATAATTTGGTGATAATGAAATGTAGATTGGGGTTTAAAAACCTGAAGAAAAGGTGTCAGATGAATCGGTGGAATTTAGAGAAGCTTGAGGAAGAGGAGGTAAAGAAGATTTTTGAGGAGGACATCGCAAGAGGTCTGAGTAAAAAAGATAAGGTAGAAAAAAAGAAAAGAACAGTACAAGGTGAAAAGATAAAGATGCTATGATTTTCTGATGATATAGTAATTCTAGCCGAGAGTAAAAAGGATTTAGAAGAAACAATGAACGGCATAGATGAAGTCCTACAAAAGAACTATCGCATGAAAATAAACAAGAACAAAACAAAAGTAATGAAATGTAGTAGAAATAACAAAGATGGACCACTGAATGTGAAAATAGGAGGAGAAAAGATTATGGAGGTAGAAGAATTTTGTTATTTGGGAAGTAGAATTACTAAAGATGGACGAAGCAGGAGCAATATAAAATGCCGAATAGCACAAGCGAAACGAGCCTTCAGTAAGAAATATAATTTAAATGTCAGGAAAAGATTTTTGAAAGTATATGTTTGGAGCGTTGCTTTATATGGAAGTGAAACTTGGACAATCGGAGTATCTGAGAAGAAAAGATTAGAAGCTTTTGAAATGTGGGGCTATAGGAGAATGTTAAAAATCAGATGGGTGGATAAAGTAACAAATGAAGAGGTATTGCGGCAAATAGATGAAGAAAGAAGCATTTGGAAAAATATAGTTAAAAGAAGAGACAGACTTATAGGCCACATACAAAGGCATCCTGGAATAGTCGCTTTAATATTGGAAGGACAGGTAGAAGGGAAAAATTGTGTAGGCAGGCCACGTTTGGAATATGTAAAACAAATTGTTAGGGATGTAGGATGTAGAGGGTACATGTAGAGGGTTAGGGATGTAGAGGGTATACTGAAATGAAACGACAAGCACTAGATAGGGAATCTTGGAGAACTGCATCAAACCAGTCAAATGTCTGAAGACAAAAAAAAAAAATATATAAATATTTGTATTATAATTTTGCAAGTTCCACAGAGACTAAACATCAATAATATAGACTGTTATCAACATCCTAGTCATACAGGAGACAGAGCAACACGGTAATGGAGCGAGCTGTCAGCGACTAAGGGTGTTCAGCTGTTCAGGTTTTTTTTTGGTATTTTTCCTAAGATTATCATCTGATTTGGTTAAAATTTATATGAAACCACTCTGAAAGTATACCCTTCAATTAAAAAAAAAATTATTGAAATCGGTTCGCTTGGAGATGTTGCGCAACATACATAAAAAAATAGAGTTGAAATGATAACCTTATCCTTTCTTGAAGTCTGTTAAAAATACTGGAAAAAAAATAATTCTTATGTAATTAAGTTTTCCAATTTTATATAAATGGAATTGTATCTGTAGTATATGTGTATCGATATTATTTAAAAAAAGAACCTTATGAAATATAAACTCCAAAAAAATAAACATTATCGATGACAAAAACATTATATACATAACAGTGAACATGGTTATGAGAAACAGATGTTATGCATGACTGGAAAGAACGATCCAATATAAATTATTTAAATGAATGTTAATATTTAAATGTAAATCCGTATTAACAGCGCCAATACATTAAGAGTAATATATTTTATTCATTGTGAACTGAACAATATTTATTCAATGTTTTATCTCTATAGATGATTTGCTGATATGTAGCTTAGATTTATTTCTGGAAACTAAACTACCTTATACAATAAGTAGAAACAAGTTTATAGATAAACAGCTATGATGTTTAAGGGTACCAAAATGTTCTGATTGTTAACTAGCAAAGGATAAACATTTAAAAAATATAAGGAAATAAAAATTTACAGAATCAGCACAATTTGTTTTTAACATGCCAACACTGTTAAAAATTTTATGGGGATGTGACTATATGAAGTGATCCAATGAGGGTTGCTTGACAATTTTTAATTTTTAAAAGTAAAGGTTTTTAAAGTAAAAAATTTAGGTACTTTTCAAGAAGATGCCTGCAAGCGATTTGTAGTTAGTCAGTTAGTTGCTGTAGTTATTGTTAGATGGCGCCACTGAAAGGAGAAAATAAATAAATTAAAATTATAATCTAACTTTACGTAACAAATTTATATAAGTAAATAAATAAATAAAAGTACATACATATCTAAAAGTACAAATTTAATCTAACCCAACTTAACCTACGTTCGCTAGTCAAGGTTAGCAAGTGAAGTAAGCATAGGTGAAGTTTGGTTACATTATATTTATTTATTACATAAAGTTATATTATAATTTTAATTTATTTTCTCCTTTCAGTGGCGCCATCTAACAACTAATAGACTAACTACAGACTGCCTTTCTTCTGTTGGCATCTTCTTGAAAAGTACCAAAATTTATATACTGTGATAAACATGCTCCCTCATCTACCAAAGTTGTAAACAAACAAAAGGTATTCTATAATTGTGATTTTATTTACCGCAAAGATAAACAATCATCAAACTGCATTTTTCATTATGGCTTTATAACAGTGATTAGTATCAATTTATTTTAAAAAAATTTTTAATAACTTCCATTAAATATTAACTAATTAATACTACTGCATTTGTTAACAGTAACATAATAAAAATTGAAATGAGAACAGGAAGTAAACTTATAAGTGTTCTGCCATAAACTGAAACGTAGCAGTCATAAAAAAAAATATTACCTTTGACAAACAGCAATAAAAATGAGGCGAATTAAAAACTGGCAATGTAATCATAATACAACTTACATGCAATTAGGCAATCATCATATTAATTAAATTAGCAGAAATTCCTTGAAAAGATTTAATGGGTAAATATTAATTTTTAAACCCAGCCTAATATATTAAAAAAAAAAAAAATATCCTTTTTCAGATAGACATAACCTATTTATAACAGATTACAAAAGTTGTAATGAATATAAGTACTATTTATTCATTTATTAATTTTTAATGATCAGAAAATCATGAAACAGATGAGCACAGAATACTCAGTAACAGAGCAAATCACGTTTATTCACAAACCAATTGAGATTAGATGTATGTTCAAATAAACTAACAGTATGAAAACTGCCAAACTGCTTAAGTACTGAACTGCTAAAGAAGTGGTTAAATTTACTCCAGCAGATTACAATTTCAACTTTTTCTAATTGTGTTCACTTTTAAATAAAATGCCTATAAAGTCATTATCTCATATTAACCCAACAGTTTTTAAGTGAGAAAGTATATGCCACAGATTAATTTATTTAAATTCCAATATCTGTAGCTTATTGCATCATGAATTTACAATGTCCTTTGTAAACTGATATTAAATCTTAATTTTAAAACGGGTAATTTTGGCTCTGTTCTTAATAGTGTCTCCCTTAAAAAGTTAGAGAACCGATACTCATTTTTACTATATTGATTTGCCGTTTTTGCCAAATTTTGAATATTTGTAAACTTCAGGTTATGGTTAATGTCTTTATATACATCTAGTTCCACAAGGTAATATGTAAAAGTCAATTCCATTACAGATGGAGCATGCAGGTGTTCTTTATACTTATACCAATGTTTTCTACCATCACTACAAACAAATTTTAATACACTGCACAAAAAATACCAATATCTAAACAAGCTAAAAAAATATGAAAATTATAAACACACTAAATTTGGCAAAATCAAAATATTAATCAAATATAATATAAATTCCATACATTAATTACTTACCAAAGGAATATCCTAAAGTTTTAAAAAACCATTAACTCTACTGCTAAAGGTTCTGCTTAGATATATGTTTTGTCATTTTCATCAAAGAATTTTACCCTATTCTTAATAAGGTTCAGTATATGTAGCTTGTTAAGTCATTGGATTTGAGAAATTATTAATATGGTATCAGAAATATTTCTAAATTGAAGGACAAAGAGTAGGTATTGTAAGATTTAAAAAATATAACTGTTAGCAAGATAACATAATACTAATATACATTAAATTTTGAAAGTAAATAGAAACTATTATAAAAGAAATAAAATAAGCGATTATGAAAAAAAATCATCACAGATGATCATAAGTATTATCATATATTATCATAATTTGCAAGACTTGAGTTGTCAATAGTACATCATCCACATGCTGACAACTTCTCCTGAATGATAACTAGATATAGACTTTTAGAACAAAATTTTTATATTATTTTACTACATATTTTTATTTTTTGTAAATGGAAACTCTTGGCCAGACACATACATTAAAATTCAAGCAATGTGTAAAATTAACTTCCTTATCTTTTTACCATCCATTTCTACAATGACATAGCCCTTCTATGTTGTGACATACTCTTACGTCACATTACATACCCATACTCTTCTATTCTGTGACATTATTGCTATTTTTATTTAATTTTGAAAATTTAAGCAAATACGATTCTACCGCTACAGGACCAGCAATATTGAATAAACTCTGGGTGTAGCATCAAAAAACTGGTTTAGAAATGAGAGTACTCTTTGAAATTTGATGGTCTACTGACATAACGAAGATCTTTCACAGATATTAATCAGTATTATATTGAATCTTAGCCAAAAAAAGTCTTCAAATTGATCTGAGATAGTTCCTACTCTAAATTATTTCTCAACACACATGAACGCAAAAATTAAGCTATTGGGATTGGTTCTCTGTAGGAAATGGCTAGCAAAGTATACTTATATTGAGGAATCAATATTATATTATTTAAGGACTTTCATGAAACTTATCTGCCTAATGACAGCCTAATGTGTTCATAAACCTGTTCTTTATTTTTTTGAAATAAATTACTTTTGACAGTTCAATTCTACTAAGATTGTCTTTTTAAGTTATAAGTTCCAACTTTAATAGTAGCTATTTTTTAACTAAAATAATATACGTCATCAGTATCCAACTAAACAGCTCTATAAAACATGGAGATCTCCTTACCCAGACAAAATAATTTTTCGCAGGTAGTAAAATTAGGACAAGAGTATTCTCTGTCTTACGGTTTATAAATAAGCTGTTATATTAATTAAAAGCTACTGCAATGTAATAAAATGAATGTAGTGTTTCTTTCATTTCCTTAATAAAAAAATAATGGGGAAACTGATATTATATAAAAATAAGTTAAAGTAAATATGTATTTTTCAACTTAAATAGTAATCTAGTAAATAATTATTCAAAAACATCCAGTGGTTTTAAATTAAATGTTTAATAAACTATAAATGCTTTAAAAAAAATCTATAGAAATATTATAAACAATCATTCATATGAAATAGTAACTGAAATGAAATATTATTACATAAAGTCATTTATAATCAACCAGTGATCATTTAATCTTGGGCTTTGTACAAGCTAATAACAGAAATAGAAATAAAAGCAAATAAATATATCAAATCTGAAAACATAAATACCAGTATTATACTACCAGGAAAAAGTAACAAAAAACTCTCTTATCATATTGTTACAAGATAGTGGTTTTATGGGTTTTTGTTTACTATAGACAAGATTTTGAATATAACACACTTAACCACTGAAAATTCATAATTATATTTTCTTATATATGTAATTATTAACAAATTTAAAGTATTGATAAAAAATTATTGTATTTTAACTAAAGTAGTTTACTTTTCTTTTTTTTTGGTTTAATCCTCTTTACAAGATACAAAAAAGAAACTAATGCTTAGTGAAATTAATTTAAAAATAAAAAACATTTATAATAAAAAAATTATTCTGTGTAACTCTTGGTAAACAGAGTTTCCAGCTTACAAGGACACATATTAGTACTCTTTTTGAAGTGTTCCACATTTAACATTAGGATATTGCTTACTTAGTTATTAATTAGGCCTATTATTTATTATTTTATTTATACTAAGCATTTAGTTTGTTTTTATACTAATTGACTATCATTAACTACTAATGATAAATTTTTAATAATAAAAATATCCATCGAGTTTTAAACTAAATAAATCTTATAAAATGGTTTTCAAGGGTTTTTTTAAATTTAATTTAAGAACACTAAAAGTATTCACTTAATATAAAATGTCATATGATTTGTAGAACAGTTCACAAGCTTTAAGCTTATATTGTGAATTGATCATCCAAAAAGAAAAAAAAATATGAGCAATAATTGATCAACTTCAATTTTGTTCATATTGTAATACACCATATATGCTTAGATTCAGAAAAACATAGGAACTAAATCTCGCAAAGCAGATTTGGACAGTGGGTAACCTGTGCAACTTCAAAGTCTGTGCTGTGTTATCAGTAAGTACTCTAGTCAATTAGCTATCAGTTTTGTGAATTATTGAAACTTGTTCCTAATCCATTCTGTGGAGAGAGGTTAGGATTAAAGCTACCATTAAAGGGTTAAAGTTAAGATTAGAATTTTGTGAAGAGAGACTAGGAATAAATTACCAGGCTATGGCAATACTTAACACCATTATAGAACACTTGGCTGAACTTATGTTATAATGGAAATATAGTCACTAGAGTGAGACTACACCACAAGTTCCATGCTATTATATCATATATACAATGAATTATCACCTTAACCAGCTCTTTCCACAGAACTTTAACCTCTCTGCTAGTGTTTTTTTCTGATCCTAGCATATCTACTACAGTATATTATAATATGAACAGAATTGAAAGTGAGCATCTGTTATAATTAGTATGGTTTGGTCTTTGAAACAAGAGTGAATATAGGACTGACAATTTTTTTCAGTGATTTCATCATCTATGAAATTATACAATTTAAGTCTGTATCTTTAACAAAAAAAAAATCTACCATGTAAAAACCCTACTCTGACTTAAATGAAAACAAAAGGAAGTGTTTGCTACACTCGCTGTAATGGTAATGGAGCAAAGTGGCTGCCTGCTTTCATGGCGATAGCATTTTGGCCTTTCATCCAGAGGTTCTGGGTTTAAATTCAGGTCAGGCATCAAATTTTCACACGCTAAAAAATTGCCATTTCATACATCATCTGACATTCCCTGTCTACCTTTATTTTAAACTTGCCTTCTCAATGGTCAAACTCAATAGTCTAAATACTATGCTAATTAGTCTGCACAAAGTTTTATCAATTAAATTTCTTCTTCATTAAAGAAATAAAGTAAAGGGAAATTTTTTTTTTAATTTAAAATATTCCAACTATTAAAAATCTTTCTATAACATATAAAAATTTAATAACGATTATACAGGATGTTAACAGGAGGAATATGCACGGTATTTGTTTTAACAGCAAATAAATGTTCGATTAAGGGCTGATTACTGTGGCGGTATAGTAGCATCTTGTCCTTTCATCCAGATGTTCCAGGTTTGAATACTAGTCATAAAAGCTATGCTACAAAATTCCATTTTCATACCTCAGACAAGTTTCAAGCTCATGTGGCAAAATCATCAGGCCAAACAAGAAAAAAGTCACTTAGCAAATGAAATAATAATTTTGTAGCTAATGAAAAAATGCCAAGCCAGACTGGAATTGCCAATCTAGAATATTCTGTAAGAAAATGAGATAAGATCACTGTATGACACAGGTTGGTGTAATAACAAACTTGTGTTGAACAAAAAGTTAAACTGTTCTTATAACTAAATAACAGTAAGAAAAAAAATTTCAATGTATCCTGTTATTTTAGTCTAAATTGCAACTAACACTGTTATTCTTGTAATCACTAGTTAATACATGTGCGTACAACATAAATAATAAATAACAAATCCTAAACATTATTTACTATTAACTTCAAAATGTTAAAAAATTTCAATAAATCTTTGAACACAGATGCAAAGAAAAATGATCAAATTTAAAACATTGCAGATAAAATAATTTAATGGTACAAATTATATATATGATAATTGTATATTAATTAAACATAAAAAATCAAAACACGTTTTTAAGTAAACGCAAATATTACCGCAATATTACAAAACGTAGTAGTTGCTACACAGTAACGCAATGTAAAAGGATGGTAGTATGAAATAATAAAATACCTTTAACTGGCCAAGCACTCCATGTGGAGGAAACCACAGATAACCTTGCTTAAATGGTTTCTCAGAATCAGAAACCATTCCGGCAATCATTAAATACAAACATAAAACAATTATGCAAAACAGGTTAACACTATTTTGAAATGGACCATTGTCTACTTCATTTTCCCTCTAATAGTATTATCTTATTTTGATAACAAAGCAATGTTATTTTAAAAATTAAATTACGAAAACAAACCGAGATTTAACTACAAACACTTATTAGACATATTAAAATTCTGAAAGTTAACAAACATGTCGTCACTCATAAAATAAACTGCACTTAAAAGGTTAAACGAATAAAGCAAAATCGCTTCAGGTTATGTTTTAGCACAGAATTATACTCCCAACACGGATGTATTTCATATATGCACTGATGGTGGCGGTGTATACACCGTCGTGCGTGGACCGACATTCCAAGACGTTTGTGGAATTCGGTAATAAAAAAGTTTAGAATCAGTTATGAGCTAAATCTTTTTTTATAACACAACGAAACACTAATAAATATTAAGAATGATAAAATCTAAAAAAAACTGGGATTTATTCAAAAAATTGGAGTGACTTATTCTGCGTTATTAATTTAAACATTAGAGAATATTAATTTGATGTTATGAAATATTTTCTTAAAATATTTTACTCAGAACGGTCTTTCTACGTATATTTCAATTAAATATTAGCATTTAATGAATAGCAATTTTATAACGTGACAAATTTGGACCAATAAAGTGATGCTTATATTATTCTACAAAATTGCAGTTTGATTTATGTTACTCAAGAACCAAAACACTGACTTCAATCCTACATTCTGGAGTTTATTGGAAGTAAACTGTAATAATTTTACTTTAATTTTCAATAATTACATATAGATTGGTAGTATCGGGAGCACTGACAAGTATAATTTTTGTTACGCCAAGATCACGATAAAGCGCTGTTATGTCATGTTAACCTTTAGTCTCACTGAGTGAGATTTGGTTCAGACAGCTGATGTCTTTTTCTGTTTCGATTCGTGCTTAAGAAGAATATAATATTTTCCTTTAGAGTTCGTGGTAAGCTTGGTTAATTTAAAATTAGTTTTTTTTAAATAAATTCTTTGTCGCATCTGTTCAAAACTGAATATGTGGATTGTTTTATTTTCATTAACTGCAGTTAAACAAATTTAGGTTGCCGGTACAAAGTTCTTGCATTCTGTACGTATAAATTTGTAACGATATAATGACAAAATTTTCAATATGAGTTTGTTCTAATGTAAGTAATTCTGTTGTAGTGTATTGTGTATTAGAAGTTTCCTGTAAATACTAAATGTATTTGATTACGCTTCATCCTGCTATTTTTGTTGATGGTATTAGTTGCAATATTATGTATTAATAAAACAAAATTTTGTGATGGTTTGTTTAGTGAAACTAAAAATTCTGTTATAATATTGTACTTATAGAGTATTATTTTTCGTTTTTTGAAATTTTTGGAAATTAAAAATATTTGTATTAACTAATTTGAAAGAAAATCAGTCTGTGAACACCTTTCAGTGTTGAAAATTAATAGTATTAAATTACAGCGTATTATAAATAGATTACATATTTTGTTGTTTTTGTACATGATCAACAATTTAAAACTAGAAATAACAAGCACAACCATATTTTTAAAAGTTGTAATAACTTATTTTAAGCATTTTCATCAGCCTAGTAACAATCCTCCATGGTTGGGGTGCTATTGTTCTTACCCTGGTGTCTGCTAAAGGAAGTACTAGAAACAGAGTTAAAAACTAAGTGTTTTGAATTAATTTTTGATATACTGAGAAAAAGTGGTAGTAATAAGTAATTTACATTTTTTTTTAAATCATCAAATTTGAAAATGCTTTGCTTATTGCCATTTAATATATCATTACTGTTTTCAGAGAAAGAAGTATCTGCAGAATTCTATGGTTTATTATTTTTTTAGTCTATTGATCCAAAATTATCATTATTATTTATTAAGGTGACTAATGTTACTTGTAAAGTTCTAGATACTAGTATCTGAGAAAGCTTTGTTATAATAATAGTTGTTCACATACATAATTGAAATGATTATGTAGGTTATATTTTGAGATAAAATAGACTCAAATGTATATTTATGTTTTATGATGATAAATGTATGAGTCACTATATAACAATAATTAAAATTATTTGTATCACTCTTATTAACTGATGTTATTGCTATTTGTTAAATCAATATTGCGTTGAATTTTTGTAATTTTATTATATAAATTTCTTTCAATTAGAGATAGTAATATTTGTTCATATAAAGTTTTTATTCATTTTGTTTTTTCAGTAATGTAGCCTTTGGTTGAAACTATAGAATGATTTTAATTCAGTACCAATATAAGAAATATATTTAATGTAAATAACAATAAAACACTGAAACTCTGATGAATTCTAACAGAGTAAAGAAAAAACTGACTGAATAAGTATTGCAACTGTGCAAACATAATATTCTTTTTTTTAATGGTTTTTATGACTTTATCAGTTGAATTATTTATCTTTGTACATTTTTATATTCATATGTTTAGATGCTTCGGAGTGCTCTTAGAATACAAACAATAATGGCTTGTTCTTTTTCATCTAAGACACGTCCAAAGGTGGCTGTGGTACGTTTGTTTGCATTACTCAGTAATTTTGTCTTTTTAACTAATTTAAAATAATTTATTATTATAAATAGCTTATTGAGTTTTGATCAAAATATTAAAAATTAATTAAAGTTTTAACCTTTTGGAAGCAAGATCAAATTAATTTGCTGTTATTGAGGTGAGGTGTTGTACTAAGACATGGAATTGACTATACATCATTTATGGAGAGTAACAACATTATAAAAATTAGTGATCTAGTTATTACTTTCATCAAATTAAAAAAACGGACTAATTTTGGATGTGGTGTTTTAATATTAATTAAATAAAAATTTTATTAATCTAGTAAGAGATAATTACATATTATATAATGTTGTTTTGCAGTTATCTTTTTCTTGGACTTTAGAGCAACTACCAATGATATGCATGCTTATGAATAATGCAATGACAGTGTAAAACAGAATTGCATTTTTTTATGAGGAAAATAAGAATAATGGAAACTCATTTTTGTATGACCAGATTATAAATGTGTAAAATAATTCATTTAATTTGTTAAACTAATATTTCTATCATGTCAGCAGCTACAACATATAAAATAATTTTCAGTAGTTAAACTATAATGACTGGGACATCCAACATCAACGTAAGATAATCCTGATTCAACGTGAACTATATATATAATTAAATTTACTCCATCCTTAAGCAGTTCAAATATAATTACCTAGAATTTAATTTACTAAAAAAATCAAAGTATGCATGCTTTGATCAAATAAAAATAAAAAAATTATCATATCTTAGTAAAATGAAATACTAATGCAAACAATGTACAAAAAGAAAAGAAATGATGCGCATCATTTCAACCTACACTTTATTTCAGTACATACATTAATCACAAGTAATCACATCATTTTAGTGTTGATGTTCATGAAGTTCCCTTATTATAAAAAACACAATTATCAAGCAGGATACTGCTAAAATTAATCTAATTTTTTTACTATTTGTTAATTCCTTAAGCAAAGCTGGTAAGTGATGATATAATTTAACACCACCCAAATGTAGAGTAGTAACCTTCCACCATCCAAATATATCCTTGACCCAGGAAGGAACACGCAAAGTGCAGACAATGTAGTACATACAATGCTTGTCAGGGTCCACTATTTTGCAGCAGTGTCAAAATTGGTTATAGTAGTGTTACAACAAAAGGAGAAGGATGCAAGGAGGTGAAGGACAGCCTTTTGGAGCTGTTGTTCATCTGTACTTATATGGATGGGCAGCAGTGATGACACAGTTGTTCTCTGTAGCTCCTGAGCCAAAAGACCATAGTCCCAGTGGCAATATAATAGACAGTGGCAATAGACAATATTGCTAGAATTTACGGTAGGACATCCTTAATTGTCACTTGTGACAAGAAATCCGTACCGGAACTCTCCTTCGGGAGTGCGGTTATATTTATTTTGCCACTGGAAGGGGCTGGGAGTCATTAACACCTTTTTGGTGGGCATGGGGCTTCTGGGACCTTGGTGTGTTTGCAAGACGTTGTGGGTTTGACACCTGCCCTTTTGATTTTGCCGATTGTTTGGCTGCCTTTTTTCCTGCGGAGCAGGCTTGTTCGACTTTTTTGCCTCCACCTTTCTTGTAACTATTGCCGGTTTAGGATTTGTTGGTATGGGTGATTCCCCTTTTTCTACAGTCACCGTTGCTGCCGGTAAAACTACCTGTGCCTGGGGGCTTGATTTTTCCCCCTCCGGTATATGCACCAGGAAACTTATATGGTGTTGTACCAACTGAACTGGTTTTTGGTAAACCAACATTGGTCAATTTTTTGCAGAAGTTACCTTCTTGCTAGTACTCAATGCCGCAGTAGCAGATGTAAGGGATTTTATTTGCTCCGAGAAAGCTTTTAACAATTTGGTCAGTTCTTTACTTGATCCGCATTCTTTCTCTTTTTGTACATTGTTTAAGAGAGCCTGTACAAAACTAATACCAGATTGTATAGGATTCCTCATGCTGAGGAAGTTTTTGTATTCCCAACATACCACCAGAAAGGACACTTCCTGCTCATTACAGATCTTCAGTATAACTTTTTTTCCTTATAAAAGAGCTATTTCTAAGACCTTGCCGAGTGTGGACCTTTACAGTTTATACATTCTTCTTCTTCAGTGCATGTGCTATCATCATGTCCTATATGGCTGCAACATGCACAGATCTGTTCCTTTTGCAACCAATTTTGGTGTGACCAAAACCATGGCATTGGAAGCAGCATATACAGTTTGGTATATGTGGTTGTACACAAACAGAAAGGTAACAACTATCCTTCATTCGATCATGAATGGTTGGACTGGAGAAGGTCAGGACTAGTGATGATGTTGGTACATCAACGCCATTCTCCCATCTCACAGACATGATCCTCTGGACAGACATGACAGACTGTGATGATAACTCTTCTGTAATTACTGGTAACTCAACATCAACCTAGTCGCAGCAAAAGATCACTCTTTTGCTAAAATTTAGTGTGTTATAGGGCTCCACTATCACTTGGTCTGCCCCTATATATTTAAGGGCTAGCAGTTTTTGGCATTGTTCTTCATTACTTACTTCAACAAGCAGGGTGCCACTCTTGAGTTTTTAACAAATTTCAGAGACCAAAAGTAGTTATGGTGCTCTTATTTATTATGAAGGGAGAAATCTTTATAATGAAGTTACCTTCCTCTTTGTACCTCAAAACAAGAAACCGTATACAAGAGCATTTACCAATTTCTGTAATATTTTTAATTTCCTAATAAATCTTCAGCTGACAACATTGGTTGAAGTCTCTTCAAACCCCTGTTTTTGTTGGGTTTTCAAGTGGATCAACAACCACTGAAAGATTATTATTTAGGACTGCCATATAGTTCCCACAAGTACTGACGATTTAACGAACCACTCCAACAGAACATGTGCGTACTGAAGCTAGGGCTGCATATGTGCACAAATGGGTTACCCTGATGCACCCAGAGGACATCATATTAGAGCTATTCACCCATGCACCTTGGGTTACGGTTGCATTCCGTAAGGTATCGCAACCTTTTTTTTTAATTTAAGATAAACTGATTTATGATAAATTGGGCTTACGTACACCTAGTACATAGCAATATTGGTTGTAGAAAATGTATGGTTGCAGGTGATACTAGCTTCTTAATTGTGAATAAAAATTGTGATGAAATTTATTCAGAATGTTATAATTGTTCGAGAACATTTATTGTATGTGGCTAAAAATATAAATAGGCATGTTTGGATTTTAGTTAACAAACTATCATTTATGTTACATTTAATTTTGAAAAACTGTCATATGTAGATACTGTAAAATTTTAGGTATAAATTTAAATTGTGATTAAATAGAATCCAACCATTCAGCATGCAAAATTCAGAAACATGTTAGAATATCTTATATAAATTGAAATTTTGGATACAACAATATTCTAGGGATTACTAATGTAACTTTCTCTAATATATTTTTATTTATAATTTGTTATTTATGTTAAAAATATTTTTTTAAATGTACCTAAAGGAAGTTGTACATAAATTTGTATCAGGAGCAGCTGTTGCAGCATTCATGTGTTTTATGAATATGCCATTCATGTTTGTGTTTTTCCATTTCACAATAATTGATCTTCACAGTAATTTACCATGCTATTTGAAATCAGTAAAAAAATTCATTAATTTTATACTTGTTTTTGTATTGTAAATATTTAAAAATATACTAATACATAATGAAGATTATTATTTGCAGATATATTCATGGTTCTATAACCAAAATTGTGATTGGTTGGTTAGTGTCATAGTCTGATACTGAATACGATAGCATTTAAATTGAAATAGTTGTAGGTTTTTAAATTCACATTAACTTGATTTTAATTGAAAATTCCTGAAGTAAAAATAATTGGAATTTCATTCACAATTAAAATTTTATTAAAAAAATAAATCATATTTATGCCAGTCAGGCATGGCATTTTTCATACACAAATTTCACAAGCACATGCTTCAAGTGATATCATCAAGCAAAAAAAAAAAAAAAAATATATATATATAGAATTATCTTGGAGAATAATGTAAACTGAAATTTCTTATTGAGTTTTTTGTTAATTAAGTGCAGCTTAGAAAATTATGAAAACTTTTAATGTTCTTTACTTATGTATAATTTTTAGTATTAAGTGTTTATGAAAACAAATTGTCTATGGATTTTCTCACTTCTGATGTACCTTGATGTAGTAGTTTATGTATGTGGAATTGTAAATTATTATTTTATGTATGTACACTATTTAAGCTTTTTTTTATGACTGTTGGTTACTGTTTATTTATTTTATGCTCTTACAGATACTCGCTGGATGTGGAGTAAATGATGGGTCAGAAATTCATGAGGCAGTATCTGTATTATCCCATTTAACGAGAAATGGTGCTGAAGCTGAGTGTTTTGCTCCAGATATTCCACAAATGCATGTTATCAACCATGCAGAAGTAATTTGATTATTGTTTTCTTTAACTATTATAAAATTTATGACTTTATTTAAGAAGCTAATTTGAATACTTTGATGACTAAATAAGTTATGAAAGTGGTTGAATAATTAGAGAGACAAATGACTGCAGAAAAATTATTCAGTGTCAATGAAACTAATGCTAATCTTTGGCTACATTTAGGCATGTGTCCAATCTTTCTGTCAACTTTCTTATTCCAGTTGTAAAGCATTATTCATCTTAGTGGTGTCAGCCATTTTTGTACCACATTTATACCATTTTGCAAAAACTCTTTGAGAGAACAAAAAAAAATTCTAATGTACAAGATCAGAACTGTAAGGTAACAACACCTATCTTGTAGATGTTGTGTGAATGTAGCAAGACTTCCCAATTCAACTTTTGAATAGCTTTAAATGTCAATGGCTTTAATCTTTTAAGTGTTATGATGGCAGGCATTATACAAAATAATTATGCCTTTTGAGAGAGGACCGGTAAATTTCCTTCTTATTGTGGGTTTCAAATACATTCTGTAGTATGTTACTATAGTACTTGTTGATTTTAAATTATTTTCTAAATAATTGGGATTTTATAGTCCCAAAAACACTGTTTGCATCCACTTTACTGCCTGACATGTAGGTTTTGAAATTTTTTTGTGGTCCCAATGCAAATGTTTCCATTCCAAACTCTGACACTTTGATTCTAGCTCAAATGATGAACATTACAAATAACACAAATCGTTGTTTGTGATGATTACAGTTATTAACTTGTTTGTTTAACCAATAATTATTAGTTTATGATTTAAAAAACCCATTACATTCTACTGAAAATTGTTATTAAAACTTAAAACTTGAATGTTTTTGTGATTTTCAGTAGACTGCCTCAGAAGCCATGTTGAACATGTTTTGTGGTAATTCAGCTATCATGGATAATGATCCACGATAAGTTGAATTGACAACAAAACATGTAGACAGTGCCAATAATTTCACTAAAAATTTCAGCAATTGTCAACATTTTTTTGCATTTACTCTTGCAAATAAGATCATGTAACGATTTTGTAAAACGTAAGTCAAAACTTCCACTGGTCTTATCCTATGAAGAAAATTGGCAGTACTTATTCTGCCCAATTTAAATGTCAATCCACTTTTAAAAATTTTTACGGTTAATAAACGTTTTACTCCTATTTTAACAGCCTTGTGAATTTCAACTGGTTTTATATCTGAAAATAAAAATAAAAATACCATAGCTTGCTATGCTTCCACAGTACATGTTTTAATGTAGTTGACATTTTGAAATAAATAAAAGAGGTTATAGTAATGGAAATTCTTTTTGAATAGCTGATATTTTCTGTCTGAGGTGCCAACTTGAATGTCAGACAGTATCAGTTTATTCTATTAAATACTTTTTCCACTGTTGTCATTTGTCTCTTTTAGTTATTGAACAATCCTTGTATTTAGTGTCATAAATAAAAACCTAACACTAATCCAAAAAGTATGCGACCTTGGCTCATAAAAAATATACCTAATCTGTTTAGTTTAATGAAATATGTCCCCTTCAAATTATTCCCCTTCTAATGTAACATACTTATCCCAGAAATGTTTCCATTGTTGGAAGCACAGTCAGTCAGTCTTAGTGAGCACTATAAATCCTCCGGTTGCATTACTTTTGATCTCTTCTCCGTCTCCAAATCTCTTGCTTTAAAGCAGAATTTTAAGCTTAGAAAAGAGCCAAAAATCATAGAGAGCCATGTCTGGTAAGTAAGGAGCACGCTTAAGTTATTTAATCCCATGTTTTACCAAGAATGTCTGGATAAGTTGTGATGCATGGGGTGAATTTTTTTGTTGCCTTGATGAATTTTCCAATGGAAATTTTTCAAAAGCTGTGTTCTTTTGTTTTGAATACCATCTCTTAGTCAATAGGGAATAGTAGTAGTGCAGTTATGTTTTTCTGATAGTTTATTCTTGTGGAGCATATTTATGATGAACCGTACTTTGATAATCAAAAATACTATCAGCATGACCACATTATATTGTGATTGCATGGTTTTCTAATGCCACAGAAAACTTGGGGTTTCCTAATGGGATGACTGAGACCTTTATCTCAGGGTCATACGCATAAACCTATGTTTTATCTCTGGTTATATATTTATATTTATTTATTTTTCATAAAATCAGGATCACTATTAGAATATTCGAGCATGTCTTTTGCAACTTGTATTCTGTTTTCTTTTTCTTCATGATTGCAAAGTTTTGGGACAAATTTTGTTGCTGCATACTGCATCCTGAGATCTTCTACTAAAGTTGATTGTACTGAACCTAATGAAATCCATAGTTCATCTTCAAGTTCTTGTTGTTTAATGATCATTCATCACCATCTATCAAACTCGGTCGATTTTTTGGGGATTTTTGTTGGTGGAAAGTTTGCCAGAACGCTTGTCACTTTGGACAGACATTAGGTCATCTTGGAAATGGTGATACCTCTGTTTAATTTTTATAACACCCATATTTTGGTTGCCAAAATCTATCTGATTCTTACATATTGTCTCTACTAGGGTGTCACCACCCTATTCTGAAGAGCAATATATATGAAAAGCACTACTCATGTGTTTTGCTTTCATAACTGCTATGCAGCAACTGACTGCAATGACAGCAAAACAATAAATCATACACAGCCAGTTATAGTCAAGGCCACATTCCACAACAGTCACTCTCCCATGTTACAACTAGTTACTGCAAATAAAAAATAGATACATTTTGATCAGAACTTGTACCATTGTAGAAACTTTAATCTAAAAGTAGGTGCATGATTTATGTGAGGAAACAGTTTTAATGTATTTGTAATAAAACTGAAATGTGACAATTAGAGAGAAAATTATATTTATTTGACTGAATATTGTTTAAAAATTCAGGTGTGTAAATTACCCAAGTAAATATAGTATATTTTTAAACAAATTTCAGTGTCCTTTTGAAAATAAATGAAAAGATTATATATTTAATATTATCTCAAATAACAACAAAATAACCACCAAACATAGTAACAGAAAACCTAAAATAAACTAATACCAAAAGTTGACTTTAATGGGATCCTGCATCATCAGTCAGTATAAAACTCCAAAACTACATCAAACAAAAACAGAAAATAGATAAATAAAAACTTAAAAATTTAGAAAACATAAACCATACAATCACAAAAATTGAACAACATAACTCAGTCCCAGCTGGATTGATAATTGTCATTATCATTTACTTATTTATTTTATGTATTATTTATTTTTTGTTTTTTCGTTTGATGTGATTTTGGAATTTTGTACCAACTGATGATGCGGGATCCCGCATCATCAGTTGGTACATGAGATTCTGTTTCTGTGTTTGGTGGTTATTTTATTATTATGTGAAGTTAATTGGCGCAGTGGTCATGTTGATGAATTATTTGAATTTTCATGAAGTTATTTAATATTATATGAAATATAAACTACCAAAATACAGTAATTAGATAAGTTAAACTTACCCATATTAATTTCCAATAATCAATTTTCACAGGATTCATCTTCAGTTGGTATTGAATTCTGTAACTACATTAAAACATTCATTTTATAATTTGTCAAAGTTGTTTTCTGTTTTAAAGATTTTGATTCTAGTACTGGACAGTAGAATTTACACATACGTTCATATTAAATTTCAAAATTTTTAAAACAGAAAACTATTTCAACAAATTGACAAATTATAACTTGAATATGTTTTAATGTTGTTATAGATTCCATGAAAATCAATTATCGGAAATAAATATGATAAATTTAACTTAACTAATTGCTATGTTTTGGTGGTTTATATTTCATATAATAGATTTTATTAACTTAGTGGTCAATATGTTAATATATTTTTTCATTTTTGTATATATATATATATATGCTTTGAGAAAATTAGTAAATAAATGATTATTATTAAGATGTATGTAAGACATTTTAACTTTTGGTTCAGTTGCCTAATATACTCATCCCAATAGATGTGTTTGAGGAAGCTTATTTAATTTACAAAATGCAATAAATTTGAAGTCTCGTATGCACGTAATAATGTAAGGAGTTAATTAATTGCTTGCCTTTATTACGTTTCCTAGATGACTGTTCATTGGAAGATTCTGTGTTGAGTAGCATCACCTTTGAGAATTGAGTGACTCAAGGAAGTGTATTAAGTGCCACCTTGTTTACTACGGCTATCAATAGCATTAGTAAATGTGTGCAATCACCTGTTGCATTGTTCTTTGTTGATGATTTTTCTATATGTATCGTGACTCATTCAACAGCCACAGCTGAGAGACTTACTATAGAATACTACATGTTGCTTTGAAACTTGGTCCAAAGTCACTGGCTTCATATTCTCACCTGAGAATCTTTTCTTGTCTATGAGACCCTTTCACTCCATACTACGTCCTTCTCAATGGAGAGCCAATTGCTATCTCCCATGACATTAAATTTGTAGGTTTACTTTTTGACAGTCATCTTATGTGGACCAAACACATTAAACAATTAAAAACAAAATGTTTAAAAATTCTAGATGTGCTGCGAGTTCTTAGCAACCAAGCGGAGAGCTGACCAATCATGTATGTTACATTTTTATTATTCTTCAGTCATACCATGCTTAAGATGCTGGATGCTGTACACCTCTCTTTTCTTTGTCTTGCCACTGGTAATTTTAGATTAGTGGCAAGCATATGTGTTGATTGTGGTGAGCCATCACTTTGCGATAGGCAGGACCAGCTATTAGCATCTTACTCTGTCCGTCTTAAAGGACAACCAAATCACCTGGTTCTTAAAGCAATCTTTGCAAACCCTCATTTTCAACAGTATATAAACCATTCATGTAATACAGCATCAATGGGTGTCCATACCCAGCGTTTAATGTACCTTTTACATTTTGATCCATTTCTATTTTCGCAACCTATCCCTGTACATATCCTCCATGGAGACTCAGCCCCATTAATTTTAATTACAACCTCACCAAATATAATAAAATTAACAACTCTCGTCTTTCAGTAAATATCTTCTGTCAGAGACAAACCCAGATGCAGTAGTATACACAGATGGGTCGAAGCAGTATGATGCCATTGGATGCGCTTTTGTTGTAAATGACAGAACTTATGTGTTTGGTCTACTTGGTATTACAAGTGTGTACAATGCTGAACTATATGCCATCAAAATGGTATTTAATATCATTAAATCAAAACATCATCACATCCTTCACTGTAGCGATTTGTATATTCCTATCCAAGCTTTAGAGGATTTGTATTCCAGACATCCTATTGTCACCAAAATACATAATGCAATCACTGAATTAAATCGTCACAACACAGATGAATTGCTGCTGGATCCCTAGCTGTGTGGGAATCCTGGGTAATGTAGCCAACCGTCTTTCAACAATAAAGTTACAACTACTGATTTTATTAATTATATTAAACATACACTTCGAAAAAGGTGGCAAGGTGACTAGACTGCGAATAATAAACTCATCACATCAAAGATAAAATACAAAAAAATCAATGGTAAAATACAGAAAAATTCTCTGAGAAGAAGTGGTCCTGTGTCGATTGTGATTAGGACATATCAGAGCTACTCACAGATACCAGATGTCAGCTGAGAGTGTCACCACTGTGTGTGCAATGTGACTATCACTTGATTGTGTACCACATCCTTATGGACTGCATATGTTATGCAGCCCTATGTCGCAAATTTGAATTACCGAGGGACGTACGGCACATCCTAGGAAACGATAAGAATGTACTGGACCTAGTGTTGTTATTAATAAGATAAATCAATAAGATTTAATCATAATCAACCATAAATTCTTTGTTGTTATTCGTATTAAATATTTTATCCTAATGGTTATGTTTCTTCTATTATTTTAGTTTTAATCTTATTACTATCTTAGTTTTAACTTTCTTTTAATAATATTTTAATATCTGACAAGGGGCTTTTTGATACTTTTTGACCTGGGTGATGATAATGCAAAAGTGTTTTTCGCCCCAAAAGAAAAAAAAAATTGTTTTTTAACTATAATGTGCAGTTTGTTTTATTAAAGGAATTTTTTTGTTTAGTCTATCTATTTTATATTTTAAAATAGAAATTTCTACATTTAAATTTGCTGTTCACTGGAGATTGGACATTGGCTGTTCTTTGACTCCATGGTAAAGATGAATTTTAAAAAGTAATTATGTCAAAATTATGTCAAAAAAGGTTGCATTTTAATATAACTGTACATTGAAATAATTTAATTAAAATCTACCATTATACAAATGTGTGCATGCTTACACATACACACACACACATACACACAAAATTGTTTGTTATTTTTTAATGATATTTTATGTTTCTTTTTGTTTTATTAAGGGGAAAGAAGAGAAAGCAAGTAGATTTGTACTAAATGAGTCTGCAAGAATTTCTAGAGGACAGATTTCACCTTTAACAGATTTGCTGTGTAATGCTCAAGATTTTTCTGCTGTAGTTGTTCCTGGAGGATTTGGCGTTGCAAAAAACTTGTAAGTCAGCAGTTTCCTATAAATAAAATTTACATTTTAATTCTTATTAATTAAAGTACTGTGATTCTCAAATTATTCTGTAGAAAGTTGTAAATTTATTTTCGGAAAAACATTTGTAAGAACAATGGAAACATATAAATTTGTTAGTATTTCGGAAGTTCTAGCCAAGGTTTTGCAGGTTATAGTGGAGATGGTGAATTAGCTTTTAGTAATGTTGAATATAACTTTGAGTTTATCAAAATGCTGTATAATTACTTATAAATTGTGTGGTTTAATGTACGCAATTACTGCAAGAAGTGATTGGTTTGGTTAATGAGCTTCTATCAGCTGTCATTGTGCTGGAACAATTATGGAAGAATTTGTTTTAAGAAAAAAAAAAACAGTTTAATTTTTTAGAAAAGTACCGGAAAGGAATGAAAAAATATCATATGTGATGTAAGAAAACAGTCAAAAACAAGAAAAAAATAATTGTTTTAAATGTTATTCAAAAGTTTTCTCATCTTGTTTAATGTTTGGAAATCAGCAAATGAAAGTCACATAATGCTTTTAATGCCATTTGTAACTGATTTCAGTACCGATTTTCATTGCTACAGAAAGATTGTATTAATATAATACATTTAAAATTTACAGTTTTTTAAAAGAAATCAATCTTATTTTAGAAAACAATCTAATTGTATTATTTCAGTTAACACAAGTTTTCTATTTCCTATTTTAAAACTATTAAAACAGTGAGTACAATATGTATGTATGTATGTGTTAATTTTTTTATTATTTCTTGATTTTGTTATAATATTTTATGTGAAATGTAGAAGTCTGTATATATTAAAAAACGTCTATTTTTTAGTTATACACAGTAAGTTTTAATACAGGGTGTACAGTCGCAAATTAAATGAAAGAGTAAGAATTCTTACAGTTTTTTTAAGTGTTCAATGTAAACAACTTTCATCCAACCAAAATAAGGGTTTGTCCTTTACTTTAATCACCATGTTTGGAGTAATAGAAGCAACAGCTACTTCAATTGTGTGCCTCAAATCTGGTAGATCACTTGGTAGTGGAGGCACATAACAAGATCCTTTACAAAACATCAAAGCAAAAATCACATGGTATCAGATTGGGCGACCTTGGAGGCCATTGCAAACAAGTCATTGCTTGGGGTTCATGCTTACTGATCTTGTATAGTATTATGGTGGTGAGGAGGCACACCATCTTGTTTCCAAATAAAATTCTCTGGTCCATTTTGTAGGTGAGGTGTAAGACCTTTGTACATATCCAAATCAGTGATTTCTCCTATGCTTGCTTCAGCAAAAAGAACAGCTTACAAACCTGCTATTGTGCTATTGCACAGAAAACATGTAATTCAGGATAGACCCTATCACATTGCAAGAGTTCATAGATATTTTATGACCTCCAGATATGACCATTATTAACTTTTCCACCAAGATGAAATGCTGACTCATCACTAAACAGAATACTATTAATAAAGTTATTATCTTCACAATGCAACATTTTGATGCGAAGTTGTAATGCACAGCAAGTCTGTAGGCTTCAGATTCTGTAACAGCTGTAAACAGTATGGACACATATGTAAGAATTTCCTTAAAACAATCCACTTTGTCATTGTTAGTTCGCGGCCAGCCTTCCTAACAGATTTTTTAGGACTACACATGAAAGACTCCCTGACATATCCAACTTATTCTTCAGACACCCTTGGTCATCCTATACTCTTCCCTTTACGTATATCTGGTCATTTCAAACCGATCATACCATTGATGAATGTTATTGTTTCTCGGAAGATCACGATTAAACTTTCTATGGAGCATATGTTGAACTACAGATTCACATTTAGTGGCTGCATCGACCTTTTTCTTTCTTTTTCCTGTTTAGCCTCCGGTAACTACCGTTTAGATAATTCTTGAGAGGATGAATGAGGATGACATGTATGAGTGTAAATGAAGTGTAGTCTTGTACATTCTCAGTTCGACCATTCCTGAGATGTGTGGTTAATTGAAACCCAACCACCAAAGAACACCGGTATCCACAATCTAGTATTCAAATCCGTGTAAAAATAACTGGCTTTACCAGGACTTGAACGCTGTAACTCTTGACTTCCAAATCAGCTGATTTGGGAAGACGCATTAACCACTAGACCAACCCGGTGGGTTGGCTGCATCGACCTGAGACTGTACAAGGCCACACTTTGTTTACATTCATACATAATACACATCGTTACACTTGCATACGTTACTTAGTACATAATACACATTCATACACTTCATCCTCATTCATCCTCTGATGTAATGCCTTACGGTGCTTCCAGAGGCTAGGTTTTTTTTTTTTTTTTTTTTTAAAAAAGTTTTTTTTGTGTCTTTGGAGTACAACAGAAAAAGAGAGAATGAGATTCACATTTATTATACTGAGAAACAAAGAAAACTTTCTGTTCTGGAGTCGCCTTCTTTGTTAGTGGCATTATCAAGCAGAA
Organism: Lycorma delicatula; assembly: GCF_047948215.1. Classification (NCBI taxonomy): domain Eukaryota; kingdom Metazoa; phylum Arthropoda; class Insecta; order Hemiptera; family Fulgoridae; genus Lycorma; species Lycorma delicatula. The sequence goes on along the minus strand of NC_134459.1, from coordinate 111,451,361 downwards.
ACACAGAGAATTAATCTATGGCCATGCACGCAACTAAAACTGCCCTTTTTTTTTATTTTAGCCTAAAATCAACACTGTATACCTCATCCAAGAGATATTATAACAAATTAAAATCTTGATATTCTTTTTTGTACATCTGGCATTTAACAATGCATTCTGTATACTACAGGGTGATCCAATATTACACTTATCCCCATTTATTCTTACATATTTTTTTATTTTTATTATAAATTACTTTTGTTGTGCTAGGATGGTACTAGGATTTCTAACGTTAAATGCTGATTGAATAAAAATTAGAACAAAAAATATGTTTTTTAATATTAGAAATAAAAGCAAAAAGTTTAATACTATGGAATTGTAAAAATTATTTGTCAGTAAATTTAGAAAGCAATTGCCCTGCGTAACAATTTTTAATTTGCAAATATTTTTACATCACCTTCACTAGTAGTGCATCTCCTTCACCAAAGTAAAAGTTAATATGCTACTCAGAATAAAACACATGACAAGCTGTCTAAAGGAATTTGTTTGCATGACAATTCTTGACTGCACATTGTAACAAAACTGCTCAGTAATTAAACAGACTTCCCTAAATAATCTTCACACTAGCTGTACAATTCTGACCACATTTGTAGTGATATTTGGAAATTGTTTCCTTGCAAAACAATGATTTGTAGAGGTTTAAAAATGATGAGGCACTGAAAGATAAAGTAATTATTTGTTTTAAATCACTGGCAGGAAATTAGCTGGAAATAAGCTGGAGTAACAAATTAGTACATTGAATGGTTTGAAAAGTGTATTACAATGAATGGCGATTGGTGTGGAAAAATAATTACGTAAGTTTGTTTTGTTGTAATTTTCTATGTCCCACATTTCTATTGTTGTATGAAAACAGCCTGTGCCTAAAATACATGTCTCATATTTAGTTCCAATCTATTCTTATATATATATATATATATATATATATATATATATATATATCAAAGACAAAAGTATAAAAACTAACAGAACAGATTTCAGTAATAGTTCTTACCTTATGCTTATTATTTTTTAATGGCGCTTTCAAGGTTTTCCCTCATTATCAGTTAAACTTTCTTTTTTTTTTTCAAATCACTTTGATATATATATATATATATATATATATTAGCTATGTAGTAAAATCAAAATGTAGCAGAATGCTGTTTACAAGTTTTAGATCTTCATTTTTTAAATGTAAATTTTTATGGATAAAAGTAAAGTAACATTATAAACAATTATAACAAATAAATGAAATAGCTGCTTTGCTGCCAGTTCTTCTTCCAGCTAAACTAGTTATGAATATCTCCAGCAGCTGTGCAATTACCATTTAATAGTGTAGCTGTGCTCAGCAAAGGATACACTATAAACAAGTAGTGTTATAAAAGAAGTCACTCCAAGTATTTAAACTACTGCTAAATTTAAAATATTTCAAATGCTATGTATTAAACTATTCTTTGGCTGGTTCACTATATCATTAATATTTTTCTGTAAAGAGAATCTGAACTGAGAGCACTATTTTTACATAATTTTTGAAGTGAGAACTTCTTTAGGTGTGTTGTGTGGAGATTTTGGGATAGACTTTTGCATGGGGAAAAAAAGTGCTGACTCGTAATCAAAAATCGTCACAAGTCGCTCGAGCTATATATATTATAAATGTGTTAGTTCTGACAAAATACAACAGATGGTGCTAATTTGTGACCGCGTACTTTAAAATAGGTTTTTAAAAATTGTTGGTTTTAACTAATTTAGAGATAAAATAATTTTTAACAATTGAAAATTAGTTTGATTAAATTTTTATTTTTAGCAGTAATAGTTTATTTTAATTAAATAAATACCTACTTAATAATTTTTAACTCTGTTCAAATAATCTCACATCAATCAATGACATCTCTTGCATTTTAAGAGAACTAACCACGACCAGCACTTATGAATATTGTTTTTTTTTTGTCTTCAGTCATTTGACTGGTTTGATGCAGCTCTCCAAGATTCCCTATCTAGTGCTAGTCCTTTCATTTCAGTATACCCTCTACATCCTACATCCCCAACAATTTGTTTTACATACTCCAAACGTGGCCTGCCTACACAATTTTTCCCTTCTACCTGTCCTTCCAATATTAAAGCGACTATTCCAGGATGCCTTAGTATGTGGCCTATAAGTCTGTCTCTTCTTTTAACTATATTTTTCCAAATGCTACTTTCTTCATCTATTTGCCGCAATACCTCTTCATTTGTCACTTTATCCACCCATCTGATTTTTAACATTCTCCTATAGCACCACATTTCAAAAGCTTCTAATCTTTTCTTCTCAGATACTCCGATTGTCCAAGTTTCACTTCCATATAAAGCGACACTCCAAACATACACTTCAAAAATCTTTTCCTGACATTTAAATTCATTTTTGATGTAAACAAATTATATTTCTTACTGGAGGCTCGTTTAGCTTGTGCTATTCGGCATTTTATATTGCTCCTGCTTCGTCCATCTTTAGTAATTTTACTTCCCAAATAACAAAATTCTTCTACCTCCATAATCTTTTCTCCTCCTATTTTCACATTCAGTGGTCCATCTTTGTTATTTCTACTACATTTCATTACTTTTGTTTCGTTCTTGTTTATTTTCATGCGATAGTTTTTGCGTAGGACTTCATCTATGCCGTTCATTGTTTCTTCTAAATCCTTTTTACTCTCGGCTAGAATCACTATATCATCAGCAAATCGTAGCATCTTTATCTTTTCACCTTGTACTGTTACTCCGAATCTAAATTGTTCTTTAACATCATTAACTGCTAGTTCCATGTAAAGATTAAAAAGTAACGGCGATAGGGAACATCCTTGTCGGACTCCCTTTCTTATTAGGGCTTCTTTCTTATGTTCTTCAATTGTTATTGTTGCTGTTTGGTTCCTGTACATGTTAGCAATTGTTCTTCTATCTCTGTATTTGAACCCTAATTTTTTTAAAATGCTGAACATTTTGTTCCAGTCTACGTTATCGAAAGCCTTTTCTAGGTCTATAAACGCCAAGTATGTTGGTTTGTTTTTCTTTAATCTTCCTTCTACTATTAATCTGAGGCCTAAAATTGCTTCCCTTGTCCCTATACTTTTCCTGAAACCAAATTGGTCTTCTCCTAACACTTCTTCCACTCTCCTCTCAATTCTTCTGTATAAAATTCTAGTTAAAATTTTTGATGCATGACTAGTTAAACTAATTGTTCTGTATTCTTCACATTTATCTGCCCCTGCTTTCTTTGGTATCATAACTATAACACTTTTTTTGAAGTCTGATGGAAATTCCCCATTTTCATAAATATTACACACCAGTTTGTATAATCTATCAATCGCTTCCTCACCTGCACTCCGCAGTAATTCTACAGGTATTCCGTCTATTCCAGGAGCCTTTCTGCCATTTAAATCTTTTAATGCTCTCTTAAATTCAGATCTCAGTATTGTTTCTCCCATTTCATCCTCCTCAACTTCCTCTTCTTCCTCTATAACACCATTTTCTAATTCATTTCCTCAGTATAACTCTTCAATATATTCCACCCATCTATCGACTTTACCTTTCGTATTATATAATGGTGTACCATCTTTGTTTAACACATTATTAGATTTTAATTTATGTACCCCAAAATTTTCCTTAACTTTCCTGTATGCTCCGTCTATTTTACCAATGTTCATTTCTCTTTCCACTTCTGAACACTTTTCTTTAATCCACTCTTCTTTCGCCAGTTTGCACTTCCTGTTTATAGCATTTCTTAATTGCCGATAGTTCCTTTTACTTTCTTCATCACTAGCATTCTTATATTTTCTACGTTCATCCATCAGCTGCAATATATCGTCTGAAACCCAAGGTTTTCTACCAGTTCTCTTTATTCCGCCTAAGTTTGCTTCTGCTGATTTAAGAATTTCCTTTTTAACATTCTCCCATTCTTCTTCTACATTTTCTACCTTATCTTTTTTACTCAGACCTCTTGCGATGTCCTCCTCAAAAATCTTCTTTACCTCCTCTTCCTCAAGCTTCTCTAAATTCCACCGATTCATCTGACACCTTTTCTTCAGGTTTTTAAACCCCAACCTACATTTCATTATCACCAAATTATGGTCGCTATCAATGTCTGCTCCAGGGTAAGTTTTGCAGTCAACGAGTTGATTTCTAAATCTTTGCTTAACCATGATATAATCTATCTGATACCTTGCAGTATCGCCTGGCTTTTTCCAAGTGTATATTCTTCTATTATGATTTTTAAATTGGGTGTTGGCAATTACTAAATTATACTTCGTGCAAAACTCTATAAGTCGGTCCCCTCTTTCATTCCTTTTGCCCAGCCCGTATTCACCCACTATATTTCCTTCCTTGCCTTCTCCAATGCTTGCATTCCAATCTCCAACTATTATTAAATTTTCATCTCCTTTTACGTGTTAAATTGCTTCATCAATCTCTTCGTATACACACTCTACCTCATCATCATCATGGGCGCTTGTAGGCATATAGACGTTAACAATCGTTGTCGGTTTAGGTTTTATCCTTATTACAATGATTCTATCGCTATGCGTTTTGAAATACTTCACTCTCCTCCCTATCTTCTTGTTCATCACGAAACCTACTCCTGCCTGCCCATTATTTGACGCTGAGTTAATTACTCTAAAATCACCTGACCAAAAGTCGCCTTCCTCTTCCCACCAAACCTCACTAATTCCTACTATATCCACATTGTCCTACCCATTTCCTTTTTTAAATTTTCTAGCCTACCAACCTTTTTTAAGCTTCTAACATTCCACGCTCCGACTCGTAGAATGTTATTTTTTAATTTTCTGGTGACCCCTTCCTTAGTAGTCCGGAGATCCGAACGGGGGACTATTTTACCTCCGGAATATTTTACCAAGGAAGGCGCCTCCATTATTGCTATGTGAAAATGCAGTGAGCCACATTTTCTTGGAAAAAAAGCAGCTGTAGTTTTCCATTGCTTTCAGCTGCGCAGTACTCAGAGGACTGAGTGATGTTGATACGGCCATTTAAGTCGTCCTGACTCACGCCCCTAACAACTACTGAAAGAGCTGCTGCCCTCTTTCAGGAATCATTCCTTAGTCTGGCTCTCAACAGATACCTCTCCGATATGGTTGCACCTTCGGTCCAGCTACTCTGTATCCCTGAGCACTCAAGCCCCCTCACCAACGGCAAGGTCTCATGATTCATAGAGGAGGATGAATATTGTACATTCTGAAATTCTAAATACATGCAATACAGTACATTACTACATTCTTCAAAGAATGCAATAAATTATACTTCTATATATATATATATATATATATATGTATATATAGAAGTATAATTTATATATAATATATATATATATATATATATATATATATATATATATATAGGCATAGTAAACACAAGTGGTAGATAATGCATCATATATTTTATTCACCATTCGGGATATTTAAAAGAATAAAAATTATTTTTTTACATTTGCAATTCCTAATAATTTACTTATAGTTAATTCACTAAATTTTATTATGTATTTTATTACGATAATTCAATTATGGAGGATAATGAAGATAGTAGTCAGAATTCAATTAACAGTTAGAAAAGAAATACAGATGAAGAAGCGATGATGATACTTATAAAATGAATAAAAAAGATGAATGTTCAAAAGAATTACGAAGATTACGTATCAGCGATATAGGAAAAGTCAAAACAGAAAATTTTCAGAAACAGTCATGCACGATGAAAAAACCAGACAAAAAGAATTATCGAAATTGCATTCCAAAAGATATAGAGATAAAAAAAAACTCTTGATCAAAAACAAAATATTGACAGAAAAGAATCATTAAAAAAAATTCTCAATGATTTAGAGATAAAGCCAGAAATAAAAAATTACAAACAATTCATACTTCACAGATTGCTGGTCCATCAAATGTTCATGTTCCAGTTATTTAAAAAAATACAAAATTGCAAACTATTCATACATCACAAATAGCAGGTCCATCACACGTTAATCTTTCATTTATTACAGAAAATACAAAAAAAGTTAAGCATTCTCGCATTCCAGAATCTTCAACATTTAATTCAGATAATATTAACAATTTTGTTACAAAAAAAAAAGAAAATTCCTTTTCTAATCATATCAGTACACATCTTGAGTTCTATAAGCAATTTCTTCAAAAGATTTTGGTGATGTTTGTGATATTTGTGATTATGATTTAAAAATATTCAAAAATGAAGTTACATCAAATAATAATATTCAATTTATAAGAACGCTACTCACTAATGATAGATACCACAGATTAAGATATGCTCAACTTGTCTATCTGCTATTAATAAACATCAAATACCACCTTTATCTGTTTACAATGGATTCAAATACCCTCCTATTCCAGAAAATTTGAAAAAAATTACCATTAAATTTAGTATCGGAAAGACTTATTTCACCAAGAATACCATTCATGCAGATTAGAAGATTAAGGCATGTTCAGGGACAATTTGACATCTATGGACAAGTTATTTATATTCCTATAGAAGTTAATACAATGGTTAATCAATTACCAAGAAATGTTGACGATGACCATTCATATAAAAATTATGTTCATATAAAAAGAAAAAATTTCTAAGTCAAGTTATGTATATCGATTGGTTAACAAAAGAGAAATTAAAGAATGGTTAAAATATTTAATAACAACTTCTCTTTACGAAGTCTACAACATTAGTATTAATGACAAATTTTTTGAAGAAAGTTATCCAGCAGTTAATGAACATGAAATTATTGAAGATATTCCAATTGAAGAAAGTTTAATTTCACAACAGACATTAATGTGGAAGGATGAGATGTATTTATGAATAGCTCCTGGAGAAAATAATGTTCCAATTAGTATTTTGTTTGACGAACATGCAGAGGAATTATTATTTCCACAAATATACTATGGAAAATTTCACAATTTTAGAGATGGCGTTAATGTTACACCATTTATGATGACAACTGGTGAATTAAGACGCTCAGATAGAAAGTTAGTTAGCCCGCATCACCTTTTGTATATGGCTATGAAAATAATAAGAATCAGAGTACATGATTCACTGACAGTTGCATTTAAGCACATTAGTAATAAGCATTACAAACGTTACAAAAGAAGAGACTGAAAATGAATATTACATTCAAGGATGTATTGAAAGAAATTTGGCTTTTTTGCGTTCTGTTCCAAATTCAACTTGGTATTGGTCCGAAAGGAAAAAATACCTTTTTGCTCAGACAACTAGGAAAGCCCACAGTTTTTTTCACAGTAAGTGCTAATGAAATAGGATGGCCAAATTTACTTCAACTTTTGTGTAAGCTAAAAAATAAAGAAGAAATATCTATTGAAACTGTTGCAAATTCACACTATATGGTAAAAAATATATTAATTAATGAGGATGCAGTTACATGTGTAATTTATTTTAATAAATTAATGTGATTCTCAAAGTATTGCAATCAAAACGGTTGAGTCCTTTCCAAAAATACAGAGTAATTCACTATTTTAAAACAATTGTATTCCAACATTGAGGAAGCCCTCATGCTCACATTTTAGCATGGCTTGATAACACTCAATTAATGACAACTACAACAAGGCTATAGAACTTATAGATCGTTTAATATCCATATCAGAATCATCTGGTTATATTAAATTGCAAACACATAAACATACTTTCATGTGTTATAAAAAAATTATTTTGTTTGTTAATGGGAAGACACATTGACTTTTTTTTAAAATAACTTTGAAGTGAAAACTTCTTAGGCGCGTTGCTTCAGAATTTTTTGTACATATGAATTACATGGGGGAAAAAAATCGCTGACTCGTAATCAAAATCTGTAACATAACGCAAGACACTGAGCATATACGAGGTGTGATCAAAAAATACAGTGAATGAATATTTATAGCGGCAACTGCCGACGCTACATCCATATGCTCTAGTTTGTCCAATACCGTGATCAACTGAGACAGGCATGGACAAGTTGTAACATGTTCGAGCTTGCCAGAGCCGCTAGAGTGAGGTTGTGTTTATCGTGTCTGTCGCACAACATGGATTTTGAACAACGCATTAACATTAAGTTTTGTTTTAAGTTGCAAAAGAGTGCCAAAGAAGCTCACGAAATGTTAGAATCGGTGTACGGCGATAATGTGGTAACTTTGAAGACTGTGTACAAGTGGTATGACCAATTTAAAAACGTAAATGAGTCTGTTGAAGACGAGCAGCGTGCGGGACGTCCAGTAACCTCAAAAATAGTTGAAAATGTGCAAAAAGTGGAAACAATGGTTCGTTCAAACAGGCGAATACTATTCGAGAGCTATCGGAAGACCTTAACATCTCGTACGGATCCGTTCAAAGCATTTTAACTAATGAATTGCAAATGAGACGAGTGAGTGCAAAATTTGTTCCCAGACTTTTGAGTGATGAACAGAAGGAAAATCGTGTGTCAATTTGCACAGAGTTGAAGGGACGTCTTCATGCAGATCCGGACTTCATGGCCAAAATTATAACTGGAGATGAAAGTTGGGTCTATGGCTATGACCCTGAGATCAAAATGCAGAGTTCCCAATGGAAAACCAGTTCATCTCCTTGCCCTAAAAAGACACGTCAGTCAAAATCCAACATCAAGGTCATGCTCGTTATTTTTTTTGATAGTGAGGGCATAGTGCGATCAGAGTTCGTTCCAAGGGGAACAACTGTAAACTCTGAATTTTATAAGGGTGTACTGCAACGTTTGCGAAAAGACGTACGAAGAAAGCGACCAGGAAAATGGACCAATGGCTTCCTTCTTCACCACGACAACGCGCCGTGTCACACCTCGCTTCTCATTCGCGAGTTTTTGGCCAAAAAAAGTGTTCCTGTCTGTCCACATCCGCCAAATCACCGGATTTAGCACCATGCGACTTTTGGCTCTTCCCAAAAATTAAAACTGTGCTTAAAGGAAAACGTTTTGACACCATTGCTGACATTGAGAGGGCCACGACCGAGCAGCTGAAAGCCCTTCTGAAAGATGCCTTCCAGAAATGCCTCCAGTCATGGAGTCAACGTTGGGATAAATGCATTGCTAGCCAAGGACAGTACTTTGAAGGAGATTAAATCGAATTCTATGTAACCTTATTACTTTTTTAATAAAAAATGATTCACATATTTTTTGATCACACCTCGTATATATGAAATATCATAGAGTGAGAATATAAATATATATGCATATATGAATGTATAGTATAATATGTAGTAGCAGAGGATGGGAGGTGGGAGAAAAAACTGCCGATGATTCACAGTAATTCAAACAATAAAAATCCACAACACCCATTTTTTCTGAGAGTAATGATGAGTGATTGATGCAGAACATCATTATAAATTTACAGCGTTAACTGAGTAGCTGTTAGATTATAAATACCAACAATAATTTTGAAGTTTGAATCGTAAATGATGATCGTTGCATATATTAAATAATGATCAATGATTACACACATATCGCTGAAAGTAATGATGACCTACATCATCAATAAATTTAAAATTAATCATGCTGTTTGCAGTTAAAATATATGTTTTACTATGAATTTTTCAGTAAATCAACTGTTTCAACATGTGAACACACATTCATCAGTGAAAGTAGCCGTCCTTTAATGTATTCGAATAAACCTGTAAAAAAAGATATGTGGAGGTTCAATAGCCAGTTTCTTTGTTGTAATTTTGGGGGCATCTCAAACCCGTGTTTTACTACGTATTTTGTAGTAAATCTTCTCTTTCAGTGTGAAAATTTAACTATAAACAGGTGATATTCGTGGAAAACACACGTTCAAATTGTGCGTCAAATTGGTTCTAGGTCAAAGGTTAAAGTGGCTATTGAATTTAAACATTATTTATATGCTACTTGTAATATATATTAATTTGAAACGATTGTGAACCCATACAAGTTTTCACTTCGGTCGTGCAGTTTTATGCACACACATTTTTTTAAAATTTAGTCTGTTCTTTTTTCCGTGCAGTTGGTTTACCTCCCTGTTTCTGAGAACTATAATAGGTGGTGATTCAAAATAAATACAATGAGAATGTACATTTATTGTTATTTAAATTGAGAAGTAGAGTAACAAAAAAAGTTTACTTTTAAAAATACAGTGTAAATGTTTACATGTAAATGTTACTTATCATCATACTGGTTTTAATAAATTAGTCTTGTTTATAATATAGATGTTTTTCCTCTCACTATTTGTATGTTTATTAATATCTGTGTGATCTGATTCTTGTTTGTAGATCTGATTTTGCTGTTAAAGGGCCACAAATGACTGTTCAAAAAGATGTTGCTGATGCATTGTATGCCTTTCATAAAAGTAGAAAACCAATTGGACTTTGTTGTATAGCTCCTATATTGGCTGCTAAATTAATACCTGGAGTTACCATAACACTTGGAAAATCATGTAGGTTTTTTCATAAAATCAGTTATCACAGTTGATTCCTTGTTAAAATAATGTAAATTGACTTAGGAGAGTGATAAATGATAAAGGAGAGTGATAAAGTTTTAGAATTGTACAAGGTTATTATGATGTACTCAATTTCAGAAGGACCCTCCTTCAATAATTTTTGTTTTAGTTATATAAATGGATTGCTTTATATTGTATGAAATTGATTATGTGATCTTTGTGGCCTTGAAACCAGGCAACCTTTTTTTTTTTTTTTAATAAATACATCCCCTATGATAACCTAAAATTCAGCATATTTTACTACATCACATGTCAAACGACCTGATTATATTGCATCCTTTATTCTTTAGTCAACATGATGAATAATCCTTAGCAATTAAAATAATTAATATATTTTCTTAAAATTTTCTTATTATTTTCTTAAATTTTTATCATTTAGTAAAATTCCTCTTCTAAATTTATTAAACTAGTTTCGCTGATACAAATGCCTCAATTTTTTCCAGATTTGATTAAATATTTACTACTCTTTTGAAGTTCATCCTCAGTTAAGAAGTATAAGAGTTAATTATGTGTGGTAATGATATATTCTGTTAATATATTTTTTTTATTTGTGGTTCTAGAGTTACTTTTTGGGTAGTATCAGAATAGCAGTTATTTACTTATTGCTCTTTTTTTCTTTTTTTTTTAAATATTATTTTCAATTAAACACAATAGTTTATGTTTTACATGATCATTTATATTATTAATACAACGCAATAATTTATGTTTTTATTTAAAACACTTAGTTTAAAAATGTCCGTTTTTCTTCCAAAGTAATCATCTTACATTGTAATTTTGAATTGCATGTTAATTTCCTTTTTCTGGAATTATGTCACTAAACAGGTGTTTAATGCCTACTAGATTATTAATTATTCACATTAGGCCAGTTGTACATTTAAATAAATTTAATAATTAGATGAATTTATACTGATATAAATTTAAATTAATAACTGCATATTATGTAGATAATATAATTATAGAGAGAATTAGTCTTCTGAAAGTTCAAGATAGATGTATAAATATTAATATATAAGTTAAATTATGCAGGTAAAAAAAAAATTTGGAACTGAGATAAAAGTGAATTAGAATGTATTTTTATGTTGAGTCTTAAGATGAAATGAGTTTTTTCATCACCTTCAAATTTTTAATTATAACCCTTTAAAATATGGAGAAACTTCTTAAATAACAGAATACAAAAATAATAATTACTATTAAAATTCCTACCTTTATTTTGCAGACATTTATGTTTATCTTAATTTCTTTTTTCTTATTTTCCTTTTGTGTTCGGTGAAGTCGTCTCTTTTTCATCATCCAGCAGTAGTCACTCATTATAAATTCATCCCATCTGCCTTGATAACGTTGTTCCATCTGCAATATATCTTGGTGGAACCTTTCTCCTTGTTCATCACTGATGTTACACAAGTTTAAAGGGAAAAATTCCAAATTAGAATGTAAAATATGAATTTTCGATGACATTCTACAGCCTAAATTTTTGTAGTTCACTAAGCTAAGTGTTCATTTATAAGCTGATGATTGTTTTTAGCTTTTTTATTTCCAAAAAACCAATAATGACAAATTTGAATGACTTGGTTGGTGCTAGTTCTTTAGGATTCAGTTTGATGTCAAATATATTTTTGCAAATTAATTTTCTTATTTTTGGCACAATGAATATTCTGTGTTTTAATTTGGCTTTATTTAATTAATCTCAATCTTTATCTAATGCTTTTACATACTTATTCATCAGGACTAATTTTATGTGTAAGGGTGTTAAAGTAATATGATCTGCTTCGACAAGGGAAATATTTGAAACATTTTTCTTTCCTGGAGTAAATCGATTTCTTTTTTATCAGCCTTTAAGTGCATAGTGTGTATCTGTAACCCGACTATCCCACAAACACAAGAAACATATATTTTGTAAAGTCATTCTGGAGACTGAAAAGAAACACACCATGTTGGTCTAATGAAGAACTCATCATCGCAAATCAGCTGATTTTGAAGTTGAGAGTTCTAAGGTTCAAATCCTAAAAAAAGGCAGTTACTTTTATATGGATTTTAATACTAGATCATGGATGCCAGTGTTCTTTGGTGGTTGGTTTTCATTTAAAACTACTCATCTCAGGAGGAATGGTCGACCTGAGACTGTACAAGACTGCACTTAGTTTATATTCATAAATTTCATCCTCTGAGTAATGCCTTACAGTGGTTCTGGAGGCTAAACATAAAAAAAAAGATGCCCAAAAAGAAGCCCTATCGCTTTCAGATTAGCAGTAATTCACCATGAGTGGTTCATCGTACTTAATAACTTTATAAATTTTTGAAATAATGTCAAATGTTTATTTCATTCCTACAGCATGTGCTACCGGTATAGAAGAAAAATTATTCAACTTATGCAACAACACTGCCTTTAAGTTTCTTTTTATGAGTCTATAAATAAATGCTAATCATGAATAACATATTCAATGTCCAGTTCAGACATTAGCCCTCTAACATCGTGGCAAAAACAGGTTACACCATCTCTTCTAAAGTATTTTAGTAAATTTTCATTTCGATTTCTCTATACTGAAATTTTAGTATCCTTGTTTAATAAGATGAGTTCACCACTAGACCAACCCAGTGGATTAATGTAGCACTTGATGTCATGCTGCATGTGGAGCCCAGGATTTTCAAGGTCTCCCAAAGGATATTCAAAGTAATGTTTGTAAGCAGTTTTCAACAGATTTGTTACTGGTTTTTGTTTCTGGGAATTTTTACAAGCCCAATTTTTATTCATTGTAAAATCCAAAATGTTTTAATGAATGAAAGTAAACTGAAATTATAAAAATACTTATATAAAAAACTTAATTATAGAAATAATTAAGTTTTAATTTATAAATCTTAATTACTTAAAATACTTCATAAAATTTTTTCACCATGGAGTGCAATAAAACATAGCGTGAAACACACACACACAACTTAACAAATCTTGATGATGTTCATTAAAGTAATACCAAAAGTTGTTGTATCATAAATTCATTAAATTTATGACATCACGTATGAAACAATGTTTATAATATTTGTATGATAAAACCATTACCACAACTAAAGAACACAAGTCATATCAAGAAAATTTCATCACGTTGAATCACTACTTGACTCACTGACATGTCTAAGCATGTCTGTCTTGACATGAAATGTCTAAGCATGTCTGTCATCATTTCACTGTTATGTATCTAATATAGGTCTACAGCATGCATCACAATATAAATCTGGTATCAATAAGCAAACTTACAGACATATTAACTTATTTGTATTGTTCGTTTTATGAATGATGGAATGAATAAATTTAAGGGGTTTTATAACTTAAGAATGTTATGTGATGAATTGTTTCAAAATAACATATTCAGATTCAGCATGTAAAATACTATATAGAACACTACTCCCCTTTCAGTTCTAAATTTTATTTGAACAATGTTATTAAATTGGTTTGAAAATGTCTTGAATGTGTTTGTAAAACTAACTGTTTATAGTGTTGATGAAATGATTTAATCTGTGTATATGATTGTTTATTTGAAAAGAGTTTGTAAGACGTATAATTGTAGGGTAAGTATTATTGTAAGGATACATAGACCACAATATATATTTTTTTTTAATCTTGAGCAAACTCTGTTATCCCCACTAAATTTTATTATTTTTAAATATCCTTTTTTAATGTGGTGAGCAGGTGATTATTCATAAATTGATGAGAGATGGTGCCTGCTATTAATTTTTTTTTTAAAGCTAAATTACAATACTTAAATTGTTTTGCTTTAAAGATTTTTTAGTTTTTTTTTTTTCAATTATAGTTGTACCTTAATGATTGATGCATTCTTTCAAAATTCATATTAAAAAAATTTGCATGTTTATAGTTATTAAAAAAAATGTGTTGAACAACTGGAACATAGTATAGTTAGTTTTATAATGCAATATTTGTTACCTATTATTTTATAAATCTAATATTATTCTAATATAAAACAATTGTTTGTCAAACAATACTATTCTTATTGATATATAAGGCTGCTGCAGTTCATTGTCACCAGATTTGAAAATTGATTCTTTTGTGTGTTTTTTCTTTTTCTTTTCTACTGCAAAAAATTTTTCATTGCTGGCAATTTTTTAACTGAACTATAACTAATAACTTAACTAAACTATATTATATCTTATTTTTTTAATAAGCTTCATCGTTATTGTGTTTCTTCAACAAACCTTATCACTTTGATTTAAACATCTGCTCTAGCAATTACTATGTTACTTTTGACGTCAAAATTTCCTGTTTTTTTTTTCTTCAGAAGTTAACAAATTCATGTGTGGTTGTCATGAGAATACGACATCTTTTTTTGCTCATTCAGAGTTATTCCATATAATAATTTTGTTCTTAAGGCCAATTGAATAATTTTCCCTCTCCTATAATATTCAACAAGCATATGTTCCTTAAAGTTTATTGTTTGATTTGCATATTGGTCTCTTTGTCATTACTTTTCATTGTACATGGTGATAAACTGAAGGTGATTTCAATTTAAATTTCCCAATTGCGTCACTGCTAAGGATTAAAGTTAATAGTTGTTTTGTGATTTTGTATTATTAATTCTTGCATATAGATTGTCAAAAGTGAGACATTTTAATGTGGAAGGTTATGCTTATTTTTTAATGGAACATTGATTAAAAGTATCTTAAATTCATTTGTTAATACTGTGTTTTGGTTGCCAGTTGTTATGTATTAAAAGTAAAATTTAAAAATATTTCTGATTTCTAGCTTTCTAATTTAAATGATCTTTCAAACCGTAATCAATAAAAATGTACGATCATGATTTTTTACTATTTGATCAATGAGTATCAGGAAACAATATGCATATAATAAATTATGTATAAGCGCTTTATGTAAAATTTTATACGTTAAATAATTTTGGTGTAATTTTTGTTAAGTAAAAAATGTAAGATAAGTTTAAGGTAAATTTAGGCTGGAATTTCCTTGCAAAGACCTGAATGTTCTAAAGAAATTGATGCACACCATATTAAATAAGTGATACACTGAAATGTTATATTTGAAATAGCAATGCCCAAAATAAAAATTGGTTACTCCTGTAGATATTTTAACTATTACGTATTAGGTTAAATAATTTTTATTATGTGGCAAATAATTATTTGATCATTGATGATATTTTTAGGTGGGGATGAATGGCCTTATAAAGATGCTATTGAAGCTGCTCAGAAGATGGGTGCAAACACAGAGGAAAAGGTAAGGTTTGAATGAATGTCTAATGTTAATGATGAATTAAATATAAATCTTAGTGGAATTATTTTAAAGACCCATAACAATAACATAAATCCAGTAAGTTTAGATTTTTATTTAAAATCTCTTGCTTATTTTATTATATAAATCATTGTTTTGTTTTTTATTTCAGTATAAATGAAAGTTCTAGGTGATTTTAATTGAAACAACTACCAGGAAATATTTGATAAATTAAAGGTCATTTTCCTTGTGTCTAGTTTGTTTTTTAACTAAATACTTGGGCAGTTTTATTTTCTTAATTCTTACCTCTTTTAATGAACATATTATTCTAATGTATTTAAAAAAATTATGTATTCAAAATTCAAACTTAGAATGATGCATGAGGTCTGTTGCTCTTTTTTGGTGAAGTTAATGAAGTAGTACTTTTACTTTCCTATCTAGCAGTATAGCAGAGCTACAGCTGTAAAAGGGAAAGTATTGTAATCGATCCAATTTGGATGTATGGATCTTTTTAAACGTTTTGACATCTAAGGAACCCAAAAACCAATGGAAATTTTCCAGATGTTTATATGTACATATGTATGTTGTAAATCACCTCATATCTCCAGAACTATTCAACCAATTTTGAACAAACTTGGTCAGATTACTTCTATATATGGGGCATTGATGCCATTAAATTTTCAGTTTAAAAGGTCAAGGCTGTAGAGCAAAACACCCTCAGTATCTCAAACTTTTGCCTAATTAAGGTCATATTTTTCTTAAGCACATTTGTTAACAATTAAATATAATATTTGTAAAAAACAAGTTTTTATAAAATCACACCCCCCACCACAAAAAAGGCACTAAATAAACTAAGCTAATTGGGTATATTGCGTCAATAATACCCCCTCTCAAGGAGCATTATTTTATCACTGATATACAGCTGCTGTAGTCGTCTGCTATGTTGATATCACAGGTGAATTGTAGAATTAAATAAATGAATAATATATAAAGTCTAAAAAAGTATTTACAGTGTCCGCTAGTACTGCAACACCCATGTGAATGAAATATGGTATGTGCATATGCTTTAGTTAGAATCGTTGAATTAAATAAACAAAAAATATTATGTTTAAATAAAATTATAAATGTTTTAAATTAAGTTGTGTGTGTAAGCCGTGAATCGGGAAAAAGCTGCATGATGGGAATGTCCTACAACTGTGTTGTCAGTTTTTTTCTTGTAAGATGTTAACAATATGCATTCTTTATATTTGTATTTATATTTCTTTATATTTGTAAATGTTATTGTATGAAAATGTAGTAAGTTATTGACCTTTTATGGGAAGAGTGAAAACTAAGTTTAAAGCTGTTTGGTTGCATTTTGAGCAGAAGCTTACTTTTTAAATGCAGTAAGTATTTTTATATCCTACAAATAAAAGAAAAGTGACCTCTTAATCTTTAGAAGTAATTTTTTAATTCCATAATATACATTATTTTAATGTTACTTGTAAAAATATTTTTTAATGCAAAATTTATGTTGTTCATCTCAGTTTTTGTGACATTATAAATATGTTAGTTTCTTGGAGCTTTAAATTATCAAAATAAAGCACAAATATATTTAATCTAAAAAGTTGAATGTCCAATTTAAAATACCATTTCTAAGTAAAGGAATATCCAAGTAGGAAAGATGATCTGATCATATGTCTAGCAATACCTCTTTAAGAAAATATGCTGTGAAAGTACTATCTCTGAGTAATAAAAGTTACTTATTGCATGAAAAATTTACAATGTTAAATTGTTACAATATGTCCATTGTAGGCTAATAAGCAAGTCAGTACTATATATATTGATGTGTGAGTTTAGATTGTTAAATGTGATGTTAGAAAATTCATACAATTGTTTAAAAAAAATAAAAAATAAAAAAAAATAGTTGATTGCAAAGTTGCAAAGCAATTTTTGTTAGTCATTGGTGAGTACTGATGAGTGCTGAAAATGGAATTTGGTGATTAGTTCAAATATGATGCAAACTTATTTGTAATTTTGTCATTTTAGAAGTGTGTAAACCCTTTATAATAAAGAAGGCTCTCTTTTGCAAGTCTTGTACACTATAAGAAAAAGTGAAATTGCTAGTTTTCCACTTTGAAGAACATTGGAAAACATTCTTGTATATTTTGTATCTGCAAGATTGATCTTTCAGTTTGGAAACATGTTTTATCAGACATCATAATTTTATGGTTGTTTCTCCTATTGAAAGAGTGGTCACACACTGTCTGATTGCAGTCTTGTCTAAAAATGTTGTTCTTTAATACTCCCTTATCAGCTTCCTTACATGATGTTTGATTTAGAACCAACTAAAAACTGAAATCAAGTTAAAGGGATTAAATTTTTCTTCATTTAAGATTTTACTTCTAGATCTGCGTTAGATTATGAATATGCTGACCAAGGACTTTTGATTTTGTGTAGGAAATTTGAAAGCCTGTTTTCCTAAAATAAATTATTTATGGCAGTTTAATTAATATTAATATTATCAGATGTCAGCAAATCATTACTAAAACTGCATTCTTTTATTTTCTTGTCTGAATCTAGTATAGTTTTTTTATATTTTTGTATCTGATTTTACTGCTATATAATTTGTTGAATCTTTTACAGTGCAGCAATTTCTGTTTGAAATAATGATATTACGTGTGTAGTATAAGGTGTAGTACAAACCCACACTATGCTAGCCAGCTCTAAGACAGAATCATTAACCTTTTAACTTGTGACACATTCTTAACAGGGATTTATTTTCCCACCACTATTTCTCTATATATATAATTGATGTGTGCAGCCCTTTGGAGGGAGACACATTAGTAATAAACTGGCTCATCATAATTTTGTCATGAAATTACTATTTATGATATAAGTCAGTTAATTATTTCAATTTTATATATATACATATATTATATTAATCCAATTATATTAATCATTGGATTAATATAATATAATATATATATAAAATATTATTATTTATAATATTTATTATTTTATTTATAATATTTTATAAATTAAAATAAAATTAAATAAGATGACGCCTACCTTATTCCATAATCCAAGCAAGAGCGCTTTCGTAAGTACCTCGCATCACCAGTCTAGGTGATAATAAATGAGGTGGGGTAATAAATGACCCCATCAAAAAAAATTTAAGAATAACTAAAAGTCTAATAACAAAATACCTGAATATTTTTAAATACGATAATAAGTTAACATATCAATCTAGATTGTACCCGTTTGAACCAAGTGCACCTGTATTAACTGGACTTCCAAAAATACATAAACTTGATATATACCTATACAACCTTTAATTAATTTCACAAGCTCTATATAATTTTTCAATTCCATTCATTGCAAATTACACTGCAAATTAAAATTAAAAATCCTATACTACACATGAGATATAAAATTGTTAAAAGATCTTTTTCAATTAAATCAAAACAAAAAATAAAACTAATTTCTTTTTAAATTCAAAAATTTTAAATTGTAAATTAAAATTAAAAATTGCATATATATAAAATATGAAGTCATTAAAGATTAAATTAAAAGTCAAAATTAAAATCAATATAATAAAAATAAAATAGAAATCCATAGACCAGCTAGTTAAAGTTATGTTAATTGTACAGAGTTGAAATATTATGAATTATCAATGTCTAAAGAAGTGCTACTATCTACTGCAGCTTTTATGGTTGTGTCATCCTCATACTCTTTAGGTTGATCAAATTAAATCTAATTTTATATTTATATATGTAAAATCTTTCTAAAATGTCAAAAACCCTATTATTTGTATTAATATTGTATTTCTTAACTTCCAGTACTTCAAAATTTGGATGAATATCAGATATTGAATGAGTATTACTAATAAGATGATCAGAAACATTAGAGAAACCCAATTTTCTACTTTTATAATATCTAAAGTGTTAATCAAATCTAGTTTTAAAGGATCTAGTGGTTTTACCTGTATAAAAAATCACAATCTTGCACTTTATTTTATAAATACCACAGAAATTATATAATCATATGTAGCAAGCAGTATGTGTATTATTGTTTTTTTAAATGTTTTATTAAATGGTTATTTGTCTACATACATTTGTTACATAGAGCAGCTGATGGTGCGAGATACTTGCGAAAGCGCTCTTGCTTTAATTATGGGCTTTAATTAAGGTAGGTGTCATCCTATTTTATTTTATTAATTCTGCACTTGGGTTAATCAGATTAATATAATTTGTGTGGTGCAGAGCAATATGATTCCTCAAAGCAGTACAGTCAATTTGTATTTATTTGAAAATCCTTACCTACTGATTGATGTTTTTTCCATATGTTAGGGGTGATGAGAGAAGCTTAACTCCAGATTTTTAACATCCCCAATCCCATAGATTTTTGAAAAACTCAAAAAGTTTTTGAAATATTTCAAACAAAAAATGTAGAGACATTCTCCTCTACAATTAATGTCTTTGAAGTTATGCCGTATAATTTGAAATTGAAATACTAGGTGGCGCTGAAGTTGTAAAAAACATGTTTTTTTGGTTTTTTCACTGGAAAAAAATTGTTTTTCGTCTGTATTGCATTTGGAAAAGTTGTTAATTTCAAAAAACAGACAACTTTTATTTAAACAATTTTCTTTTGCGACTTACCGTTTTGGAGCTGTAGCTTGTGAAAGTGTGAAAATGTTGTGAATTGCGCACGTGTTCGAAACCGCTCTAGTTGCTGAACAATGCTGATCTCCCCTGCTACAGTAACCATAGGACCGCTGCGTTGTCATTGTACCGTTTATGTACTAAATAGTAAATCAAAGATTGATATCTATAATCTGTTAATGTATCAAATATTCACATATGACAAAATTGCCAAAATAAATATTATATTATTATATAGTATAATATTTCACCCAAGTGTGTTCATTGCTGTAACCAACAGGTGTAACTCAGCATGAGATGCAGTAATTATCAAAAGTAGTATGGCTATTTTCAAGACTAATAAGTATCCATGTTAGGCTTAGAAGAAAAATTCGGGTGGGTGTCTCACTGCCTTCTTTTCTTGTGCAAATATACTGCTGAATATCAAAATGCAGTGTACTGAAATGGAGTTAAGATTCATTATACAAGTAACATCTTTACACTGCTTATCATAAGAACTGGTTATATTGTCAGAAAACAGGTTTGATTTTTTACTTTTCTACACAAGCATTTGTTTCCCGAAAATATTTTAGTACGTTTTCATTAATTTCTCTAAATAAGTTAAAAAATTTTCTTTTTATAAAATGACCAAAAATACTAAGTTATAAGTACAAGTTGAGTACTCTGAAAAAATAATTATATTAATATCACCATATATCATTGCTTAACCTATAGAACAGTTTCTGAAATATTTATTTACCATGCAAACTAAGAAAAATAATTGAAATGCAAATTGTGCACTGAATTATTCTTGCAGCTATGTGTGGTAAATAAACATCATACTATGATGTCAGTATAAATTGATATGAAATAATTTGTTTTTTTATATGCCCTTTTTTTTCTTTTCAGGGTGTCCTAGAAGTAACTGCCTGTCCTGAAAATCGCGTTTTTAGTACTCCAGCTTTTATGTATGATGGAAAATACCATGAAGTTGATGATGGAATTGGAAATATGATTATAGAATTGTTAAAAGCAGTCAAATAAGATACAAATAGGGTTGACACCATATTGGTGTAAAGAATATATTTTGTGATTAAAGGGATTTGATTATGTATTCAGGTATAATGAAATAAAATTGATTGATATATTATAAAAAAAAAACAAATTTTATTAATAAAAACTTTATTCTGAACAAAAATAAACGTCATTGTATAACAAATATTGCATAGTAATTTCTTCGTAGTAGTTTACTATTTTTTATTTTACTACAATAACAGTTTATTAAACAATAAATAAGATAGATACTATTAATAATATAAATATAATTTGTAAACAGAATGGGAATGAGTTTACTGTACATTTTTATCTATAGAATAAATAAAATTGTTCATAGGGTATGGTGCGATTGATTATTTTATAACATTGATAGATTTAATCAAGATTTTTTCATTTTGAATCACATTGTAATTTTTTTTAACAAGTAAATATTTTCATAAATAAATTGTTTTTTTATTACACCCTTATTATAATTATTTAAAATAATTATATTGCTTTTTCGTTTGATAAGTTACAAATTTTTAAGAAGTACTCTTTTTTATTTATTCTGTACTGCATGCACACTTTTCTTTTTCATTTTTAGTGACAGTGAATTATAATAAGTAATGTTAAATGATATAATTATTTAAAAAAATACTCTTTATCTTTGTTCATATGGAATAACGCTTGGAAGTACTTAAAATTTTCATTGTAATTCTGGCTTATGTCTTTGATGTCATGATATGCTGCATCTAGCTTGTTATTAGTTTTAGCTTGCTAGCACTGATAAAGTAGCTAGTTGGTTTTGTCCTTTATGTGCTTGAATGAAATGGGAGAAGTTGTATTTCTGATCATTTACAGCAGAAAATTATGTGCATGCATGTTGGAACATTTTCGTAGTTTGCTGCAGTGACATTAATGAACTGTTCATGTTATTTACTAATAACGTGCCACTTTGTGATTAATGGATACCAATGGTATCAGTAAGCCATTCAGAGACCAAAATGGAGACTTACATTCAGCCACAAATATACTTTTACATTCTTGTGTTACGAAATTGTCTGTTGGACTGAACTCGCCTCTGTGTGAGGGTTGAGTTTTTGACAAAGACATGATGGCTTAAGAATTTTCATTTTTTTTAAATTTTCCAGAAATATAATAGTAATAATAATACAATTTATAACTATGTTCTGATACTTGCTGAAGGCATTTTTTCAGCCCTGTTCATCCCTTCATGACACTTTTCTGTGCTAAAAATGGGTTGGGTAATATTAGCTCATAACATTAGCATGTAGAAAAAATTCTTACTGTACCTAATTAAATCTATGATAAAAAATTATTTCTGAAAAAATGTTTCAGTTACTTGAAAGGTTAAAAAAAAAATTGAAGTATGCAAGTTAAAAGTACTACAAACTTAAATAGGTTTTTAAATAATGGCTTTTGTTTATGTTTACTAAAAAGTAATCATAATTTTAAACAAATATCAGATATTTTTTAATATTCCTCATGTTTTGGGTAAAAATACAAGGCTCGGCTGATAAATTTTGCACACTAGCTTGCTACACGGAGACAAAAGATACTATTGATTTGGGCGAGGGAGCACATGATAGCTAAAATCCCCCTCTACAAACCTGCGATATTGCATTGACATCCATTTACCAGTTTGTTCTCAATAGCAGTTAAAATGGAGTCGAGTAAGGTCAATATGTCAACACAGTTAAAACAGCACACAGTGATCAAATTTTTAACAGCAGAAAATGTGAATCCTATGAATATTTTTCATTTTTTAAAAGTAGTTTATGATTGTGAAACTGTTGACAAGAGTACTATGAATAGGTGGGTGTTGAAATTTCACAAATGTGAAGTTTGTAAAGTGACAATTGAAGAAGCACCTCGCGCAATTAGGTTACTGTAAAATCTGTGCACGATGGGTACCATGCAAACTGACAGACGAACACGAGCAGCATTGTGTCGAATGTTGCGAAGAACTACAGACCTATTGTGCTGAAGGAAACAATTTCCTTTTCAATATTGCGATTGGGGATGAGAGTTGGGTATATCATTGCGACCCAGAAGAATAAAGGCAAGGCATGGAATACAAACATTACAAATTGCCAAAACTCAAGAAATTCAAAACTCTGGCCTCTGCAAAGAAACTCCTTTTGATGGTGTTTTGGGATGCCAAACATGTGTATGTGACTGAGTATCTGGAACATGGGGTGACTGAACTCCGAACAGGACATTGAGACAGTACAGATGTCGACCCATGTTCGAAAGACCACCATGCCCGTAATCTTGCAACTTGACAGTGCATGGCCTTAACCGTCCCACACCATTACAGAGGCTCCCGCAAGCTGAAGTTTGAGCCTATTTCACATTTGCCATACTCACCGAATTTGGCTCCGTGTGACTACCACTTCTTCCCTCATTAAAAGAGAAATCTCAAAGGTAATCATTACACCAGTGATGATGAGGTGAAGGGAGCTGTGGCCACTTAGATCCGAGAAAGACTGCCAGAATGTTTCAGTGACAGAATGCAAAAACTAGTCGCATGTTGGGAAAAGTATATCAGTGTAAACAGAGATTATATTTTTTTATTTCATTCCAACATCTCTTTTCATTCCCATTCTATGGATATATGTGCAAAATTTATCAGCCGAGCCTTGTAAAATTTCTCTTTCATTTTCATTTGAATCGTAGGGTCATTGAATTTTTCAGTGCATTGATAAATTTAACATATTTTCTGATTATATAGTTTGTGTTACTTCTAAATCTTCTACATTTCTCTGTTTTGTGATCAACAGTTAAGTTTACAGTAATTGCCATGTTGAACAAAAATTGTCATACATAATTATCAGTAACTTGCTGACCTTACTGATAAAAAATTAACAGGAGTTTTTAGGTGAACTCTGTCTTAAGTCTTTAAAAGGAACTAAATCAATCATAACTCTTCCATTTTAAATATAAAGTGATGTGTAGTTCCAATACAAATTGTTTATATTCAACTGTGTAATATTTTATTGTGAATAAAGATGTTTTGTAATTTTTAACATTGATTCTAATGTTTTTGCACATTTTGCCTTTTTAAGAGATATTGTGACTCAAGATTTTATTAAAATCTTCATTGATTTTAATTACCTTTTTCAGAATCATTACTCTTTCAAATAGTATCAGGTTGCTGTTTTTCCATATGTTTTTCAGTTTGAAAACTGTGAAGTACATATTTTGTATATTAAAACGTGAACAAATTTGGCAGATGAAGAACATAACTTTGATACAGTGATGACTTAGAAATTATGTTTATATATATATATATATATATTTATATGCTTTTTCTATTTAAAATATCAGAAAAAAATATCTTAGTAACAATTCAAAGAATTGTAGCCTTAATTCTCGTGTTTAGGAATTTTAAGTATAATTTTGGTAGAAAATGAATAGAATTTTTGTATTTCAGATGTTTCAATAAAGAATACATTAGTGTTCTTTAATGGTTATGTTGATAAGTTATAGCATTTTTAAAATCAGATATAGACAACTTTTTAATACAAGAATTTATAAGGTGTATTTATGCAGGGTTTTTTAATTTGAAAATTTGTATTTTTCTATAATTTGTTTCATTAAATTATCGTATTTAGATATGCATTATATTTTATACTTGTTTCTTTAAGTGAATTTGAAATCTGCTTTATTGACATAAATTAAAATGATTTAATTTATTTCCTATTAATTTTGCAAATATAAATAATAATAAATTTATTGATAAATTGGTATCTGTAAATAATTTAATAATTATTCTATAAATAATAGTGATGAACTAATGAAGATTGTTGTATTATGCTAACATTTTTTTATAAATTTATGTTTTTATAGTAAAAAAGAAAGCTGGAATAATTTTTTTTTAGTAAAATATTTGGTAACTACATATTTTACCAACAATAATTAATATTACACACACACCCACACACACACACCCACACACACACACCCACACACACACACACACACACACACATTACTTATATAAAGATACACTTACGTATATAAAGATATTCACATGAATAGATAAATTAGTTTATATTTTCTTTTCTGGTTTTTTTGGTTTGTTTTATTTAATGTCCTTTTCTTTAAAAAAAAATTAATTTTATGTTTATGATTTTATTCAATTTTTTTTCAATTATTTGCTGATTTATTCTTCATTGAAAAAATAAATAGATAAGTAATTTTTCTCTTTCTTTGCTTTAGAAATATGATTTTTTTTTAGAGATACATGATTTATTATGTATCCCTAAACAAGTTCATTTTGCTGCTAGATCAACAAAAAGAAAAATTTTTTATAAAATTAATTTTTGATTTTTTTCAACTTAAGGCTAGAAGTGGTTCGTATAGTTCTTTGGGTGATATTGTTGATTTAGTTGTTTTCTTTTCTTCTTTCTTTTGTAATGTTTGTTTGTATTTTTCAAGTTTCTTTTTTGTTTTGGATAATTTACTATTTGGTGTTTCAGTTGTTGAATCGATTAGTTGTAACTGTTCAATTATATTGTGAGGTATCGATTGTTGTCTTGAACCCATTGACCCTACTTGATTGGTTTCTGTATCGGCATTTGTTGCATTTCTGTTAACATAAACAACATAATAGTGTGAATAAGAGGATTTTGTTGGTGTACTAATATCAGCAAAGTCACGGAAATTTGCGAAAAAATCATCTCCTTGCCTAAATGGTGGAGGTGGATTTCTACGATAATATGCTGGTCTTCCATGCCCATTATTTCCATGGTAATAAGATGAGTAAAGGTCATCATTTAACAGATCGTCTCTTTCTTCGGCGTAGTATGTTCCTCCTCGAATTACACCAAAGTTACCTGAACCTAAAACATTAGTGTTACTTTCAGATTCAGCTACAGCCTGTGGATATGATAAATCCCTAAATCCTCCCGGAAATGTTGGTCGTTGACTGTAAGCTGATTCTTGGTTGTAGTAAGGTGGTCTTGAATGTCCTAATGGAGGTGGGGCTGAAAATAATGGTGTAAATGATGGGAAGAAGTGTTGGGCATCTGAATATGCATCTTCATCATCTTCTTTGATTTCAGTTTCATCAGTTAACATATCATCATCAGGTTCAGCTTCATCTTTATTTTGATTTGATCTTTTTAATCTGATGTCTTTGTCACGATTATTTCCATCACCCTGAAGTTTTTCTTCAGATTCATTTAGCTCCTGAAACAATATTCATGTCATAATTTATGTAAAGCAAGATAAAAAATGTATTTTTCACATCAAAGATTCATTAAAAAAATTTTAATTTACATAAGCTACATTTTGATAAACAGAGGAATAAATAAAACAATGCCAGATGCAGATTACATTCTAAAATCAGACTTAATATTAAATGAAAAAAAAAATGTAAACGTATTGTTAAAAATAAAGAGTTAAAACTGCAGGGCATTACATGTTCTTTGTAAAGTAAAACATGAGATTAAAAAAAAACTTGCACAACTTTTCACATTTAGTCATAAAAATAGCGAGTGATTTATAAACTTTGAAATAAATTTGAAGTAAAAGTGTTAAAAATCTGGTACTGAAATAAAATGTATATTTAAATACAGTCAAGGAGTAGTAGTAAGTAGCATATATATGAGTCTGTTTATTTGATACAGTGAAAATACATTTTTTCTTTGTATCACATTTAAATTAGTCTAACCTTGATCTTACACTAATCAAGGTGATTAGTGTAATCATCCTGACCCTGTAGGAGAAGACATCCTCTGCCACCCCCTCCGTTCAGAGCCCATATGGGCTTTACCGGAGGTCATCTTCGAAACCTTGGCTTTTGACATACCTGCCAGTCCACCTCGGCCAGGATACCCAATGCAAATGTCACAAGTGAGATTCCCATCGGTGTACTAATTAATGAACTCAAAAAAATCTCACACAGCTCACCGAGTATTAAGCAAGACTGAAAATACCTGACTAACAAAGGAATTGAACTACCTACCTGTAGAAGGCAAAAGTGAGTTCAACACACAACACGAAACATAAAAATATTACATGGAACAATAACAACAGTAACACTGAAACGAAACAAAACAAGGACAAGAACAACAAAAACATAATTTATAAAACAAAACATCAGAATAAAATCCAAGCAGAGCTCTAGATCCCCTCAGCATCTTTTCCTTTGCTAAGTATACTACAAAACTCTTCACTATTACCATTCAGCCTGGCTCCTCCAGTTTACAGGAGATCCAATGCTGATCCGATAAGATCAAGCCAACGGATGGTCTCCATATGCATTAACTTGTATTTCAAGCACTCATAAAGAACATGGTAGGTGTTATCCATACTGATTTGTCCATACTGGATAACGGAATTGTCCATACTGAGGACACACCCCAGAATATACCACATATTTATTAGGGTGTACCTGTGAGGCGTCCCGCAAACCAACAACATTTGGAGAGAGATCATGCATATAACTCCCACCATCTGACCTGCCACAAGGCATTGCCATGTTGTTCAGTTTCTTGAACTTTATCCGAAGTCAACTCACCAGACTTCTTAGCAACATACTGCTGCTGCTTCTCAGATACAATCAAGTCTGTCAGTTACACATGGAATCACCAAGATTGCCTCCCTTGAAATAGTAAGGTAACCACCTGTTACCATTAACAATATTAGGTGTTGAGCCCTTAATAATATGTCCCGATAACTTTTATATTTTAGCCTGTCTGCCCAAACTGGCGCTGCGTATAGCATAATAGCCTCGCACACGCATACAGGATGCTCATGATCTTAAAGTTAAGATCCCAATCAGGATTAATCACATGTCGAATATCGAAGAAGGTATTGCAGGCCCTTTCTGCGATGTATTGAAGGTGCTTCTTAAATTGCAGTTTCTCATCAAGAAACACCTTGAGGTACCTTTGAACCTGAACATACTTTATATACTGGCCTGCCATCGAAACACAGACACGCCAACTCACTGCCAAACGGCCTTTGAGGAGCATCATCATGGTCTTTCCCGGACTAAATGTCATCTTGTGTTGACCCCACAGCTCAAGCTACAAGCCCGAGTGGCTCAGAGCTCAACCTCCCTCCGCAAGCTTCCTTTGACCAGCAGGAGCCCATCGTCAGCATAAGCCACGATGCAACACCCGCTAGGCAACCTCAGCCGCAGGAGAAAATCAAACTCCACCATCCACAACAATGGACCCAAAACGCTGTCCTGGCGACAACCCTCAGACAGCATTTTCCCAACATCACGGAGCAGCACATTCTGATGACTGAAGTAACTTTGCATAACTTGCAATTCACTTACAGTACATTTTCTTCTTTGGAAGTGGTAAATAATAGAAGGCCACTATAGATTATTGAATGCTCTAGAAATGTCCAGGAAAATCCCGAGAACTGGTTGTTACCACGCTCATCACACAGAATATGGCATCCTACCCTTTCCGGGATGAAACCCGTACTGATTCCCCATCAACAATCTTTACGAGGTTAACGTCTCATTTATACACAGATACAGAACCTTTTCAAAGACTTCGCCAATTATCAGAAGTAACGTCAGAGGCCTATACGACGAACTAACAGTGGGATCCTTGTCGCCAGCTTTAAACAACAATTTCACAATCCCCTTCTTCCACACACAGGGAAGTATCCTCCAAACAACAATTTATTAAATACACGTGTGACAACTCTCACACTCATCCCAACCAAACGAACAAGAAGCTCCGCCGTTATTCCATCAAAGCCTGGGACCTTACCCTACCTAAATTACATCTTACTTCTTGGCTAAGATCAAAGTTTAGTATTAGTGTAATCACTAATGTAATGTGATGTCACACTAATGTAATGTGATGTTAATTAATAATTGACATCTTTGTTTATGAAAGCCAACTGTTATTCACTTGTCACAATATCTTCAGAATTATCAATCTTAAGAGGCTTGAAATTTGGCAAACAGATCCTCTAAATAGATACTGAATACTTTAAGAAAGCTTTTTGAAAAGTTAACTCACCATTTTTAAAAGTATTAAGATATTAAAAAGGGCTTAAACCCCTAAAGAGGGGATTAAGTTCATAATGAACCGGTTTTATTGGGTCAATGGTTAAAAGATTTATATCAAATTTGGTAAAGATCTTCTTTTGAGCAGTTGTTATAAAAGTAACTCACACAGCCCATTAGACATTCTGACTGTGACTTTTTTTATTATTCTTACTAAGATTGATCTCAGATTTTAATCAAAATCTATCATAACATTTTTCTGGTTTTTTTTTTGTAGAACAAAGGATCCTTTTTTTTTAAATAAGGAAGCACATCGAGTCAGAATTAAATGTAAAATAATAAAATGCAACAAAGCACAGATTTAAAAAAAAATTATTAAGTGTACAATTATATAAGAACAGTACATCACTTACCCACAAAAATTATATTAATTAGTAGTTTAATTTTATATTCCTAAATATTAAAAGCATAATTTAGGTTTTATGTAGTGCTGCTTTTGTTTCAATATATGATATTTTTTTAATAAATGGATATTAAAAAGTGTTACAATTAATAAGAAACAATTTTAAATTTGTGTTATCAAAGAAGATAAGTGTAGGAAAGTAACTAATGTATTAAAAATTATTTAAAATCTTGCATCTGTTAAATTTAAATATTGTTAAAAATGTCACTTGTATAATTTTAAACATTTATTTATAAAATATAAAAAGAGAAAATGCCTCAGTATTTATCTGGAAGGATCAATGAAAATCTTCTTCCAAGTAACATCAGAAAATATAAAATGTATAAATAAAAAAGCGAAAAGGTTACATTTATGTCGACTGATTTATTCCAACTCAATTTAAACATTAATTGTATGGAATTATAGTGATACAACTAATGAGGAAACTTAGGTATCTGTTTTAACTGAAAAATATTTGACACAGATTAAGATTTCTTTTGTAGGACCTTTTGTTCACCTTCTCTATAGCAATTGCATAGCGGAATTCAAGTTATACCATTATAAGTACTTCCGTACTAGCTAGATTTTACAACAATGCTAACACTCTCTTCCATAAGTGCCTTGTCTTGGCAAGTCTGCTATACATTTGTTTAGATTCTACGTTGGATTTGAAAACTAATGAATCATTTTATACTGATGGTGGTTATAGGTTAACAATGATTAATTGTATTTTTTATTCATAGATAGGGCTTCAATGGATTCATTTGTAGTAACATGTTCTTATGCAAGAATGAGTAGACAAATGTTTGTGTATTGATTTATTTGTGTAAGTTATATTATGCAAGTTAAAATAATTAAAATGTATAATAACTTATTATGTTTATGTGATTGTAGAGAAAATAATTAATTTGTTTAGTGGAAAGTATATGATTGATGAATTCAGAGAATTTCTGTTTTAAAAATGAAAGCTGTTGTATGTGTTCAGTAAAGAAGACCACACCTATGTAGAATTATGTTTACAAATTCCTTGTAGGAGTATCATTTGAATTTATTATACTACCTTATTTTATTAATTTGCATATTAGTGCTGAATTCTTATATATTTTATTGTTATATGTAGGAAATACATTTGTTACCTGGCAATAATAATTATCTGTCATTTATTACTAAAATTGAGTAATCTGTATGTTAAGGTACAAGTCCCCAGTTTTAATGTAAATGATAGTATTTTAAAATAGGCAGACATTTTAAAGAAATAAAACTTTCATAAAATATGTATTAATTGTTAAAAAACCAATGAATTTTATGTTAATGTATCAGGATTATCTGCCCAAAAAGCAGTAGTACTACTGGAGATTATTTTAATTATGACTATACTCTTTAAAAATCAGATTTATATAATATTTTGTTATCAAAATATATTTCTTTCCATGATTCACAACAATGGTAATGTACACTACACTGCTGTAAGATTTATAGTGAATAAAATAATTTTTGTTGTTAATAATTGCATCATCAGAATTTTATGATAGTGTAGCATGAAAACTGTTTGTAAAACTTGTTTTAGACTGTTTATAGCCACTGTTATGAGAATTGCTGATTAATAATTAATTAAATTCTGATCTGAGCTCATTGTGATCATAGTTTTCTTTCTATACAAAATATCATTTTCATCAGCACCCATATGAAAATTCCATTATTGTAACAGCCTTCATATTTTAAGTATTACTTAAAATACAAAATATAAATATTTACATATTTAATTTAAAAGTTAAAATTAAATATGTATGGATAATTAAAAATGTAATTACTAGTGAATAAATTAGAAAAAATATTTAATATTAAATAATCTTGCTGTCTTTTAAGAAGCATTTTTTCTAATAAATTTAAAATTTTAAATATACTAAATATTTTTTGATAATATAATTAATTAACTTGCTGTAGGTCAGAACAGCCTTCCACAAAGAACTACTTGGTGCATTTTTACCTGAGTTTATTCTTGGAAAATTAAATAAGTAACACCAATTTGAGACAGTCTGTTTATGACGATTGTTTCTTTTCATTTCTCACATCCTATTCTTTATTGAATTGTGTCAAACTCCACTTTAGCTTCATCTGTGCATCTTCTACTATCCAGTGATTAGCTATATATTTATTGTGGCTTTGTGGGGGGTCTTGATTCTTTTTCTTATTATGGGGTTCTATAAAAGGTAAGTTAGTGGCTGAAGTTCCCAATGGAAATCCAGGGTTCTCATTCTTAAGTCTATATTACTTTAATTTATTAAATACTCTTTCTACTGCTGGAATTTTATCTTGTGTCATTTTATATGCTTCTTTGAAAAGTGTGAAGTTAAAAGGCTGCTGCTTACTATCATGTGTACGGGATCGTTACTTTACAACTTTTAACAGCAGTTAAAAGTTGTTTTTCATATTAATGTGGTAAAATAGTCTGTAATATACCTAAAATGTTGTTACAGGATAAAAAATATTAACTTTTAAAAATAAGTTGACCAAAAGAATGCGATTTTGTTAATTAAAGTAGAATCATTAACCAGCCAATTGGTCAGCAATTAATAAGAAAGTGGAGTAAGGTTATTAAAATCAGTTTGGCTAGAAATGGATCAAACCATTTTGAGAATAGAACTGCATATACAGAACATTTTGTTAATTTTTTTTACCACTTCAAGTTTATGTTCATGAAATGCAATTTGAGCAACTGGCTTCATTCCTAGTAGAAAAGAATTGTTTGTTAAGAAATGTTTGTAAAATTTCAACTTTGAAGCAAATTTTTACAAATACATTAATAAGATTTCATTTTGTTTAGAGACATGCTTTTATTTTCATTGGGGCCATTTGAAACAATGTGGTTTTTCATTTATTCGCTAAAAGCACATTTTAATTCAAAGTATATAAGTAATGTTTAATTCAAAGTATCAACATTGAAATGTAATATAAAATCATCTGATGGAGTAATTCATCTATATGTAGTATCTAACACATGGAAATATTTCAAGGTGTATCTCAATTATTTAAATAGCTCTGATTATATTCCTCATGAATAAAGAAAGTTTTGAAACAGGCCAATTAATTAATTTTGTTTTGATATTGAGATTTATCTCAATATCAATAATAATTTCAATATTTAGATATTGAGCATTATCAATGTACTCTGTAGACTTAACCATAGGGTTTGGGTAGTGTAGTTGCTTTTCATCCATAAAGTTCGAACTCTGACGCCAGTGATACATTTTCATATGCCAAAAAATTCATCCCTCATCCAAAAACAGAAAATTTGAATTGTGTTAATAATAAATTATTTTGATCTAAAGCATGATCAGTTTGAAAAATGGAATTAATCTGTAAATAGAAAAATATGCCCCATTTTGACAATGATGAAAAACTATTCTTAAATTTTGGTAGCACATTGTGAAATAGTTGGAAGCATAATTTATTAAAATTCTGATAAGGGAATTTGCAAAAGATTTAAATGAGTGTACTACCAGGTCTACTTCAAAGTTTTAGGTATTTAAAAATTAAAACCAGTTGCCAACTCAATTTATTTGTTAAATGCCCTTCTGCTGTCTATTCTATTCATTGTAGATAAAGTAGTGGTAAAAAAAAAAAAAAAACCTTGACAAATGTGAAGTGGATGAAGTTATACGGTTGAAGGTTTTGGTTGCATAAAGACATACCAGTTTCACAGTCCATTTATGGTTGTGGTTGTGATATTAATGTAAAGAACTGTGAAAATTTTTTCATTATGAATATATACATAATGAAAGGAAACTCTCAACTGAAGCTGATTAAAATTACATTTGTTCATAATATTGAACAAATCAAGCCTGATAATTGTGTTTTATGATTTAACTTTAAGATTAAATTTATTTATATTTTGAGAAAAGTTTGGAGATTAGTCTAAAACAATAATAGGGAATGCTTACAAAGAGAGTAGTTTTGCATTAAATGCGCATTCATATTTCATGTCACAAGTAGTCTTCAGCTGAGCAGTTCATGTGAAAGATTTTTGAACATTCCCTGTACAGTCAGATTTGGTGTCAAATGACTTCAATCTGTTCTTCATAATGAAGGTTTGAGTGGTTACCAAGTTTTTTGAAACCACTGAGATCATGGATGAGGCTAATAATTGGCTGGGTATTCTGATTATGGTGTTTTTTAACAGTAGTCTATAAACACAGGTGTTGTGGTATGATAAGTGGCCTAATAAATGGGTGGTAAATGTGGATAAGTAATTTTGCTATATATGTAACTTCATACATAAGATAGAATTTTTTTACTTTTTAATCATCACAGACACTGTTAGAACACCTATTTATTTATCATTAAACACTTAAAATTTTTATTTGATGGGTAATTTTTCTGTCAACTGCATTAACTCACATGTGTTATAATAAAAATTATTTTGTACAAAATTAAAAAAAAATTGTTATAAGTTAAAAATTTGTATTTATTCTTCAGAAATAAATTACATTAATAACATAAATCGGTTTAACATTTAAGTAGCATTTATCATAAAAGTGCATTTTTGCTTCTTGAGTATAAAAATTTGTATTTATGAATGATATGTTATTTTAATTACGGTTAGTTAAAGTGGTGTATTTTAACAATTTTATAAAATTTGTTTAAGATTTATAGAGCAATACTAGCAATCTAAAATTTATTATGTCAGTGTAATTATTTTCAATGTGTGATTTCAGCTGTACATAACTTATTAAAAAAGTATATTTAGGACTTTTATTATAAACTTTTGATTGGATTGCGATTAGATGTGTAATTTGACAACTTTGTATCGTCCAATTTCTGTAACTGATTTTTTGTTTGTTTTGATGTTAATATGCATGGTTTTTCATGAAAATTGAATTGTGGACCAATTAAATGAGCTGTTAGCAAATTGACCACTTTAACAGGCTTGCCAGTTAAATCTTTATTCTTCTTATCTTATTATGAAATTTTGTTACAGGTTTGTTATTTAAATTGTTGAATTATCTCTGTGTTTGTCTACATGTCTACTTGCAAACTGATTGTGATAGTAACTATTGTTACAATTTTTCAGTATTTGTAGTATTATAAATCTAGGAATTTATTTCTTCAATTTGCATCTCATCTTGGTGAGAAAAAGTTTTAAGTAATTTATATAATATAATAATAAGATTACGCTGTCCTTTTTGAATTTTCAAATAAATTGGTTTTCTTATTTTTTATCACTATTTACATCAGGGATTATGCCAAAGATTTTGTTTTAGGGGGTACAGTTTAAAAATAAAGATTCCATTGTTGTATAAAGAATATACATTTCCTGGTACTTTTGGCCATTGGTTTGTTGTGTTTTCCCTTCATTCATGCTTGTAGAAAAAAGAGTTACTTCTTAATCAGTTCTTCTGTTTTTTTTTTTTTTGTGGAGGCTTATCATATATTTATGTATAGTGAGCGTAATGGGTAGAGAACCTTCCAGAAAGAAAAGAGAGAAAATAAAGAATGAAGAGATGACAAGGCATTCTTTCTAAAAAAAAGGACTTGTAGAAGGTGCAGACAATGAAAATTATTATACTTGAACAATCAAAAGGACAGGTTCAGTACTGGTATTCAGATCAAGTGTTATAAATATTGCTGGGAACCAGCAAATCTATTAATTCTGGTTAAAATTTAACTGAAAAAAATAAACACGATTTTGTTAATATTTAACTATATTTATTAAGTTAAATTTGTTACAACAATTGCAAATTCGGTTCAGTTTGTGATAAAAGAGATAACAGTGAGTGGGAGCATTAAGAATAAGTTTTTGGTAACAAACAAGCGAAAAGTGCATCTTGAGTATTTTTTTATGGTCAGTGATTGAAAACAAGAAGCTGTTTGATGAGGTATTTCTGAAGTAGGAGTGAAAGTGGCAATATTCTATTCATTTACAAAGTGTAGGATAGTTCTTATGTATAACAGTAAAAATGAATACCACTTGCATAAAGTGAATTTTAGATTTTTTGCTTGTTATCTTATTATTAACTCGATATTAGTTATTATAAAGTGTATAGTAAATCACAATTGTGCTTTGGAATTTATAATTTAACTGTTTGTTATTAAATTAATTTTGTATTTGATTTGAATTGCTATTTTGTATAAATTATAAAACTGTATTATTTATCTATTTATAAGTAATAAACTGTATTTGTAAGATTTTTTTCATGTGCTATCTCTCAACATCCTTGTCAGACTGTGAACATGTGGCAATATATATACTTCATTTTATAAAGGTGTATGTATAAACTATAGTAATGTACATTACAAAACTGCATATTAGGTATGCTGTATTAACTGACTACCACCCGCATTTATTACACATTGGATTGTATTCAGCATTTGTAGCCTATTGCAATATATTTATTAAAACATAATTTCTTATTTATTTATTGTGCAAATTTAGCATGAATATATTTCATGATGACTTATTGTTATAAAAAATACAGGAATTGTGTTTTAATTAACTGCTGCAATCTAGTTAATTGTTAGATTTAAATAAATACATTAACTTTTAATTAATGAGTGTTTTTACTAATTTGTTAATCATTAAAAGAAAGAAAGTGTTATTGGGATCTTATTCTACTTCACATTAATATCTTATCTTTTAAACCGTAATTCCTATTGCAACAATATGAATCAAGAAGAAAAAAATGTTAAATGTAAATTAAAATAGTTGTGGTACTAATGATGACATAGTGAAAGTAGAAGTGGCAATGCTAACTAGGCTATTGTTTTAAATTAATGAAAAAATCTACAAAGCTATGATACTGTTTAGTTTTGTTTGGTTTCTTTTCTGTAATGTTACGCTTGAATAAATATGCACTTTTTAATTTTATCATCCTGTTTCAACTTTATGACAACATAACTTTTCTTAGCCTTCGTTCTACTGAAGAGCCATACATTGTACTGTTATATTACTATTGCAGTTAGTTCTATACCAGAGTGACATGATGTGAGATGATTTTAAACTGTGGAACTATTTTTGTACACTTATAAATAAGTATTAACAATTTGTATATATATATTCTTTTTTTGTTTTTGAAAAGTGAAAATTTTTAGTAAGTGGATTATGTTGTTATATATTTCACTTTCAACAATAAATCCTTTTTCTTCTTAGAAACCAATTAATTGTATACTATGTTATAATACTCTACGTCTGAATTTCACATGGTAATAAAACCATATACATAATAATAAATGATATACCCACATTGATGGTCTTTTTTACAACAACCTTTATCGTCATTAATTAATTAGCCGTAGACAGAAAAATTATACATGGAATGTTTAAAACTGTAATTGTTAAGAGTCCATAGGTACCACTGCTGATTTTGTGCTGGAAAAAATATTATTGAAGTGCTTTATCAAGTGGTAATTTTCAAGTAGTTTCTTATAGCAGTTAATAGCGATAACTTAATGGGCATTGCTAGTGATTATATTTATTATTGAAGTTAGATCATTTTACCATTAAGGTTAAATTTATCTATTTAATTATAATCTTTAATATTTAAATACTAATTTACGATCAGTTTGTTTATTTGCTTGTTAAGTTTAAATATAGATAAATAATATAATTAAATTAAGTAAAAAGACAGTACAGTTCAATAGAAAAAAAAATTATAACAAACTAAAGTAAGTTTTGATTTATTTACATAATAATTTTTTGTTATATTTAAAAATTATTTATGATGTGATAACTGATTGCATTATATTTGCATAACATCTTAGCATTATATAATTTAATCTGATTAATTTTAAGATATTCAGAAAAATAAATAATACTAAAATTATGTCACAAGAAATCTGGTAGAACAGGAAATTTTTAAAATTATTAACCTAGTTGGAATTCTTTTAGTGACATCATAATTATATGAAATTACATTCTTCTATCTTGTTATTTTTATAAAATTTATTTTTAAATTTTAATTATAATTTTATATTTACTAATAAACTATTTTTTACCAATGTCAGAAAAATCTATTTATAGTTTTATTTTAATGGTTTATGACTTGCAGTCTTTTAAATTAGATTCATAAACTTTATATTACCTGATTTTTTATGTATTTTATTTTGGTATTTAAGGTGAAGTATTAACATAATTTATACCTTTATTTTTTATAATATACAGTTCATGCTATTATACTTTCCAAATAATACCGTTTGTTTCAAAATAAATATCAGGGTTTTGAAGTTATATAATATTTATTAAGTTTTACTTACATTGATAAATTATACATGAATTGAAAGAGCAACTCAAACAGTTTTTCCTGTAAGTATTCAATGTGAGCATCATTTATTACGTGGTATACATCCAGCCAATAGGAGAGTTCATCCCAAACTTTAATCAGCAAGTCTGGAATAATGGATGTGACAGCTGCTTCAATCTTGTGTCTCAAGTCAGGTAGGTCAGCTGGTAATGGTGGCACATACACTTGATCCTTTATAAACCCTCAAAGAAAAAAATTGCACAGGGTCAGATTGGACAAACATGGAGGCCACGACAAACAAGCCCTGTCATTTGGTCCCTGGAGACCAATCCAGCAGTCAGGAAGACCTTCATTCAACCAATAATGTATGACGTTATGCCGGTGAGGAGGTAGACCATTTTGTTATGAAATAAAGTTCTATGGTTTGTATTGCAGTTGAGGAAAGAGCCATAGTTGTAGCATATCAAGGTAGTTCATTCCAGACACACTTGCTTCTGCGAAAAAGAATAGTGAACTTGCCATCAGGATACAGCACAAAAAAATTTAGTTTTCGGGAGTTGTTCAGAATGCAATATTTTGTGAGGATTTTCTGATCCCCAGAAATGCACATTATGGTTGTTTACTTTTCCTTTAAAATGAAAGGTTGATTCGTCACAATAGGGAACAATGAAGAAAGTCATTGTCATGGTACATCATTTCATTTGCGAAGCTAGCACGCAAACCATAATTTGTAGACTTTAGATATAAAAAGTCATTAGATGTATAATAGAATAAGGAAATATGAAATATTCTGTTTCCTACAATTAAATAGAATTTCTTCATTATTTATTTATAAAGCAATAATCATTTGTAGGCAGATTTAAAAAAAAAAAGTTGAATAGAATTATTTTAACATTGTCAATTTAGTTATTTGAAGAAATAGAACTAATAAATTGACTGAGTCACAGAGCAACTTTATTTGAATTATATTATCTTATGTAGGGCCTAAGTGCTTAGAAAAATTATCGCATTTTTATCTCTGATGGTAGAAATATTTTTATAAAAAAAGTAAAGCAATTTTTAATTGAAAAATATATTGAAGAATTACCAGGAACAACTACCAACCAGACTACAAAGTTACAGATCACATGGTAGAGGAGATAGAAGAGACCACTATGTAGATGGGTGCCAGAACAGGCTTTGTAGTCTGAGTAAATAAAAATATAAATGTTATATTATGGTGTTTTTTACATGGAAAAATTGTGTTAAAAACATGGTTTTCCCAAACTGTGTTAGGAGAAGAATACTCTACCTCTCCAATCTAAAGGAAATAAGGTAGTTGTAGATTTAGGAGATTACAAGGTTAGATTTAAGTTTAACTTTTACTTGACTCTGTACATAGCACAGTTACCACAGGATGGTAATAAAATAATTCCAGTTTCTTCTGTGCCATCTTACTTAATCTATCATATGTACTTGATACGATGTGTGTGGTTTTTTCTTACAAAATGTTCAACCAATATGAAATAAAAGCAATTATTAGTTAATATTTTTTCTTGCTGACATATTTAGCCTGTGATATTATATAACAATGTTTTCATTTTGTTCAGTGAATTTAATGTTGGCAATCATGCGAATCCAAATACGATTCACAGTGGTTTGTTCCAAATAACGATAATCAGTTCATTTCTTGAATTGTGCAACCTCTTTTGCCATCAAGTTTTCCTCAAAAGTTAGTGATATTTTTTGATCGAGAAACTACATTATTTTATTAATTAATCTTTAGTTGATTTTCAAGAATTTCTTTTTATAAAATTTATGCTGTCAGGAAAAAGTTATTTTCATTAAATATTTTTGCATTATGACAGATTATAATTTTACTGGATCTCTGATCTATCTAGCTTAATATTTTCTTTATTTATTTTTTATCTAATTAATATTATAAATACTTTCTTTTTTTTTTTTAATTTTTGCAATGAATTTATTGTCATTTGTTTTATTATTATTAAACTTTTTTTATTATGAAATTATTACTTCATGATTTGTACTTTTATATCTTTGTTAAGAAAACAAGCAAAGAAATGTTCTGTATACCTTCAATAAATATACAAACGATGTAATAATTTTAATATGTGATGTTTGTGTAATTGTCTTTTTTCTAATTCTAGAATGATATGTATGTAGGCTTTATTAAAGGATAATGATTTCTGTGGAACTAATTAAAATATTAATGAGTTATTTTATAAGAAAAGAATTTTCTATTTGTAAATATTATTTTTTAGTGTCTAAGGATATTTAATGTCTTTATACATCAAATGCCTATTCTATATCCACATCATATATTCCTGTATTTCTATTATTCACGTAATCAAAGTATTGCATTCCCAATCCAGTTCTAGAATTGTACAAAGACAACAATCAACTTGTCTTCCACAATATTGTTGTACATAAAAAAAAATCACTCAATTTAGCATATAATAATAACATTTGAACTAGATGTGTAAGCTTCCAGGAATGGAAAACAATCTCCGAATTCATTCCGTAGTAAAGCAATAAAGCCGATTTTATTAAATTATGACTTGTTCTGATGGATGCTGATTTGTCTTCAGTTTAGAATAATTCTGTTAAATATATTTAAAGGTATAGAAAAGTCTTTACAAGTTGAACATAACTACATCATTTTAGTAGTAATATTATCATGGTATTGACTGCATAATTATCACAATCTGTAACTTGTTACAAACACTTAGGGCCTACTCAGTGACCGGTCTAATGTAGAGGACTAGATTTGGAAAACACATGGCTTGGCTACAGATATGCATACAAAATCTGAACAGATTAGCAATTTTTACAGATTATCATGAGCAATTTTTAGCCTCCAGTAATGTGGAAATAACATCAAAACATTTATTATGTTAG
Organism: Lycorma delicatula; assembly: GCF_047948215.1. Taxonomy (NCBI): domain Eukaryota; kingdom Metazoa; phylum Arthropoda; class Insecta; order Hemiptera; family Fulgoridae; genus Lycorma; species Lycorma delicatula. Next base: position 111,410,399 of record NC_134459.1, on the reverse strand, counting down.
ATAGTTGACCTTTGGACTCATGGAGGTAGAGGTGATCCATATCATTCAAAACAGGGAAGAAAGATGCATGTTTTAAACTTAGATTAAGCTCTGCTCTGCCTGGTCCATCTTGTGTTTCAGATTGACTTTGCAGACAGCGGCCATCTAGCTTGTACTGTTACTGAGTAGACCTTGGTTGGTTAATTTTTGGTTCCAGGATGGATCAAGTTTTTGTAGTCGTTGCTTTTTTCAAAAGTGTTATATACTCTTTCATGTGATGAATTTTTGGAGATAAGTGATCTTAGCAGAATTATTGTTGGCTAATACAAAGCCTGTTGTAGGCCCCAAACCAAGTCTGTTCCTGATAAATTTTGTTTTTTTTAGCGTTGAGTCCTATTAGAGGTGTTTTATGTATCCCCTAAGCAAATTTGCCAAGGTTGTATTTGACTTTGTTTAGATGCTGGAAATGTTCCTTTCTTCACAATGACGTGTTGGTAGGAAGAGGATACCCTATGCCTTTCCAAGATGAAAATTGATATCAAATTCATTAAGTTTGGGGCTACAGGTGATTACATTCAATATTTCAGTTATTAGAATTTTCTAATTTAAAAGTATGTGATATAAGGATAAAATTATGTTAGTGAAGCCATGATTAATTAAACTGTTTCTTCAGTTCAGTGAAGTTATCACCAGCTTCTATTACTTCCCATATAACTTACCCAATGACAATGTACTTAGTGATGGCAAGGTTAGATGATGTGTACACTGTAGACTTGTAAGAACAATTGAACTGGTTGCTGGTGTATTAAAAAAGGCTCGTTGTTTGATATCTACAAAAAATTAAGATATGTTAAACAAATACCTGCAGTGGTGGTAACCTTGGTCTTGCAATTGCCACTGTATATTCAGGATGAGGTTGGTACTCTTCTGTTGTTAAGGGGACGGCTGAAAGCAGAAAAATAAACATCATGTAATTTACTATCAGTACTGAATAGAAGTAATTTTTTAATGCTGAAATAAGTAAATAAGTAAGAGTAATTGTTTTTTACATCAGATACAAATGAGATTCAAACAAAGCAAGTTTATTCAAAATGTCCCAAGGTTTATTATTATGCCCTTTCAAACTGTTGTTATTAGTATAGAATTATATTACTTTTAAATGAAAAGATACAGAGAACATAGTTTCAGGGGTTAATTTTTCACTTAAACTATATTTACTTAACAATATTTCTAAGGGTGTCAGATTTTATTTATTACCTAAAAGGAAAAATCTCATTCAAAATTTAAAAAGAACTTTTTTTTAAAATTAGTTCACATTTTGTTTTAATTCTTGCCCTTCAGAAAATTTTTACCAAATTGATTTACATAGATCAAATCACAAAAAAAAATATTCTCGCAAGTCAAAATTAGAAACCAGTTTGAAATTTTCATAACATTTCTGTAAAAATTGTTTATAATCTGTTTTGATTTAATAATTACATTTAAAATTGTTCACTAAATTGTATATATGATAGTTAATCATATGAAAAAATTATGCTAACAAAATCTTCTGCTATAAAAATAAAAAACTGATCTGGACACCACATCAGAGTGCTTGTATGACTATTAAATTACATATATACATTTAAAAAAAATGAAATTACATAGAATTTTATTTCATTAATAACATATTGAATTCTAATTTAAAATAATTTTTTTTTACAATCATAAGTTCATAATTATTAATAATTGAAACATGAACTTTGTTTATACAATTAACATTATTACTATTGGTATACATTAATTGTAAATAATTAACTTTTAACATCATTTTATATATATGTTTATGATGAATTAAGTAGGATGATGAAGTGCATCGAATGAATACTGCAATAGAACGTTACTCGACGAGAGAAGAAGACCCAAGGAAAGAATAAAAATATTAAGAAAGATGATGAATATAAAGAGAGAGAAAATTTTTAAATTAGAGAACTTGTACACAAATTAAGATCAGAAGAATTATATCAAACCAATGAGCGAGTAAATGATTGGCAATAAAAAACAAATAAGCGAAATGATGATCAACTCTGACTTTGAGAGAATATTGTCCGACAATATCAGAGGAGTAATGAACTAAAAGATAAGAATTTTTTGCAATTTACTCATATTAAAGATTGGGTATGTATGCCTCAGTGTATATGTTGTTGTTGTAAGGGTCTATTTTTCAGTCATTCTGTAGTTAACTTTAATTTAGATAAAATTAAACAGAAATTACAGAATAATTAAATGAAATTAAACTAGAAAATCAAAAAATAATGCAATTCTAAATCATAATTTTCAATTAATATTAAATAATCAGATGTTTCACCAACCTTATTATATAATCACATATGTAATAATGCCTATTAAATTACATATACACATTTTTAAAAGTACATATTATTTTATTTCACTAATAACTCCTGATTTTTTCATATTTTTTAAATTTTTTTGTTGTTAATTATTTATTGTAAAATTTTATTTTAGTCATGGATTAATAATTATTAATAATTCAACATATTTAATTTTTTTTTAAAATTTAAAAAATTAATTAAAAGAAAAACGTTAAAAAATAAAAAAGGAGATGAAGTCTGATTCGAACCAATGTGCTTTTCCGTTATAGGTTCAAATATTATTTCATTAATTAAACTTTCATTTGGCTATAACTGTGGAACCAATGAAAATAAATACCACTTACAATAAATCATTGAAAAGCTCTCAATGAGAGCTTATTACTGCAGTTAAGAAAAAGTTCAAAATCCATTTTGAACTTTGGACATTGGGATTTGAACTTTGGATTTTGGGCTTTTTTGGACACATTTGGTTCAATTGATTACAATCAAAAGGGAAGGTGCACTACTAGATGTTACAACATATATAAGAATTTAAGCTGTTATCTTTCATGTTTATGTAGGGACAAGAGGCCTAGTTGATTTCTCATATAATTGCTCAACAATATTAATTAAATAGAACATACTTTTATGTGAAGATATTGTAATCACTCTGGTGAGATAATTTAAAAAAAGATGTATGTACGTAGATAGATTAAGTAAATCTTGTTTACTTAATTTACTAAATCGATGTAAAAAATTATAATTATTTCTTTTATTTGCATTCACAATATTCATTGTGTTACAAACATTTAAAATAAAACAAACCATAAAAGCAGTAAAAGATTCAACGATCATAAAATCCCATTAAAATCATTAATAACAAAATACATTAATGGTATGGCACGATCAGATATTTATGATCTTTAATATTACTGTTGTAACAGACGAAAAATCCTTCTATTGAATGAGGAGAAATTATTTCTTATATATATATATATATATATATATATATATATATATATATATATATATATATATATATATATTTATTTATTTAACGTATAAATTTAATAGATAGATACATGAATGAAAAAATTTATTTTAGATAGTTGTGTAGAAGTGCTGAAGTTAATTATTAAAAACATAAATTTTGTAGACAATTGGTTGAAGAGACTAATAAAAGTTGCTGATGTCTGCATTAACACACAGACAGTCGTAAAGCTGCGTAAAAACGGGCTGTTTTGTACATCTTATGCGTCATATGGAATGATACAGTTGCGCGCCCTTTCGTCTAGTTGCAGTCGTTGCGGCATCTATATTTTATTCGTAATGTTTGTTGTGATTGCGTGTGTTAGTGATCGTTTTTCGGAGTTAAAATTCCATTTTAATCTAATTTTTTTATATACTGAAGAAGATTTTAAATTCAGGTAAGTTTATTAGAAAATTTCCAATAATGTTAGTTTAAATAAATATATATATGTAGTAATTTTATACGTTATGCTGTACTATAACAGTCCATACATGCAGTGTTGAATAGGTTAAGTTTACAGTAATTATGAATTACAAATCTACTAATATAGGGAATAAGATTCTGGACTTACTCAATATGAAAACAACTAACAAACTGAATCATTAAGATTTGATTTCATTATGGAAATTCAATCTTTTTAATATCAACGTATGTATGAGATTTTAACCTGTAACTTAAACTGATTATAATTTTTAACAAAATACCTAGTTTTATCTTGATTGATTCATGTTATTCTAATTTCAAATGTTTGAAGATTGTAAAAGTATTGAATTCAAAATATATTATTAATTAGACGTTTATAGTAGTCCTTGTATTACATATTACTTAGAATAACCATTATGAAAGTAATGTTACGTTTAGCCATATGTAGGTTTTTTTTTAACTCCGGGACCACGTTAGCTATAACTTCAGAGGATGAGATGAACGACAATTTTTGTAGCATGTGAAAATGCCGTGCAGTATGTAGTTTGAAATTTTATAGATATTCTTTTTTTGACTAATGTATTAATTCACCCTGCAGAAGCTTACAAAGAAGCTTGAACATGGCAATATAAAAAAGGAAATATGTAGCGTATGAAGTTGCCTTGCCTGACCGGGATAATAATACTTTTTTTACTGCGTAAAAAGCAATACAAAATTGCATGAAAATCGTCAACAATCAACAACTAGAAAATGCGGTTAAACGTTTACAAAAATGATTAAAATTTTTAAGCCCTTTCTATCCACTCAGTACCCCATTCAAACATACAAAACGTATCATTCATGCACAATTCATATCTTTTGACATCAGGCTCTGTCCTTATAAAATTTTGATTAATTATCCCAGCGGCCATCCATAAATTTGTCAACAGAGTAGAATGCCTTAGACAGACTTAGCCGTGCAACTAACTTTTTTGAACATTTTTCTGTAATTTTTGAAAAAAATGTTTTAATCTTTCATTGTGGGTGTTTATAAAAATAGAATAATAAAACGTAAGTTTTTCTCTTCACACAAGAATACCTGGATGACTCCAGGTATTCTGCTCTACTTAAAATTTATTTTTGAAAGAACAACTGATTTCTAAATAATAGTTAAAACAATTGTAGAATTTATCTAATTTCTCATTTGGGCACTTATATTTTTGTAAGAAATCCCAAGTTTCATCTATAAGTTTGGAGTTAAGCTGTTTAATATTTTCGGTACTTACATATTAACGCCACCGCAGCTACAGCTTTATTTAAAAACAAAGTAGTCAATCGGATTTCGGTGGAAAATGAACAGTCTCTTTATTAATTTTATTAAATGGTTATTTTTATTTAAAATTTTATAAATATAACTTAACCTACGCTCGCTAACCTTGACTAATTAACAGGAGTGTTTTGATTATTTAAATAATAAATAATTGCAATAATTACTGAATTTATTAAATAAATACTCAAAAAATGACGGTGTTAAATAGTCAAGGTTAGCGAGCGTAGGTTAAGTTTGGTTAAATTATATTTATAAAATAAATAAATATAAATAACCATTTATTAAAATTAATAAAGAGACTGTTAATTTTCCACCGAAATCCGATTGACTACTTTGTTTTTAAATAAGCTGTAGCTGCGGTGGCGTTAATACGTAAGTACCATATTTTCTTTTTTAATTAATCTCTATTGTGAAGGTTGGGCTTTTTATCTCTGGTTTTCCATTAAACTCAACCTCCTGGGCGTAATGGTCCGAAATGGCCGTTTTCACCACTGAAACCGAGGAATTTGGAATTTTCGTTATGGCATTGTCCAGTACTGTTCTCGACGTGGACGTCACTCTAGTTGGCTCGTTCACAGACCAATTTATTATCAATTATTTACCAATTTTTTATCAAAAGAGTTCAGAATATCGCGAAGCCGCAGGGTAAGGGGGGTCAGCGTGGCTACTACATCTATATTGAAATCACATATTAAAATGAATTTATTTCTTTTCAAAGTGTGAATGTTAAGAAGAGATTCGAGTTATCAAAAAAAGAATTTGTATTTTATAGTTGGTTTGGAGATATATACAAACCCACTATTATCACTTTTCCATGCACCTTGGTTTGGAGTTTAACTGCACAGACCTCGAAATCAATGTCGACAGAGTAGGAAATTTTCAATGGTACGGATTTTATTGAATGTTTTGGAAAAATTGCCACACTTCCCTCTTGGTGATTTTGTCGACAAAAAAACTCTGTTAAATTGTAATTTGGAATTTGGAAGAATTGAATGGTTTTTGATGTAAAGCCGTGTTCTGAAATTACAAATATATCTGGTTGAAGCTTTTGGCACAGTATGTCGTCAACTCATCCTCCTTATTAGTGGTCATTTCAACGTTCTGATGTAAAATTTTGAATTTTGAAAAATAATAATTTTGAAGTACAATTTTAGAGGACGAACCCGATGTTCTCTGGCCTTGGTTTTATACTCCTTAGTACACTCTTAGTATACTCTTTAACTTGGTTTTATACTCCTTAGTACATTGCCGTTTTTTTGGTACACAGAACGACAACATCTCAGAGAGGTGTCCTTGACGCTGGTCGTTGAGTAGTCCGGAAGAGTCGAGCGTTGAAGAGGGAGATTGTTCATTAGAGCACTTGCGTAAGAATCAAAGAGTAGAGTGCGGGGGCCTGGCGCTAGCAGTCTTGTTTTGAAAGTCGGAGGAGGCAGCCGCAGAAGCAGGGGCAGGCGATCATTGGCATGGGGCAGATCAGAATCCGGGAATGACTGAGCCAGTTTATCCAAAATTAGTTTTGAGAACAGTTTTTCTCACTAGCTCGAAGATACAGTCCATGCATCCATGTAGTGGTGTCGTCCGATACTCCCAACATTGAGAAATTCTACATCTCTACAACGCTGGCAGAGTTCCTCGATGAAATTATTAACTGGATGACGGTATCGTGGACGGGACTGTCAGGAACCAGGTCAAATCGTGTTGGCAGAGATGAGATTAGGAGTTTGGAGTTACTACATTTCTTCATAAGGTCTTCCATACACCTAAAGATGACATTTTGCTTCCCAGCAGAGACGTCATTGGTCCCAATCACTATTACGAAGCAATGGTTCGTTGGAGGAGTGGATTTTGGTTCGATGTCCATTAGACCACCACCAGACTTGCATACTCAACTAACTCTCACTTCTGGAGAGAGGGACCGTCATTATTGTATCTCACATGACTGTCCCCCGACACAGTCACTTTTTTAAAAGGGATGCTGATTTTTTTGGTTATTTTGTGTATTGTGAATGCCTTAATTCACTAGCTTTCTGAAGTATTTTTACATTACCTTCTTTAATCACATTCTCAACTTTAAGATTCATTTTTACCAAACATAAAATATTAAATTTTATTGGACTAAAAGTTTAAAATAAATATGAACTGTGGGTTACGTAGTCAACTGATAGAATATAAATAGTAGCCCTTATATGCTTGACGAATAAAAATATTATAAACGTATCAGTTTAACAACTTGGAATAGCCTAATAGATAAGGAATGCTTGTTATCCACTCAGTTCATTCATTGCATGTCTGTTATCTGCAAGAAAACAGTTCTGTTATCAGCTACTCCCATCAGTTCCTTTTTTCCCCCATAGATAGCGTTTGCTTTGTCTCGGAATAGTTCTTCGGCGTAATATTAATTTAAGGTTTATTGCGTTGACTTTCTGAATGCACAGTGATTATGGCATTTCAGTCATATGAAGAAGACTGAAAGTAAAAAGAAAGCAGTCTAATCCTTCTTTTTTTCCTGTTTAGCCTTCGGCAATTACCTTTCAGATAATACTTGAGAGGATGATATGTATGAGTGTAAATGAAGTGTAGTCTTGTACAATCTCAGTTCGATCATTCCTGAGATGTGTGGTTAATTGAAACCCTATCACCAAAGAACACGATCTAGTATTTAAATCCGTGTAAAAATAACTGACTTTACTGGGACTTGAACGCTGGAACTCTCAACTTCCAAATCAGCTAATTTAGGAAGACGCGTTCACCACTAGACCAAGCCGGTGGGTTAAAATCAGTCTAATCTCCTGAGTTTAACCCACCGGGTTGGTCTAGTGGTTAACGCGTCTTCCCAAATCAGCTGATTTGGAAGTCAAGAGTTCCAGCGTTCAAGTCCTAGTAAAGCCAGTTATTTTTACTCAGATTTGAATACTAGATCGTGTATACCGGTGTTCTTTGGTGGTTGGGTTTCAATTAACCTCACATCTCAGGAATGGTCGAACTGCGAATGTACAAGACTACACTTCATTTACACTCATACATATCATCCTCATTCATCCTCTGAAGAATTATCTAAACGGTAGTTACCGGAGGCTAAACAGGAAAAATGAAAGGTAATCTCCTGAGTTTTACGAGCTAAACTCTGGCATAGAATGAAATTAAAGTTAGTTTACAATTACCAAAATCTCAGCCATGCGAAAGTCAACACCCATAGGATGAGCACTTCAAAGGCGATATTTAAACATGATAAATGACCGAAAAAACACACTGAACTGAAATATTTATATTATTTTAAGAGAGCACAAAATTTATGTTGTTATTGAGGCTAATCGGGCTTGCCAACTCCCGGGAGGTCCCAGAATCGAACTCGGGACCTCCCGGATGAAAGGCCGAGACGTTACCACTCCGCCACGGGGATCAGCATTTACTAATTAGTTTTTTATCCTTTCATTCATTCACTTATCCTCCATTGTTCCACTTCAATTTGAAATTTTATGTTGTAGTTTTCTTTATATTTGTAATTTATTCCAACATAAGAGCCTTTTCTGTTTTTCCCCACAACGGTTTTTTACGTTACGTATTAGTAATTGCTCATGTTTAACTAATTATTCATGTTTAAACATGTCTGGTTACCTAGCACGACATTGCACAATATTAGTAGACATTAGTGTAGCTGCCTGTAAGATGTGTCTAGTTAGTACGCTGTAAGATGTCGTTGTTTCGTATAGTTAGGGAAATTGATTCAAAGGAGAAAGGGGTTGAATTGAATGCTCGCTAACTTTGACTAGCGAGTGATGCGAGCGTAGGTTAATTTTGGTTACATTATATTTATAATTTCTCTGGAAATACCCACTAATTTGGAAGAAAAAATTTTTAAATAAGTAGCTATCGGATTCCGAAAAAGTACCCAATAATTTGCCCTTATAGAGCTTTACTATTGCATTACTTGACCGTTAGAGATGAAATACTAATACGTAACGTAAAAAAAACATTGTGGGGAAAAATAGAAAAGACCCGAACATAATACTGGACTTTATTTGCCTGCCCTTAAATCAATTATGTTATATATTAATAAAAGAATTTTGATGTTAATGTCTTGGTTTATTTTATTATTTAAACATGTAAATGTCATATTTAATATTATTTTATATATTTACACGTACTTTGTATAATTTTAAATATAATTATAAATCTGACTGATAACGTAAAAAATAAATAAATTTGCTGAATTAAACTAAAAAATAAAAAATGATTTGTTATTACAATCTCGGATATGCTCTTACACATATTTTTAACGAGGTGGATGAAATAAATATCAAATCGGTTGTAATTTTATTGTCTATTGACCCTCCTGGCTGTTTGGCGATTACCAGTGGCCCTGAAAACCTAATAATTAAAGCTTTCACTTAAATAACATTTTGTTAATTTTTTTATTACAGCAAGTAGGCCAAAAAATGATCGTTACAATAAATTTTTGTTAATAATATTTCATTCGTAAATACGACTATATTTCAAAACGCTAATATGGTTTAGTAAAACTCTACTAGATAATAATTTCACATTTTTAATATATCTGAGATTTATATTCCCATTCCCTTTGTTGGATAAAAATCAAACAACATATAAGAAGAAAGAAGTATTTATATGTAACGAAGAGAACAATTGGTTATTTCAAAACTCTTTATCAGGTTACATTTACTATTTACGACGCTAGTTGTAAACTTTATGATTTTATCTTGAGAAGGGTTTCCAATTTTTGAAGCCATGAAATATGAATTCCAATTAATCCAATCGGCCGAAGTACAAATAATTGTTTGTCGCCTATCCCCAATTGCAAGAAAAAATCACCAATCGGTTGTCACGAGTGTAGCTATAGCCAGCATAAATGGTATCACGTGACTCGTACCTCTTATCATCAATTCATGATATATTAATAAACGATTGGGGTAGTTCTGAGCAATTACGTGATAAATTTCAATTTTTTTCTTACTTAAATATAGTAGATATACTTAGGATCAGGAAAACACGAGATTTAAATGTCGAAAAGCAGGTTTGGACAACGGGTGACCCCCGCTGGTCAAATCTTGCACTGCGTAATTAGCACTCATGTCAATTAGGAATCAGTTTTGTGAATTATAGCAACCTGTTCAGATACTAATCCGTTCTTGAAGAGAGGTTAAGGTTAAAATTAACGTTAAGGTTAGAGTTTTGTGGAGAGAAGTTAGGGATAAAGTAAAAAGATATGGCAATACTAAAAAACATCCCGCAGGACACAACCGAATTTTAGTGGCGGCTCGCGCATAGGCACTGTGGAATTGTAGCACCTCCTATTTCCACTTGAAATTAACGATAACATTTAATATAATGAGTCCTTTTTTCTTTAATTATTTCTTTATACGTACTTGTACAATACATAATTTTTAAGCTTAATGTCAGTAGCCATCCCCCAGTTTATGAAAAAGATTCAAAAATCTTTGTACGGAACTGTGCGCTTCACAGTTCCAGCGGCGTGGTGTTTGGCTGTTGTGCGCATATATATAGGAAGCTGCACACGAGGCTGCGAGGGAAAGAGAGCATTGTCGCTGTCGCAGTGCCAACCCTGACGTGCTGGTGGAACGTACTTTTTTTTACTCTGCGTGTGTATGGAACGTTCCTTGTTCGTTACCTTTTTTTAGTTCAGTCGGTGGAAGGAATGTGAAAGTGGTTTAGTTGTTTTTTCAGTAGTGATCAGAAGATGACGGAAAGCAAGGGCTCTTTGATTGCCGAATCTGTTTAAAAACACGCTGGAAGGGCGAAATAGAAAGTAATTAGTAAAAGTTAATTATGTATTTGTTTCTGTCTATATAGAAATTTAAATTAAGCACCGTTGGACTATAATGTTTATAAGCAGATATTTTATTAAGTTATTATGTAATAATACTAAAAAATATTATCTGTATTGACATTTTATTATTTATTCGGTTAAACCGAATATATATTCTTGAATGTGATAAAGTGTAGAATTAGATTATTATCCTGCTTCCAGCTATTCTATTAATTTTTTACGGTTCTTTTATTTTACAGAAAACTTTAACCGTGGCCTTGAAAAGGCCCAGAAAAAATTTTCTGGAGCAGCACTAACACTAATTTTAGCTACGAGCCGTTACTGCCGAATTTATATTTCAACGGAAAAATAATCACTACACATGTTCTGCTATAGTCTTATGTCGGATGGAGAATCACCTTATGAAGAGTGCCGTCAGTTTTTTTCAATTGCTGATTCGGGGTCTTCAACGGCTGACTCTGACGATTATTAAGGTTGGTTTATGCTTTATTTTACATTTCTGACATTTGATTTGTGTTGATCTTAACTTTTTCTGTCGTTAACATAATCGTATATCAGTGTAGAAATATTTGTCCTCGATTAATTAATTACTTGATACTACCACGATTGTTTAACATGAAATTGATTCTTTTTACTATTATATTTCTGGTAAATGTTTTTAAATATCGTATTACAAGGTCGATATAAAGGATTGAATGTAAAATTTTTTTTATTTTTATTCATCTAATTCAGAATTAATGCAGATGATATATCTACTTTTTAAATTAATGAAAAATATATTTAAATTATTCCAATATTTATTAGGTACGATTTGATTTTTATTTGTTAGAATATTTAAAAAGAAAATTAGAAATATATTTTCTAATTCCATGTGTTTTACTAACCCCCCCCCCCCCAATAAAAAAATATATATATAAATATACGGGTATATGTACAGAGTGATACAGTTACATGTACAATAGATACATGATATATAGAGTGTTTCGGGACGTATTAGCCGAACTTCAGGAACTGCTTCAGGACACCAAACTGAGCAAAAAAGTTCATATCGATATAAGTCCTACTTCGCTTTGTTTTCCTTCTGGACGCCATTTTGTGATTTTAAATAACAAAATTATTTCTCAGGAACGGGTACAATTAGTTTAATTAAATTTGGCATTTCTAAGACTAGTACCTTGTCCTACAAAATAAAAAATGTTGATAACATCACCTTCGAAAATTTCAAATTGGCGTCTATCTTAATTTTTTAATCTTCAATCTTTGTAATTATCTGTTTGATCAAATTTTTACTTTTACAAATTTATTATGCATTTTATTTTGAACAGAATGACACCTTATTTGTAAAAATCCGTCGACAAACAATCGAGTTAATGCATACAATTAATCCGGCAGTACGCTTGTGCACCATAAACCAAAGTGATCATTTTTATTAATTTATTATTAATAATTTTTATTATATTTAGTGGAGGAAATAAAAACAAGCAAAAAATTGATTCGTATGATATTAACAGAAACCTCCAATTATCTTCTCCAGCTTTGTTGATTCGGAACTCTTAGAAAGCTGCTTCCTTTTTCGTCTAATGCATATATTTGTCATCTGCGGAACTTCAGGTCAGGGTTATTGTTAATTTTAGAATGTAACAAAAAAATAGAGGCCGGAAGATTAATATCGAGAAGTTAATAGCATTAAAATATAATAGAAATATATTATTGGCCTTGAACTGTCTATATCTCGGGCGAGAAGGCAAACGCTTACCCTCTGTGTCACTCTTGATACTAAATAACTTGTAAGGGATTCTAAACACGTGTGGTTTGAAGGTCGAGTTACGTTCGAGGTGGCAATGTGAGATGCTTGAATTCTTTTTTATTTTTTCTTATTCGATACTACAATAGATTACAAAATGTTTTTCTTTTATTGCCATATAATGAATACGTAACTAGAATAATATTATTTCTTCATTTCAAGGATATTTTTTCTTTTATATAATTACATGTAACTTTTCCCACTAATTTGAAAGGAATACCCACAAACTTAATCATCTTGGGTTAAATGATCCAATTCATCGCTAAGGAAGCTTGCTGTATGATTGAATTCTATTTGGGCTTATGAAAAATGAAATGGATGTATATGAGTCTATTTTTTTCATTTGATTTATTAAAATTTTGTTAAATCAGTAGTAATCTTTTTAAAGATGTTTATAAAATTAAATTAATTCTAGGAGACATTTTTAAAACTGTATTTAAAATGTTGATGCAAAATATTTTGATAACATAGTTCAATAATTTTCTGTTTGGTTATTGGATTTGTAACTTTCTTTTAAAAAGGTTTTTTAAGTGGCTTGCTTACTCGTACTGTCCGTTTTGCGTAAAAAATAATTTGTACTTTAATTTTTTAAAGTTGGAGCCCAATGGAGGATTAGTAATTGCACCAATTTAAAACCAAATTGTACAGGCGAATTGATAAAGTATAATTTTAAGTATGGTTTTTTGTTTTAAATTCAGAACATTGATGTTGTTTATGAAATTATATATTTCATTTAAAAAAAAAGATATATAATTTATATTGCAAAATTATATGTTTATAATTTAACACGAAATTTTTCTTTTGTAGATCTGTCTACTCTTTTACTTAGTTAATCAAAATCACATACTTATCGTAATCCAATAAATCGAAAGTGTAATCCCATCATAGTTTTTAATTTAAGATAATGTTAAGTAATTATTTTCGATATACAGCCTTTGTTTACATGTGTTGCTAGTAAATAACTTTTTTAATTTACGTTAAAATTAATGGTTTTAATAAAAGTTTTGCATTTTTACTTTCCCGTATATGAAGTTTCATCTACAGTAAACGTTGATGTAAACCATTCTTGGGAGGTGATTTTGGTGGTAAAGGAAGAGAAAAAAGTAAAAGTATAAACTTTTAGAATTTCTTAAATTTTATTCATGTATTATTTTTCCACTATATAAGAATAAATAAGCAATCCCAGAAAAGTATTTTCTGTGTTTTTTATTGTTTTTTTCTAATTTCGTCGACACAGATTTCCAATTCTGCACATTTTCTTCATTAAAAATTAAAAAAAAATTAAAATCTACTAAAAAACGCTCATTTAATACTACTTTCCTGGCGAATATAACTAGAATTGAGAAAATGTAGGAAATGGTGAATATATCAAGTGAAAAACAACCTGCTTGGTCATATATTCACTCCTAATTAACAAGGGAAGTTTTAATTATGTTATTTTTATGAAATGAACTTTACATAAAAAAATAATATAAAATGGAAGTGCTGTTTCACAAATCAAATAATTTTTCTTCCTAAAATTAATATATATATTTTTTTAAATTAAGTTAATAAAAATGTTTACATTGAATTAAAATATTTTGCAAAAGAAAGTACGGTTGTTTACCACCCACAATATTGTAAGTTTTGCACTAAAAGAAATGGAAATTATCTTGTACACTTTCTTATTATAATAAAATCATCAAGTAGTTACTTAGCTGTAGACAGGTCCCTGGTATCATGTCTGTCTAAGCTTAATTCCCAGTTAAACTTTCAAGATCTTGATAGCTTACATCTATTTTTAAATCGACTCTAATTTGTTCTCTTCTGGCCTCTCCTTCTATTGATCGTTATAGCGCTATTTATCAGTCCTGCTCTCATGGGAAATCCCATTCAGGTAGCTTTTCTATTTTAATTGTTATGATTAAGCTGCTATAATTATTCATTACCCATTAGTTGTTTGTTTGTACTTGGAGCATTTAACTTTCTCCCACCTCCTCCAAGCTCACACCCTTTCAAATACTTCCAGGCTTTTTTTTCTTGGTGTCCACGTTTCATGTCTATATATAAGTACACTTGAAACATAACACTTCATATGACACTTCTTTAGGTTTAACTCACCTTATTACAAAATAAATATTTCTTTCTATTGAACTTTCTTAACAACTGCTACTCTTGTTTTTACTCTATATCCTTTTTTTGAGTAGACATTCATTGACTTGTCTCCTGTCTCTACTATCATCTGCATTTTTCTTTTGTACAATTCTGCTTTAGTTTTTGTAACATTTATTTATTTTCATAGCATATTCTGTAATAATAAAAAATTAAAATCGACTAAAAGGCTCGACTAAATGCTCTTTTAATATTACTTTCCTGGTGAATATAACTAGAATTGAGGAAATGTAGGAAATGGTGAATATATCAAGTGAAAAATGCGGCATCAGGTTTTTTGTAAATAATTACATTTCACTGTCCAAATAGTTCATCTAAACCAAAAAAAAAAAAAAAAAATGTATGTATGTGCGTACGTAAGTCATAATTTATTTAATAGGATTATATTCAAGGACACACCAAATCAATTTTGTTCGGACTGGGCTCAAATATTTTTATAAATGGGGTATTGATCATATTAATTTTTTTTATTATAGACCTGAACATAAAACGCAAAGATATTTTTCTTGGTTCGTATTTTAACCTCTACTGAAAAAGGTGTTAGATGTAGAGTAGACTTTAAGTTAGCAAATATTTTAAGCTCAACCTTTAACTTTTAATATTATATGAATATTTTTGGAAAAATATTTTTTAACATTTATTTCCCACCTCTAAAAATATATATGTTCTGTTTGTTGTTTTTTGGTTCTAACCTTTTTTGTTCTTTTTTCTTTGTTATTAAAAATTAAAACCGTCTTAAAAAATGCACTTACATATATTTTTTAAATTATTTAAATTTTAATTTTTTAAAGTTGGAGCCCAATGGAGGATTAGTAATTGCTTTTAATTTATCACCAATTTAAAAAACCAAGTTGTACAGGCGGATTGATGAAGTATTATTTCAAGTATGGTCTTTTTGTTTTAAATTCAGAACATTGATGTTTATGAAATTATATATTACATTTAAAAAAAAGATATATAATTTATATTGCAAAATTGTATATTTATAATACTTAATTAAATAATGAGACTAAATAAGTATGTATGTACATTTTAAATAAATTATATACTAAAGAAAATCATACTAAAACTAATAATTACAAATATATAATAAAATGTAAAAATAAGCTGAGGAAAATAAAGTTTGTTTTTTTTTTATTTGCATACCATATATTTACATAGCAAATTAATAGAATATATATATAATTTCTTTGAGCTAAAAATTATTTTATGGATGTTTGTATTGTGTACAGTTTCTTAATGTGCTTTTATGATATGATCTTAATATTATTTACTTTTAGCTTCCTCATGTTTGACTGTTTCATGTTATCATTGCAGTTGAAATAATGTTAATGTTGGGTGCAATTTAAACTGTTGTATACATGCTCACATAGCTCTGCGTTGTTTCTACCTACATTTAAACTCACATTATCTGAACCAACCATATTCAAGCTTTCTTTAACGTTATATTTATAATATTATATTAATATAATACTACACACACACACACACACACACACATATATATATATATATATATATATACATATCATTTCTTATTTTTTAGCATATGTTGTTTTTACAGAATCATAGTATGTCACTTAATACAAATTAGAATTAATATATATATATATTATATATATATATATATGTATCAAAATATCAGACAAACAGTATATGAGACCAAAAAAGGGAAGAAAATTACAATTAATAATTTAATAAAAACAAACACAAAAGCAGAAAGGCAAACAATAAATGGGTTTTTATTGAAAATTTTACAGTTACAAGTTCAGCGACTGCTGCCAGTTGATTGCTCCAAACATACTATCCACAAAGTCCTGCCATGTACCTGTGAATTTTCTTTTGGCAATATTATAAAACAGTGTCTGTTCCAAAGCCTAGCAGTCAGTCAGATTGAATTTTTTGGCAATTGCTCACTTGTGCAGTGCTGCTTGAATTTTGAATTTATTATTAAAAATTATTATTTCTTTAATTTTGGTGCAGTTTATCAACAATATTTTATTTATTCAAGTAATTAGGTAAATTAATTTAAATAAAAATTTCAGTTATAATGGAACAGATATTTTAAATTTGAAGATGTATAAAATCAGTATGAATAAAAGAAACTTACATTCTGTATGACATTTTGATAAAATACTTCATGTGAGATTCTTAGAACAAAGGAAAGTAAACTATAATGAAAGTAAATGAAAATAACAATTTAAAGATAAATATCATATTACAGTAAACAATATGAATATTATGTGATATTCTGATCGTAATTAAAAAAAAAAAAATTTTTAATAGTTTTTTCATTATTATTCAGTAATAACTTTTATGTTTATTCAGTTTTAGGTTTATTTAAATTAAAACTTTGTTCAGTTAAAAGCAAAAGTTATACATTTTAAATTTTATTCCCATTTAAGTAATTTATACCGTTTACAACTTTCCGTTTAAAAGTATAACTGAAAAACTTAGAGGTGATAACACAATACTGTTTTGAACCATAATATTGAGGCATTAATCGAAAGTGCAATCCAATCACATAGTTTTTGAGATAATGGTTAAGAAATTATTTTCAATATTTGGTTTTGTTTACTTGTGTTACTAACAAAAGACTTTTTAATTTACGTTAAATTAATGGTTTTAATAAAGTTGTGCATTTTTACTTTCCCATGTATGAAGTTGTACTGCATAGCTCTGCAGTATACTAAAGAAGGAAAAGTGTGCTAACTAGGTCAAATTTTGCATGTAAGGGTTTTTGCAGATATTGACGTTTCATGATTCCTTCTAACAAAAAAACACAATTTTAGCATTGAAAAATTTTGTATTTCTGGACTGTAAGGACCGATTGGATGAAATTTGACAAAATGACTTCAATGTAATGGGGTATTGATTGCATTTAATTTTGGTCGCATTTAGCTAAGGGGGAGAAAATATACGATCATCATAGGTCCCATATCTCAAGCTTTTACCTAAAGAGAATTATTTTTTAAAATTTTTGTATATAATTCTTTAATTGCATACTTACATACTTTTACAACATCGATGTAAAATAACTTGATTCTTGGTCATTATTTCATGAAGAATAATTTTTGATAAATAAGTATAACAAAATTTTCTTTTAAATCGTTAATTGTTTGAGCAAACTTTAATATTCTGTTATTAATTTTTGAAGAAAAAAACTTTGTGAATTTTATTTATTTTCAAAAAATAAGATTTTATAATAACTAAAACATTTATAACCGAGGAAAAAATTGGCCACCACTTGGAATTATAAATAAAGTTAAATAGGTCCAATATATATTAAAATTTTGATTCTATCTATTAAAATTAATGGAAATGTAAATTTAATTGTTTTTTGAAAAATTATTGTTTTAATCTGTAGAGAATATTAAAAAGACTTATTTTAAAATAATTTATAGGAAAAAGTGAAAGTAATTACTAAAAAAGAAAAAAACAACACCTCACTAAGCACTCTGGTTAGACCATGTATGTACATTCATGTTAAGTAGAACAGTCAGATTTAGCCAGAAAATAGCCTTCCACAATGAAGGTTGTTTGGAATTTTAATATTCTTACATGTAAGGATAAATTTATGCAATTTTTGTTTTAACAAAATTAAAGGAATACAACCTAAACCCTTTCTAAAGAGTTTAGAGATTAAATATTAAAACAATACCAAAATTTGATTGTTTTGGTTTATTTGATTTCATATTATAAATAAATAAATAAGTTGTGTACATATATAAATATGTACACATATACATTAGTATATGTGTATATGTGTGTGTATGTGTTATGCATTAGTATAATCAGTATATATATATATATATATATATACTATGTAATTGGAAGAATTGAAAATAACAGAAGATATCAGAGAATATTCAAACTGAAAAATAAATTATAAAACATTACAGCTTTCCATTAAATAAAACAGAAAAAATATACCTTAACAGAAGAAAGAAAAGTAGGGAGAGGATGAAGGAGATATGAAAGGAAAAGAAACTTTAGTTGAAATTAAATAGTCCATAGTAAAAATGTGTGTATATTAAAAATATGTATGCCTACTGTTAAACTTTATATTTTATATATTCTTTAAATATACAAACAAAAAGAATTGGAACAATTTCAGATAAATATTTGATAAATTTTGATCATGATATTTAACTGTTATCCCTCAATTATCATAACAGAACTATTGGAAGCAATTGACATGTGACACTAATCACTACAAGAATAGTAATTATACTATATCAGGTTTAGTTGTCAAGAGAAGAGTAAAGCAGTTTCTTGTACTCGCTGAGCCAAATGTGGTATTTCATATCTGAATGACAATCTCACCAAAATAGAGATTATAAACAGCATTAAAAGAAGCTCTTTCATTCTCTTCACTACAAAAGCTGCCTGTAAATATGATTTTGTAGACATCATAACTATCAGAGAAAGCAACTTTGGTTTGTTGTAACCTAGGTGTTTTACATCACTACAACTATAAAAAAGAGTAGGACTGATATTATAAAACAGCAAATACACCCTTCTTGGTCATATATTCACTCCTTCTACTTAACAAGGGAAGTTTTAATTATGTTATTTTTATGAAATGAACTTTATAGAAATGAGGATGAAATGGGAGAAAAAATACTGAGATCTGAATTTAAGAGAGCATTAAAAGATTTAAATGGCAGAAAGGCTCCTGGAATAGACGGAATACCTGTAGCATTACTGCGCAGTGCTGGTGAGGAAGCGATTGATAGATTATACAAACTGGTGTGTAATATTTATGAAAAAGGGGAATTTCCGTCAGACTTAAAAAAAAGTGTTATAGTAATGATACTAAAGAAAGCAGGGGCAGATAAATGTGAAGAATACAGAACAATTAGTTTAACTAGTCATGCATCAAAAATCTTAACTAGAATTCTATACAGAAGAATTGGAGTGTCGTTTTATATGGAAGTGAAACTTGGACAATCGGAGTATCTGAGAAGAAAAGATTAGAAGCTTTTGAAATGTGGTGCTATAGGAGAATGTTAAAAATCAGATGGGTGACAGATAGAGACAGAGTGACAAATGAAGAGGTATTGCGACAAATAGATGAAGAAAGAAGCATTTGGAAAAATATAGTTAAAAGAAGAGACACACTTATAGGCCACATACTAAGGCATCCTGGAATAGTCGCTTTAATATTGGAAGGACAGGTAGAAGGAAAAAATTGTGTAGGCAGGCCACGTTTGGAATATGTAAAACAAATTGTTAGGGATGTAGGATGTAGAGGGTATACTGAAATGAAACGACTAGCACTAGATAGGGAATCTTGGAGAGCTGCATCAAACCAGTTAAATGACTGAAGACAAAAAAAAAGAACTTTACATAAAAAATAATATAAAATGGAAGGGTTGTTTGACAAACCAAATAATTTTTCTTCCCAAAATGCATATATATTTTTTTTAAATTAGGTTAATAAAAATGTTTACATTGAATTAAAATATTCTGCAAAAGAAAGTATGGTTGGTTACCACCTACAATATTGTAGGTTTTGCACTAAAAGAAATGGAAATTATCTAGTACACTTTCTTATAATAAAATTATCATGTAGTTACTTAGCCGTAGGCAGGTCCCTGTTATCGTGTCTGTTTAAGCTTAATTCCCAGTTAAACTTTCAAGATCTTGATAGCTTTACATTTATTTTTAAATTGGCTCTTATTTTTTCTCTTCTGGCCTCTCCTTCTATTGATCATTATAGCGCTGTTTATCAGTCCTGCTCTCATGGAAAATCCCATTCAGGTAGCTTTTCTGTTCTTAATTGTTATGATTAAACTTCTATAATTATTCATTTCTCATTAGTTGTTTGTTTGTACTTGGAGCATTTAACTTTCTCCCACCTCCTCCAAGCTCACACCCTTTCAAATACCTCCAGGCTTTTTTTTCTTAGTGTCCACGTTTCATGTCTATATATAAGTACACTTGAAACATAACACTTCATATGACACTTCTTTAACTTTAACTCCACCTTATTACAAAAGAAATATTTCTTTCTATTGAACTTCCTTAACAGCAGCTACTCTTGTTTTTACTCTATATCCTTCTCTTAACATGGTGTTTAGATATTTGTACTGTTTTATTAGTTCAGTCCTTCTTTTGAGTAGACATTCATTGACTTATTGCCTCCTGTCTTTACTATCATCTGCATTTTTCTTTTGTACAGTTCTGCTTTAGTTTTTGTAACATTTATTTTCATAGTATATTCTGTAATAATATCTTCTGATTTTGATATCATCTATTAAATATCTTGACGTCCCTCTCCTAAGAAATAAATCAAATTATCTTATACAACTTATTCTACTTCCTTCTGTATTGATTTCTTCATCTTCTAGAAAATTTTATTTATCACTGGGAGACATTTCTTCTAGAAATTTTTTTCTTGTCTTCAACATGCATATTTAACAATGTATATGATAGACAGCACCGTTGTATCAATCCTCTTTCTTAGTCAAATCATCCATTATTTTCAGAACCATTTTTTGGTTCGGGTACAATATTTAATTAATCTATTATGTTTTCAATCTACTCTTTGGTTTCATAATATTTCAATTAGTTTTTCCACATCTGCAAAACACTGTTTTTATTCTTTTACTTCCTTCTATGTACCTCTCACCAATAATTATTATTAGCTCAATCATCCTTTATCACTTTCCCTTCCTGTATCCATATTGTTTTTCTGTAATCATTTTACCCATTTTTTTTTACTTAATGTTTCTAATTTTCAGAAGAATTTTTGCACAATGTGAAACTATACTAATTGTCCTGTAATCTTAATACTTAACTGCACCATATGTTTTTTTTTTTACTTTTTACCGAGAGTAGCATGTTCGTTAATATAAACATGTGAGTTATAATCTTCATTAAGGTTTTGAGATGTTTTACAAAATTCTTTTGGACAGTTCCACTACTTAGGTTATATTGCACAGTTTTGCCATCTCTTTTTATTCTTCTTCAATAAGACATTTAATCACTTTTATTCACCAGAACTTTATTCTTACAGTTTTTCCGTTTTTTATATATTTATTACTTGAACATCAGATTCTACGATGTTATTTCTTTTTTCTTCATCCTCTTTCATTTCTCAAGTTGATTTTCTGTGAGGTGTTCATGTGGTTTTTGTTAGATTGGTATAATACCTCAATGTATTACTTTGATCATTGAACTAAATTTTTCTTGTTGTATAACATTTTATTGTTTGTACTGCCTATTCTGTTGCCTTTACACTTCCTTCATTAATCATCCCATGTTGCTGTATTGATTTTTTATAAATTAGTGCATACAGTTTTTTCTTTCTAAATATTCCTCATCTGTCTGATAATCTGTCTATTCTTCATCTTGTCTCTGCATCTGTCTGGTAAATGTTTCTCCTTCACACTTTGGATTACTTTTCTTAATTCATTATTCAGTTTTTACAGAGGTTTGCACCTTTTTCATTCTTCTTGTTCTCGTGTTTTCTTTGATTTTCCATTTTTTTAATTATCTCTGGTAACCTATGGTTTCCTTAATCTTCTTTACTTAATGAAGTCGGTTGTTTATTCCCGTCTTTTTATTGGTATCTTTCATATTTATCCAAAATTCATTTGTAGCATTGCCTTCTGCATTTCTTTTATTTAATACTTGAGTTAACTTATCTATCTATATCCTTTCCGATTGGTTTTTCCCAGACTCTATTTTGTTACTTTTTTTGCTCCTTAATTGTCTTCAATATTAATTTTATCTCTATTAATAGAGGTATAAATTGCTATTTATAATGTCTGCTAGCAAATCTTGAGTTATGTTTACCGTATTTCTGAATCTTTCTCTTACAATTATTTAGTCAATTGTCTCTTTTCATCTACTGGTAATTTCTATGTGTACAGTCTTCTTTCATGATTTCTAAAACAAATTTTTATTATGAAAATTTCATTTTCTTTGCAAAAACAATAATCATTTCTCTCTTTTCATTCCATGTACCCAGTACATAATTCCTTACTACTACTTGTTTTTCCAATCTTTTCTCTAACGTAGCATTCCAATTTCCAATTCTACAATCTGTATGTTCTTTATCCTTAATTTTCTCTACTAGTTTTGGTGTATATATTTAACAGGGAAAATGTTGTAAAAAATTCTACCTGGAGAAAAATGAGTAAGTTTTTATTTATATACAAGTTTTTAGTCTAAAAGCTAGTTTGGACCTCACCAATGCTACTGTTTTTTGTTGTTCAAAGTCTAGATAGTAGTGGTGAAGTGTACTAGTTTTAATGTTGTAGGATAACGACCAGTTCCTTTTCCATCAGAAGCTGATATACACCAGGTGAACAAAAGTGAAAGTCAATGTTAGAAACCTCTATGATCCGACTTTGAACCAGACAGAAGAAATAATTTCTGATCGATTTAGTTTGAAATTTTGTAAGCTTAAACTAAATAATACAGCCCATTCTTATAAGCTGAAGTATTGAGCAATATAATTCAAATGCTTTATTGCCTGATTGATATAAATAAATATTCTTATTTTTATAAATAATTTTTTTTTGTACCTAGAGTAGTATGTTCGTTAATATAAACATCTGAGAATTTTTAAGATTTTTAGTTTATTAAATAAAAATTCATATTTACCAGCACCAAAGAATCAACTAATTAATACTTTTTCGAACCTTTTTTATCCCAGATAATATTATAACTTAAACTAGAGTATACATCGGCTTTATAAATCTATTCTTCTGTTAAGACTTTTCAATTTAATTAATAGCTAATCTTGTCTGGAAAATTAAAATATTTCATAGTCAATTTTAACACTGATTTCGATTTTTTTTTTACCTGTTTCATCTTAACATATCAATAAATTTTGAATTTATAATATTTTTTTGCAAAAACTTTTCAAAGAAACATCATTGCATTTTAATTAATGGTACGGTATTATTATTTTCTATTATTTCATGTTACTTCGTAATCTTTTTTTAAATTAATTTATTATAGAAAATGTTTCTTGTATTGGTTATTGAAGGTATTAGATTATTACCGTTATTTTTTTTTTTATATTTTCCGCGATAATT
The DNA here is from genome assembly GCF_047948215.1 of Lycorma delicatula. NCBI lineage: Eukaryota > Metazoa > Arthropoda > Insecta > Hemiptera > Fulgoridae > Lycorma > Lycorma delicatula. The sequence continues at coordinate 111,386,490 of NC_134459.1, read as the reverse complement.
TTACCAAATATAAACAAATTTTAATAAAACTCCTGTCTTTTGCGTAGGTCGTAATTCGTTTTGCACGGTCTGGCAAAATTAAGGAATCACTTCATATCCAACTCAAAAATGTAGAATGTATATATTTTACTCTAATAATGTATAATTGATCTGTATCATATTGCTTAGCTTTAATTATAAAAATAATAAAATGATTAATATAAGCAAATACTGTTGGAATCTTTACAATAGTTATTTTTTCTGTAAGTGAAGTAGTTTGTTGAAATATAGAATAATTTTGAAGAAAGATAAGTCGGCAACTACGTATGTACTTTAACAGCATTCTATTGTTATTATTGTTGTGGCTGTTAAGGGAAGTATTATTATGAGCGCAAGTAGAGTATTTTTACAGACATAATAAAGTTGAGCGCGTGTGTTGAAACTTTATTACATAGGATAACGCGATCGACCTGCTCGCTATTCGATGCTGGTGATAGGTGTGTAGTCTGTACGTGTGTTTGTGAACTTAACAAGAGTGAAAGTCGAGTTAACTGCACGTAACTTTTATAAATGTTGAGTATGTATTTATTATATATTTTGTATAGCTATTTTAGTTTAAAGAATGGGATTTTTAAAGAAAATAAAAACAATAAAACATTATAAGAACAATATCATCTACCACATTGCCATCTATACCGCAAAACCAATCAGATTTCGCCACACCGTTACGTTTGTTTAAAAAAAATTTCTTTTTTATAGTATAAGCTTGTGGTGGATTTTAACCGACTTACCCGCAAACTGCTCTTTTCTTAAAATGATATGTACAATTCCACGCTTGCTTTTCTCAACTAGATATTACATTTACGGTATTTCTTTGTTATACATACAAAATTTATACCGCTTATATTTCGACATAATTTCTTATAGCCTTATTTACTCACTTAATGAATAGGAACTTTTATTCCGTTTTTGAACTTGTAAAGGTTGAATATAAAGGTCATTATTATCTGAGGTAAATTTTTAGTCATTCAGAGGAACGGAAAAGTGGGTACACTTGAAAAAAAAGTAAATTTTTGTAAAATAATTTTTCAGCTGAGTTAATCTATCACTGTCTAATGAACTTATGATTATTACAGATTTCTATTATAAGTTAGAAGAAATAATTGCAGAAAATAAAATAAATTGATAGAATTTTCATTATGAATCAAAAGAAGACATGTTTGAAATTTTCAGCCTTACATCAGTTGAGTAAAAATGGCAGAATGTATGGGATATCGGAAATTTACTAGCTGTTTTATCATGTCAGAGGAAAACATTTAATGTACAGCGTATATGAAAAAGATTTATCCGACTTCAAAAGGCCTAACCTTTTTTTTATTTTTAACTTCCCCCACCGTTAGATATTGCCTCAGAGGATGAGATGAATGATTTGTAGCGTATGTGAAAATGCCATACCTGATCGGATTTGAACCCGGGACCTCCGGATGAAAGGCCGAGACGCTATCACTTGCGACACGTACGCCGGCGCCAACAAAAGGCCTTAATTTGCAAACAAATAAAAACAACCTTGCGGTGAATTATAAAATATATGTTTTAAAAGGAAATTTTACTAAGGATATTCAATATGGCCCCCTTCGGATGCACGGCAAACATACAAGTTGGACACGATACTTAAACTCATTCCACACTCGAGAGGCCAAGCCTGATATAATTGCAGCCAGTGCTGTTTTATACGGCTTCGTAGTTCGTCCACAGTTGAGGTACCTCTGATTCCCATATCCTTGCTTCGTAGAGTTTCCTCTTAGATGAAATGTGACCTCGTCATTGAACACTAAGCGTGAAAATATCATTTTCCTTCTGATAGTCGAGTATGAATTCAAAAAACTTTGCACATCTTTGTTTATCATCTCTGTGGAACAGAGGGTTTGTATCAGTTGAATCCTGTAGGATTTGAATAACAAAGGTCACACCAAACAATCATGAGGAATGGAAAGTTCTCGGCTGGTACGACAAGTGGACTTTCCTCGACTACCCACAATATCTCTGTCCGATGGGCTCAAAATCTTTGTCTGTCACACTGGGGAGACTTGCGGATTTCCCTTGAAAATTTTCTTTCTTGAAATTGTTGGTACCAACTTCGAATGCTCTGAGCAGTAAGAGTAGCAGTACCGAGTTATTGTCGATGAATGCACAGTTGTCATGCACTCACAATTTTCGAAGCGAAAAAGGCAGAATTCTTTCTGTTGCGAGATTGCCACCTTGACGCGAGATTGAAAGAACACGTTACAAAGGAAGAACTTGCCGGGAACTAAGTAAAACTCAAGAATCCTATCTTTTATATGCTGTATGATTCGTTCGTTATGGTTAACGGTGTTAAAGCCTTTTGAAATCGGATGAATTTTTTTGATTCACTCTGTATTACTTTGAATGGAGTTCAGAAAGTTGGAATAAAAAGAAGTTTTTAGGCTCTACTTTAAGTTTTGTCCGGGTTATGGAAAAAAATTCTATCAGACACGTTCATGAAACTTGTTTAACTTACCTCTTATTATGAAGAATCAAGTTCTTAGCGTTTAGCGATCTATATATTTAAATAAAACCACTGCTAGGTAAATTTAATTCTAAACTAAGTTTTTTCTTTCTTTTTTTTATAAAATGCTATTCTGTACATTTTATGGAAGAAATAGTAAAGGCCTAACTGTTAAAATACAAATTGTAGTTTAAATAATCGATTTGTTTAATATAATGGTAATTCTAAATATTTATAATTTGTTTTATTTATGTCTTAATACAATGTAATAAACCGTTCCGACACAAGACTGCATTAATAAAAAACCATTCGTAATATAATCGACAAATTTCGCATCTGTCTCCCAATAAAACCAGACATTAGCATCGAAAAGAAAAATAAAGATAACGAGTGTGTAAATAACAAATTTAAAACTTTGTGTTATGTTAATATTATAAAAAGAAAACTATGTATTACAATAATCATTTTCTGTAACCTCAAATTTTTCTGTAACACACTCTTGTAACTAAGACGAGCATCTGTTTACATCAATTCCAAACATAAATGGAATGGGCTTTACTGTAAATCTGTTGATTCAGAACCTGTATCTTAGTGTGAGCCACATAGATATAAAGACCACTCGAGAGATGCAGAGCTTAATACATCTCTTTATCGTAAGACCGATATTCGAAAATCTAATTCTAAAACAAAATGGTGGTCGAAAATCAAGGACCCTTTCTCATTAAAATATAACGATAACCCAACCAACAGTCTGTATTACTCCGAAAAATTAGTATAATAAAAATAATTTGTGATTAATTAATCATTCGCTCATAATTTTTATTAGTTTTTATTATTGTTTCATTATTTGTACAGATTATAATTAAATAAATGTAGATGAAACACATGCTTGTTTTGGTGTATGTGTGTGTTAAATGTGTGTATGTGTGTGTTTTTTTCAATTATTATTAATAGGCCGGAAATGGTATAATTTCCGGCCTCCGTGGCTCGAGTGGTAGCGTCTCGGGCTTCCATCTGGAGGTCTCGGGTTCGAATCCCGGTCAGGCATGGCATTTTCACATGCTACAAAAATTATCATTCATCTCATCCCCTGAAGCGATAGTTCGGTGGTCCCGGAGGTTAAAAAAAATTATTATACCATTACAATTATTTTTTCAAAACAAAAAAAAAAATACAAAGATGATATTCAGAAAGTTTTATTATTTAGAAGTAATATAAAATAAAATTCATTCGTTTCAATGGTACAACGGATATTTTATTCAAGTATAACTTTGTTCGTGATTTTATAAAAAGAATAAAAAAAATACGTATTACTATTACTTTTTTTTTAATCATGAGAAATTAAAATTAAAATAATAATAAAAAAACATTTCCTTAGATGCACATAACTGTATATTTCATTAATTCTAATCGCAAACCTCTTGTCACGCAAGAACACCGTTGGTTATTAACAAAAATTCTATTCGCAATTTTTTCAGTAATGTATTATAATCAAACCACGACAGGGCGTGTTATATCCTAACGCGCGCTATATACTGCTAAATTTAATGACAAAAGAATTCGTGCTGTTGAATATAGTGTTTTTAGAATTTATCTGTCAATTTGTATAATTTTATACAATTTATTTTTCTTTAATAAAAAAAAGAAGAAAAAATAAATTTGAGTTAACTGACCGAACAAAGTTAGCATTTCGTGTTCTTTTTTTGCATTTTGGTTTATTCAGTTATAACTAAAGAATTTTTGAATGGTTCTATATGAATGTTTTTAAATCATCTTTATTTTGAAAGGAATTAAATATGTAATATAGTTTTGAGAGAAAATAAATTGCTTTTACTAAAAATAGTGGGAAAAAAGAAATAAAAAAAGTGAAATGCTTTGGATACCATAGTTGTAAATGAGTTATTCGGTGGTATTTCGCCTTCATATTGGTAAACAGTTAATAGCCCAGCTTTTCAATCAAATTTCAGTTTGAATGTGTATGTCTTATTTCGCATAGGGAGTTTTTGAAACTAAAAGTACTTTAGATTATTATCTAGTTTTGAAAAGGAAGCGTAGAATTAAAAACAGTTGAATTAAAAATTAGAAGATACTCTATAATGTATCACTGAAGTTAAATATTACAAAACAAAAGTACTGGAGATAAGCCAAGAAGTAAGGAAGCCAGGGAAAAAGAAACCAGGAAAGCAGAGGGAAAAATCCCTGTTCGAAATAAGACATATACATTCAGATTGAAATTTGATTGAAAAGTTGTACCATTATCTTTTTACCAATATGAGAGCGAAATACCAAACAACTTATTTACAACTGTGGTATCAAAAAGACTTTTTGATACCAAATCTTTTTTTTATTTCTCGTTTCCCATTAGTTTTAGTAAAAACAGTTTATTTTCTCTCAAGATTATATTACATCCTTACTTCCTGGCTTCCGCGGCTTCCTGGTATAATATTGTGTTATTGGTTTTTTTTTTTGTTGTCTGTCCTGAGGCAAGAATGTTACACCATGTCCGTTTTCATTCTCTCTTTATTCAATAACTTCTAAGATGCTGATAGTTTCTTCCAGTTTCTTTTAGTTATCTATAACTTTTACTTTTTCCCTGCCTGCCCCTTTTATTAACTTCTACTGATTAATCCGGTTCTGTTTTAATTAAATTTTTCTCTTGCATAATATTTTTCAACGATATGGGCTTTTAAAATCGTTCCCTCTCGTTATTGGTTATTTATTTTTTACTAAGTCCATTTAGATTTTCTCCAATCTCCGCCATCCCAGATTTTAAGCATCTTCAGCCTTTCTTTTTCTCAGTCTGCATATAAAATATCTTTCTTCAAAGACCCTTTTCCAAGCTGAACTGCATTTTATTCCGTAATAATTGTTTCTTTCTATTAAATGTTTCCTAGGCATTGTTATTCTAATTTTTATTTGTTTTTTTTTTTTTTTTTTTTTACTTCCTTGTACGAAATAAAGGAAGTATTGTGATCGCGAAAAATTTCGGTTTTCAGATTTCAAAGGAAATATCCATTTTGACCATCCCTGAATCCAGTTTGACTAGTTTCGGTGTGACGTCTGTTCGTACGTATGTATCTAGGAAAACTCATAAACGATTAGCCGAAGGATGTTGAAATTTTGGATCTAGGACTGTTGTAATATCTAATTGTGCACCTCCCCTTTTGATTACACTGAACTAAAAGTGTCCAAAAAAACCCAAAATCTAAAAGATCTGGATTTTGGACTTTTTCTTAACTGTAGTAATAAGCCCTAATTGAGAGCTTTTCAAAGATGTATCATAAGTCGTACTTGCTTCATTAGTTTCAGATTATAGCCAAATAAAATTTTAATAAATGAAAAATATTTGGATCTTACAAGAGCAAGGCACATCGGTTCGAATCAGACTTTATTTCCTTTTTTTAACTTTTTATTTAATTTAAATATATTGATCTACTAATACGCGTAATTAACCTCTGATTATAAAAAAAAATTCACAATAAATAATAATCCAATAATAGCAAAAACAAAAACAAAAATATCAAAAGTTATTAATGAAATAAAATTTTATGTACGTTTCATTTTAAAAGAATGTGTTTATGTAATTTAGTAAGCGTACATGAAAGTTATGTGGTGCCCACATCAGATTTTTATTCTTCAATTAACATGGTTTTTAAGTATTTTATTTGCTAAATTCTTCCTTATTGGCTTATTTCCAGTACTTTTTTTTTCTAATATTTAATTTCGGTCATATTTTGTTGTAGTATCTTATGATTTTTAATTCTATGCATCCTTTTCAAAAAAAAAGTCACTATGTCGCAAGTGACATTTTTAAATTCTGCGATTCTGTTTCATATTATACGCGTATACATACTATCATAATGACTACACAGATATAGTTTAGCGCAATTAAGTTATGTAAAATTTCTTAGCTTGAAAAAATTGGTTATTTCTTTTTAATATGTTAACAGTAAATAAATATTAAAAATCTGACAAAACTGGAATTTTTTGTATGTGCTTGTTTATTTATACTATATTATATATGTCGTACAAGGAGCAAAATGTGTATTTGAATCACGACTAACTTATGTTGAGTGAGATTAAACACTCCTCTTGCCATTATAAACGTACACTGCTGTTAAATAATTTATGTAATGATTGAAAAAGTACGCACGAAAAATTTAATATTCAACCATGTATTCACTAACAATTCCTACATATGTACTCGTGTGTGTTGTGTGTATATATATATATATATATATATATATATGTGTGTGTGTGTGTGTGTGTGCGTGTGTGTGTGGATGTGTGTGTCCGCATGCATGCATGTGCGAGTATGTGTAATAGACTAATAATACATCGATATTAAAAACAACTGCAATCATTTAATATTGTCATTTAACCGTAATTTAATCACTCTGCTGAGATTCTGTTTCACACTACAGTATGGGCGAAAAGTCCCTTCCCTTTACATGTTAATGGCATAGTACAGTTACACATGTAGATAAACGTTGTTATGAATACAAAACAATACAAAAACGGTATATTTTTTACTATTGTTAAGCAGATTGACTCTTTATTATTATTTCCCGCCATAAGCTGAGTCCTGCGCGCGTCACTTCGGTTAGTGTAGGAAGGCGTGACAGTCTCGGGTTAAACCACGGCGGATAAAAGTGCTTTTACTGTTGAGAAAGGTTTGGTGGCATCTGTGTGGGTTCACGAATGTCAGAACATAAAGAAGACAGTGACAGACATTTTGAGGGACTTCGCTGTGCGGTTTGGAAAACCGCCGCCATCACTACCAATGTTATTCGCTTGCGAGAAGAAAACCTTTTCGACAGGAAGTGTTCTCGAATCACCACGTAGCGGAGGGCCTACGACTCGCACCGAAGCTTGTGTTGCTGTGGCGGAATCAATTGAAGATCGCCGATGAAGTCAACCTGTAAGCGGTTTGCAGAATTATTAGGTTCCGCGATCGACTATGCGAGACCACATGCGGAAAGATTTGAATGTTTCATGTTTTCGGCCATCAGTGAATGAGTTGAGTGATCCTTGACTTAAAACAACGTGTGCATGCATGTGTAATGCTGCTCGTACGCTTCCCACATGCAAATGATAAAAAAAAAACTTTTATGTTCTCTGACGAGTGTGCGATTTAGCTTACAAAATCGTAACGTCTTTTATTGGGAAAAAGACAATCCGCACTTTTATGAGGAAATCGAGTTCAATCCGCCGCATGTTATGATTTGGGTAGGAATAACGGCAGACCATCTGCTTGGATCATATTTCTTTGATGGTTTTGTAACCAAGCACAACTATCTTCACATGATTAACGTGTGGTTGCTTCTATAATTAACGACAAGAGGAATAGCTGACATCGTTACACTTCAATAAGACTGCGATTCACCACATCTTGCTATTAGTGTCCGCACACGACTAAATGAACTATTTCCAAACCAATAAATGAACCTTGAACCTTTGCAACAATGTTATTCACAATAAATGTTGATGTTAACCAGACATAAATGTTGAAATAAACTGTTTATTGTATTCATAACAATGTTTATCTACGTGTTTAACTGTACTATGCTATTAACATGTAAAGGGACCTTTTTCCCACGCTATACATTTATACCTTGTGAGGTTCTGATCTAAAAAAATATACTTTCCTTAACGAAAATTTCTTATGAATTTTATTTTATTACTGAAATCGATTTAGAGGAAGTCTTATAAATAGTTTTGATAAGCAGAACGCGCCAACGCTGTTCTCTTATGCAGAATAACCTTCCATTTGTTATTCTTGTTCCATCTGTGAGAATAGGCTATAGGAGATCTATTGTAATAAAAAAAAGGAATACCATTTCCGAAAATTAACCGAACTAAAACGTTGGTGTTATTGTCTGTGAAGCAGGAAAACTACATTGTAACTAATATGTGAATCGAAGTGATTACTGATTTATATTAAAATCAATCTTATGATAGGTTAAATTTATTTCTTATTTATTTATTTATTTATTAAAGAAAATATTTCTTTAAAAAATTGTTAAAGAATAATTAAATTGAAAAAGAAATTATTCAGATTCAAATTTTTTTACAAATATAAAAATATAAATTTGATTTGAAAAGTCTTTCTTTCCATTTAAAAATTTTGGGAATAAGTTTCGACTATCAGGTGAGAGTAATGGATGTACATCCAATATTGCTCGTCATTTTAGGTTGTATATCCATTTCTTTATTTTGTATTCTGCTTACTTTTTGATTTTTAATAACAATAAATTGTAATTTTCTGGAAAAGTAAATGAAAAATTGAATTATTAGAAATCATTCAATGCTGAATTTTTTTTAGCCTCTGGTACCACCGGTAGTTATCGCTTCAGAGGATGAGATGAATCATCTGAAGGGTGTGTGAAAATGCCATGCTTGACCGGGATTCGAACCTGGGACCTCTGGATGAAAGGCCGAGACGCTACCACTCGCACCACGGAGACCGACTTTATTAAGTGTTGGAAGAAATGTTAGGTTTTTTTTTTAGTATATACTTAAGGTAGTCCACCTTAAGTTTAGTGGTTAACTCGTCGTAGTCTGAGGTTCAAATCCTAGTAAAGGTTAGTTGCTTTTATACGGATTTGAATACTAGGCAGTGGATATCGGTGTACCTTGGTGGTTGGGGGTATTAACCACACGCTCAGTAATGGTCGGCCTAAGTCTATACAAGACTACATCTCATTTATACGTCATATATATCATCCTCATCTCATTGGGTCGTGGGAGGGGGGTTGCTTACTCCAACCCCGTTGCAATAAAAGTCTGTTCACTAATTGAACAGATTGCAGCGTAGATATTAGGAAAATATAATTAATTTAAATGGAGATTACTGTGTATTTTTGAATTACCCTGAAGTCTTGAAGGATTAATGTATTATTTTATGCTTCTTAGAAAAGATTTAAAAAAGTTTCTTAAAGAAGATGTCTTTTTAAATTAAACTTATGTAACTAAAAAAGAAACAAGACGTATTAAATATGATAAATGCCGAATTAAATAACATTACGTAAAGCTTTAATCCGTAAGCAAAAATTAAGGAAATAATGATAAAATTTACCATATAATACTTATATTGTACAGTTATATTAATGAAGGAAGTTAAATTTATATTTTTCGTATGGGTACTTTAATGGTGAAGTTAGTTGTCTAGCGTGAATGATCTGTCCACATTATATTTACACATCTAGAATTATATGTTAATACACGACTGTAACGGATAACTACTTACACTTTATATGTTATGAAATCTATCTTTACCTTTTTCAAAGTAAAATAAAATATTCAGTTGCGATAAGTTCTAAAAATAAGTTCTACGTATGATACATTGTTGAAAACTCTTAATCAGGGCTTATTACTGCAGTTAAGAAAAAATCCAAAATCCAAATTTGTTGGTTTTTGGGCTTTTTTGGATACTTTTGGTTCAGTTGATTGCAATCAAAAGAGGAGGTATATAAGTAGATGTTACAATATCTAGTCATAAATTCAAAATTTCAACATCCTACGGTTAATGGTTTTTAATTTAAGCGAGTTACATACGTACTTACATAGAGAGACGTCACGCCGAACTAGTCAGAAAGGATTCCGGGATGATTAAAATGAATATTTACATTGAAACCTGAAAATCAAAATTTTTCGCAATCACAATACTTCCTTTACTTCGTTCAAGGAAGTAAAAATTAAAGCAAATCATTTAATTAGTGAGTTAGCCTACTTAATGAAAAACAATAATTTTTTTTTTGCTTTTACGACCTCTTTGGGCTACTGTAGTCATTCTGGTCTTTTATTTGTTTCTTAACGTTAGGATTTTTAAGTTTTTTTGATTCCCATTACTTTTTCAATCTGTTAGATCTTACCTTTCTTTCTGTCTCTGAAAAAATCTTCCTGATCAATCCTGATCTGTTTATCTTTGGTTGAAATTTTATATTCTTACACTTTAATTATTTCAGTTTCTCTGTATCCTCTAGTGTCAAATCCAATTCTTTCATGGGTTCTTTGACTTTCCTAATCCAAATGGGTGGTGTTTTCTCTGTTTCTATAGTTTTTCTATTATTTTTCTAGTCAATCTATCTTCTGGCATTCTCATAAAATCTCCGAAAAAGGAAATCCTTTGCTTTTTCATTATGTCAATTTGTATATTACTATACATTTATAATGTATAGTAATATACAAATTATAAATATAAATATAAATTTTATTTTTTATATTTATATTTATTATTATTTTTTTAATTCTATTAATTCTTCATTAAATGAAAAACTAACAAAAAAAATCAATATTTCATTAATTATTTTTCTTATAATTAATACTTTTGGATAAATCTGATTCACTGTAATAAAATCACTCATAGCAAAAGTTCAAGAACCTTAAACAAATTAAACCTTAAAATGATAATAGATCAGGATTTTATTACAAATTATTAAGAATGTATTTAAAGCAATTAGTGGAAATACGTGTAACTGTAAAAAAGGAAACAAAATAAAAAAATGGCTATAAAAGAAATATGAAAAATGTATAAAAATAATTTTAAAAACACCGGCTACACATTGCTTTAAAATTATATAAAAAATGTACTTCTAATATGTTTATAAAATAAATAAATAAATAAAACAATTATTTAACAAATGGTACAATGTCCTTTTTGTATAACCCAAGGCAAAAATGAGAGCCCAGGATAGTGGTGAATTTGTTATCCCAAATCAGCCGATTTCAAAATCGAGAGTTCTACGGTTCAAATCCTGGTAAAGATAGTTACTTTTTTATGGATTTGAATACTTGGTTGTGGATACCGGTTTTCTTTGGTGGTTGGGTTTCAGTTAATCACACATCTCAGGAGTAGTCGACCTGAGACTGTGCAAGACTACACTTCATTTGCATTCATATATATCATCATTCATTCTCTGAAGTAATACCTTACCGAAGGCTAAACAGCAAAATAAAAAAAAGACAGAAATGAAAAGTTAAATTATACATTATCAAACTACTTAAACTCATCACTTGGACTGGCATTTTATTTATTTTTTTCCTAACGATTTCATGCTTTTTCGTCTTATGATTTTATTTAAATAATCGTTTAGCTTAGCTTATTATGTAATTTAAATTATTATTTGTTAATCATTAATTTATTAATTCAATCATATTATATTAATAATTAATTGAAACTTAATCTATATTTCATTTTTTCGTAATATTATTTTTATATTATTATTTAGCACAAACTGAAATTATAAACTATTTTGGACTAATCAAAATTTTGTATTTTTATTTAGTTTATCATCCGACGGGCGTATTAATATTCCGTAAAACTTTTGCCTAGTTATGAACGTCCTTAAAATGAAGCTTTGTATTTCACAGTAGTGTACCATTCTATAGCTTGGCAGTAAACAATGGAAACAAAGCCTTTCTGCAATCAGTGTTGCCAAAGGGTAGAATTAATTTGATACTGACCAACTTCGAATCGTATTCTAATATTCGTTGCCATTTTAAATTTATTTTCTATTATTAATGAAGTTAATTAAATTATTATTTAAAGTAAAATAAATTTATTTGGTTATTTATAGAAGCAAATATTTTGCGCATAAATTTTATTACTTGTTTATTTAGTTTCATTTTATTGCTTTATTTCAACTCTGAGTAATATTATGTGTTGTGTACGTAATAAATATTTATTTAATAAAATTTTGTTATGATTAAATTTAATAAAAAAACATGTCTAAATAATTAAGGATACAAAACGATTCCACTGTTGAGAAATTTGGCAAAACAGGGAATTTTTAATCGATGACCTACTGTATATTTTTACCACCATGCTCTGTCTGAATACTATGAATGTTTCATATATATAAGCAGTGGCGGCTCGCGTATAAGCACGTTTGAACTGCAGCACGTCTATTTCCACTTGATATTATCGTTAACATTTAGTATAATGAGTTTTTTTTTTAAATTCTTTTTTATACTTACTTGTACAATGTATAATTCCTAAGCTTAATGTCAGTAGCCACCCCCCAGTTTATGAAAACGATACAAAAATCTTTGTTCGGAACTGTACGCTTCACAGTTCCAGCAGCTGGTGTTTGGTTGTTGTGCGCATGCGCACATAGGAAGCTGCACGCAAGGCTGCGAGAGAGAGAGAGAGAGAGAGAGCACTGTCGCTCCCGCAGTGCCGACCCTGGCGTGCTGGTGGAAGGTAGTTTTTTTTTATTCCATGTGTGTACGGAACGTTCCTTGTTCGTTCCCTTTTCTAGTTCACTCAGTGAAAGAAATATGAAAGTGGTTTAGTTGTTTTTTCAGTAGTGATCAGAAGATGGCGAAAAAAAGGGCTCTTTGATTGCCAGATTTATCCAAAAACACGCTGGAAGAGCGAAAGAGAAGGTAATTAGTAAAAACTAATTATGTATTTGTTTCTGTGTACATAGAAATTTAAATTAAACACCGTTGGACTATAGTGTTTTTAGACGGACATTTTATTAAAATATTATCTAATAATACTAAAAAATATTATCTGGTTTCACATTTTATTATTTATTCAGTTAGACCGAATACGGTTTTTAAGTAACAGTGTACATATGATTGAACGTGATAAAAGTGTAGAACTAGATTATCCTTTTTCCAGTTATTCTATTTGATTCCTTTTTATTTTCGGTTCTTTTATTTTACATAAAACTTTAACCGTGGCTTTGTAAAAGTCCAGAAAAAAATCTTCTGGAGCAGCACCCCCATTAATTTTAGCTACGATTCGCCACTGTATATAAGTACAAAATACTGCAAATATTGTCTCAAATATCTGATCTGGACTTCGATCCAGCCAAATAAATTTACCAGGTTTGTTTGATTAGATACTTACGTAAAATTTTAAAAATTTGTGACATCAGTTGAAACCGGTTAGTTACCAGTCGAAAAAATGACTCCATATTGCTGTCATACATATAACATACTCGCATACAATCATCCTACCTCTGTATCTGCATATCTCTTTCTAGTATACATAGCTAGTAACAGTACCACGACTTTGCTAAAAACTCCTGTTTATAATGTAGAATAATAAATTTGTAATATTATTACGAGTATAATCAACAGTAGGGATAAAATATTTGGCCATTAATATCCTGTTGATGAATCCAAGGGCAACAGGAAGAAATGTGACTCTGATAATATGCCTATAATATAAAATTACAGGTCACAACCCATAACCACGCCCTTATTATTTGCTATATTCATCGTTAGATTACATTGAATATTTTGTGTATGTCATTGTAAATATGCTAAATAATACCAGAGTTATTTTTATTGCTTGAGGTTGATGTATTGTTTTAATTAAATATTTTTTGTAGTATAATAATGTTGAATTTTATTTTAACTAGAATTAATGCATGCTATTTAAGATTTAGTTTTTCTTCTCAGAAAGATTAAAAGTAAAATTATAGCGCAGTTTTGCAGAATAAGACCGACATTTCGTTATTTTATTCTGTATAATATATACTCTATTATTATTTTGTATAATTTTTTGTGCAAAAAATATGCAGAACATAAATTGAATGAAAAAATTAAGTGTTATATACTTTGTTATATATATTAAAATATATTTTCTGTTTATAAGAAAATTAGACTATTATAATCGTAATTCGATGAAATAATAAAAATATTGAGTAGTTACTAGACACAATGATGAAGTTTAAATTCTCTCATCACTTTGACTCGCTGCATAAGCCTGTATCAATAACAAAATACAGACAACATTACCACAAATTAAGGTTTTTTTTCTGTTGTCGACCTTAATTTGAGCGTAATTAATGAACGACTCTACCAATCTTCATCAAACTTTGAAATGCACAACTTCAGATACACTTTACAACATACCTAAATTTCAATGAAATTGATCGAGTAGTTTTGGAGATTTTTGAGCCATTAGCTTTTATACATGAATGTTACTTTTGAGACTTTCGATCCGCAAAATTTTTACTTGAATGGTATTTTTGTAATTGTTATACTTCAAAACGTAAAGAAAATTCATTTTCACCCACCAGTCTCATCATGTGATAAAAAAACCTCAAACTGAGATTGTATTGTTTGTTGTCAAACTAAGTTGAGCATAACCGACTCAACCAATCTTCATCGAAGTTTCACATTCACAACTTCAGATACACTACTATAACGTATCTAAATTTCAGTGAAATTCTTCTGGTCGTTTTGGTGATTTTTCAGCCACAAATTTTATACACAGTCCTATATATGTGTGTGTGTGTGTATATATATATATATATATATATATATATATATATATATATATATATATATATATATATGTAAGGAAATTAAATTTTAAGTTAATGGTATTTTCGTACTGCTCATATCTCAAAACGTAAAGAAAACTCAGTATCACCCCCCCCCCCCCCAAATCCCACTGTGCGAACAAAAGTAATACCTTACTTTTCTTCGAAAAGTCGGTAAAAAATTCTTATTAATAAGGTATCCATTAAATTGTTTTTTTATATTTCATTAGCTGGTCAATGTATGCCCGTCTAGCCAGAACCCCCACTGTGTTCATTATCTTCACGATTGTGAAAATAATACTAATAAATAATAATTAAAGGCTGTGCATTTTATAAAGCAGTGTATTGTATTTCTTCAGAGCAACATTTTGGTCAGTAAAAATTTCAAAAATTTGAGTAATTTGAGGTATGCGAGTTTTAGAATTGTCGGTCCCCATCTTAAAAATAGTAGTTACAGCTGGTTTTCCGTCCTTCGTACGGATAAAAAACTGTAATCTGTTCTTAGCGTTAACCTACAAACATCACGAGGAGGTAATTGAACTTCGTTCTCATTTTAATTTTATTTCTTTGTTTTTTGTCAAGTAACAGGAGGCAGGTGCAGCTAATCTTGTAGCGCACACGGTAACAGTGGTGGAATGATGGTTGAGCCGCCGTGGCGCCGCACCATATACCGTTGAACTTTTAAAGCTATTTTTACCCATAACCGAAACAGATTTCGAAAAAGACAACAATTTAATTTCAGATACTGCATGTGGTCTCCAGATTCGGGTTTGATCAACAATTTGGTCATAGTAAAGTTGAATATCAGCAAGGAACATCATCCGGTTGATACCGCAACCGATTAAAACGGCCACCATTTTGAAACGGTTTTAACGTCAATAATTCTGTGTTCTTTCCAGTTATAAAAACTATGTGTATGCAAAATTTCAGCTCAATCGGTCCAGTAATTTTTGCGTGAAAAAGTAACAGAGACTCAGTGACACTATTAGATTTTTATATATGTATCAGATTAATTATTCTTCACTTTATTTAGATCGGAACCCGAAAATAAATATAGAAGGGAATAAGATAATGCCAAAGATTATAAAAATTTGCAATAATATTTATTAATATTATCTATCATAATACTGTTAAGTGTCGAATCTAAGAAATCAGTTTGTTAGAGGTGATGCAGTATAGCTTAAACGAATCCTGCCCATATTTAACTAATTTTACAAATAAATTATCTGGTTCTATTGTATACTGTTGGAAAAAAACATACATACATATATATATATATATATAAAATATACGTATAATATATCTAATAATCCATCGGTTATAGGCGATTTGACATGATGGACCATACACTCCTTGTTTATTCTTAGGATTGTTGTTCATAGAAAAAACAATTTTGTTTAAATTTATTTATTTAATCTTAGGAAAATCTTTAATCTTTAGGAAAATCTTGTTTAAATCTTTTATTTAGTATAATCTTAGGAAAAAATTTCCATCATGTAAATTGGTAAAAAAGTAATTTTTTTTTACATTTCAAAATGCACAGATATAATTGACCTAAATTAAAAAAAAAATCCCTTCGGCAACCCGGAAGGCGGAGGTAGACTTCACCGGTGCTAAGTAGGGGATAAAAAAGATTTCTACCTTAAAGTTAAGAATAACTTCAAATTTATTCAATACGACAATGGTTGCGTGTGAAAAACAGTTCCACATGTTTAGCATACGACAAACCCCATCTTACAATTTCAGCAACATTTTGGTCATCCCTTGCCGTAAGCGTTGGTCATATCAAAAATTGTTTTAGACAAAGGTTTTAGGTAATGTTTAGAGGACTAACGATCACTTTAAACCGATTCGATACTGTACCTATTAAGGGAGGTATGATTCTTTTTTGTCCTCGAAACCCCATTTTTTCCACCCCCTGGGTTGATGATATAAAAAAATTTACTTTGATAAGTTTAAGGAACTTATCCAAAGAATAGTAGGAACTTTAAACGAATTCGATATTTTACTTAATAAGAAAGTGATAGTGACTTTTTTTTCCAAAAAGCCCTCATTTTCACCCCCATGGTCCGATTTTGCCCATTAACGAACTCGACCGAGATTTTGGGTCGTTATATTTTATGTATCAATTTGAAAGTGATTGGCGCAAAGTTACGGCAGTTATCGTGTCCAGAAGATAGTGATATATATATATATATATATATATATATATATATATATATATATCACTATTATAAACTTTTGAGCTGACGTTGGTTTTGGGGTCTGGGTGATATGAAACGCAAAGATATGTCGAAATTTTCCGGAAGTCGAATTATGGTACCCTTTAAAATAGGGTACTTTCTTATGAAATCTACCTAAAATTAATATAATATACATTACATCCGTTTACATTGCAGAACTTTGTTAGATTTCTACAGTATCAAACAATTTACAACGATAAAAAATTGTATAGAAGTCAACAAACCTTTAAAAAAAATACAAATTTTAAAAATTAAAGTAATTGCAATTATTATTATACTGGAGAAGAGTTCACCCAATAAGTAGTTTTTTTTAAATAATTGTTTAACAGCATGTCTACAATTTTTAATTACGTTTGTATTCGATGGCCTGTATACGAGGAAGAAGATTTAAATGATACCAATCCGTGTTGAAGGTTTAATATTATAACGAAAACTAGTATTATACTTCTGTTTCTTCAGTCTATCTTAAACTTATTATTATTATTTTTTTATTTAAACTTATTTTAAACAAGCATGTGCTTCAACATAAATAAACTATTTAATTATTAAAACGTTTAAATTTTTAAAAAATTCCATAGAAGAAGCCCTATTAAATTTATTTAATATATTAAATATTTATTATAATAATACCAATTATTCTAACAGAAACATCGAAAAATTCTTGGTTTATTATAGAAAGTGATCTTCCACAGTTTTTTTTTCCATAGAAAGTATGTATTCAATAATATTTCAGTATGCTAAGCTCACTGAATGTAGATAATACTCAACGCTGTGCTGTGTTCACCACAGTGACTATCTGTATACTAAATCTCATTACTTTCAGAGATTAGTAATCTCATTACTGATTGTGCCCCTTATACCTCAGAATTTTTTGATGGACCATGGCCATAAGAAAAAACCTGGTATAAATATTATTGAATAACAAATTAAAGTAACGTATTTCTTTGGTAAACAATTCATTACGAATACTTGTCTCCAGTTAGCAAGGAAAATATGCAGAATGTTTAAAAAAGGTTTTACAGTATTTCAGTAATTTGTTCAAACATAAAAAAAAGGTTTCTATTAGCAACTTTTTATCCGTCTGTCCACTAATTTGTGTTTTTTAAATAGAAATTTATATTTACACAATGAATTAAGCTATTTTAATGAAATTTAGTATAACTTTAAACTAATATTCTCTAGGGAAATAAATTAATACAGAAATTTTATATTATTAATTTCAAATTGATGGCATTAATATTTTTACATCGTGAGAGCTCTATTAGAGTAAGAAAGTAATTATTAACTAAAATCTTAAACGATTTGTTGACTACTAATATGACAGCTTATTTTTTAAATTCAGACTTTAAACAGCCGAATTTCTATGGAAGTTACTCAAATCTAGAACTCTCAAAGTTTGTACTCAAATTATAAAATAAAAATGTATTCATTATAAAAAAAAATTTCATATTCTATTTATATAAATCTACTAACTGGTTGGGGCTTCGTCCCCTGGACCCCGTGGCACAGGTCAGCCAGCCGACCTCAGAGCTGCAGAGCTCACTTCGCTCGTCATTTCCGCTTATCCAGGACCCTCTCTGGTTTCGTTACCTTTATGATTGTGAGAATAATGCTGATAAAAAACAATTAAAGTATTTATGTTTATAGAAACTTGAAAAAGAGACTAAATTACAAAAGATGGGATACTAGTAACAATGGTAACTAAAATACACAGAGCTTCGACGATGGAAGATATATTTTTTTATTCGAAATATATATATATATATATATATATATATATATATATGATTTATAAAATAATAATAACTTAACTCTATTCTTTGGTTAGACAAATATAAAAAAAACTAAATAAGTTAGAAAATTATCCAAATTAATATAAAACTTTCTAATTCATTAGGTCAACAACCAAATAAAAATAAAAAAACAAAAGCAGAAAACCTCGACGTTTCGTCCAAAATGTAGGACTTTATCAAGACAAACCACAAATATGATGTATATATATATATATATATATATATATATATATATATATATATATGTATACATATTATAATTATAAATAATTTTTAATTATTAATTATTAATATTTTTCCTCTTTAATGAATTTCTTTAATTGAACTTAACTGACTAACGTTTATGGCTTAAAACTTTTCCTGGGATAACACGAATCTATCCTGCAAATTTTAAAACGGTCGCTTGGTTATCGCGTGCTTTGTGAACAGACACACAGACACAAAAAAAAATTCGGCTTTATGTTTAAGATTATATTATAGAGTTTTTTAAAAAATCTGTTAATATAACGTTAGGAAAATTAATCTTCTCATACAGGGCTTATAATATTTAAAATTGGGGCACAGTGTCTTATAATAGTTTAAAAAAATAAGTAACATGAAGATAATAATATCTAAGTTAGGTCATTCTGTCTTAAATTTATCTTTTTAAGGAGAACATTTATTTTATGATACCTTTTGGTCTAACATATTTTTTTCTTTATTATGTTTTTCTAAAAAAACTGAATAATTACTTCAAAAATTAAAAATAAAATATTACGCAGATAAAAAATAAATAATAAAATACATATTTGTAGTTTATCTGGTAAATTTAGAATATTTTCTTTTTACAAAAACGGTTGTAAAATCTTATGGCCTATTTTAGTTATTAAGTTATGAAGGTCATTTTTCCTATTTTAGTACTGTGAAATTAGCTTCTTCTTTATAGTAAATTCAATGTAATAAAATAATATAAAGATTTCACAATGAAAATTTATTATTGAAAAGGAGAAGTCTTTTATTTTTCTATAAAATCCTAGCTTCTAACATTTATTTAGAATCCATTCTTTTATTTCTTAATACTTTTATTTATAGTCACATCAGCAATTAAAGTCATTAGCGAATTATTAGTGTAATGTAACTGTATCGGTAAATTTGTAATCGTGAACAAACTCAGGTCGACTGCTCCTGAGACGTGTGGTTAATTGAAAACCAACCACCAAAGAACACCGGTAACCACGACGTAGTATTCAAATCCGAATAAAAGTGACTACCTTTATTAGGATTTGAACCTGAGAACTTCAATTTCGAAATCAGTTGATTTACGACGACGAGTTTACTACTAGATCAATCCGGTGGATTAGAATTCATATTTAATTTTCTTAGCTCTATAAAAATATAAAAATTCATTTTACTAAAAGAACGTATATATATATTTTTTTAATTTAGGTTATGAATTAAAAGTAAATTAATAAGAAGAATAGACGGCTATGAAATAATAAAATTTAGGTGTTAATTAGTAGAATTATAAGTGTGAATTTACCATAAAAAAACCGCTGATTCAAGACATTGTCTACACCAAATTAATTTATATAGTATATAAATAATAATTATAGAGATACAGTGACATGAATAGTGAGAAATAGCACATCATTTAATGGTTTAGTTAGTAAATAATGAAAGTGTAAAGGAATTACTCCACTGTAATGTAAATCTCTTTTTAGTTGTAGGCTTAATTGTGTGATTATGTACGGAATATTAGGTAATATACAGTACTAGTTAGTATTTAGATGATTATGTTGAGAATTTAAATAATAATGGGATTTAATAAACTCTACAATATATTTTACAATTTCTAATGTTACTTTATAATTAAATATGTTTCTTGTTTTCACAACTAATTTAAATTAATTAAAATGTCTTAACGCCGAGATGAAAATTTAATGACTCTGATATTAGAATGCGAATAATGATTTTGATTTAAAAAATAGAAAAAAATTTCGTTACTAATTTTTTTTTAGACAGATATATTTATTACTATTTATTTTTATTTTTTTTGAAGAGAAGGTAAAGAAACTGCGGCATTTGATATATTCATGCACGTATAAACTATGAATATATATCTGAACAAATAATTGCTTAGTTCAAATAATTGAGTTTCTACCTTGACATCTTTAACTAATTTCTTTATACATAGATTTCATTACTTACCTAATTCAGGTTGGTTAAATAATGATACAAGTTCTAACTAGTAAAATTTAATTAAATTTATGCAAGTAGATAAGGAGCTATAAGCAACTGGTAGGCTATAAATAAATTATATAGGTCTCGTTAATAGTAAGTGTGTGTGTGTGTGCGCGCGCGCGCGCGTGTGTGGGCGCGATTATATGTGAAGTAGCGATTACTATATTTAATTGCCTTATAAAATAATCGTTATTTATTCGTATTTTTCTATAAAATTATAATGCAATTTACCCTAAAAAATTTATAAAATAAATGTATTTATGCATAATATTTTGTAAAAAGAAATCTCCGTTCAAAATATATTGAATTGAAAAATATATATTTCTGCATTGATCTAATGATGTTTTATTAAATTAGTTTATTAATAGAACGTTATTTATATGAAAAAAAAAAAAAATTGGTACTTAAATTTTGGAAATAAAGAATAATATTTAAATGATCTCAGTGGTAAGAAATTCGAGAAAAAACTTAACAGTTATTTATTGGTAAAGCTGTAGGAGAATATTTTTCGTACAAAATTGGCTTATTTTAATAAATATCATTAAACATTAAATTATAAAAAATTGGGCAGCCAACATCTCAGGAATTATAAATTTACATTAAATATACACATACACACACACACACACATATATATATATATATATATATATATATATATATATATATAATATAGCCTCGGACAAAATCCAACTTCACGTTCGAGCAGTTATATCTACGCCGTCCGGTGCGGGCAACGACTTTATACTTCGGTACTTTCACTTACTTCGGCCAACGGGGTAATAGTTTTGCTCAGGAGCTCCCTTGTGGAGTATTTAGTTGACGGACCCGAACTGGTTGCGGTTGTACCTTTCGCTTTCGCAGCTTGCAGTGGGTGCAGAAGGCATGACCGTGGCCTGTTTAGCCGACGTTGGGCGGTGTGCTGTCGGGGAGTGCTTATTTCCCTTCCTGGTAAAGGAAACTCGGTTGGTGGGTGTTTGTATTGTTGGGGTGGGGGGGAGCTGATGTTAGCTTGCTCTTCTGAAGTCTTGCGCCGTTCAGCGTGGGTCAGTCAGTTCGGCGTTTGGCAAGTAATATCCCGTGATTGAAGGTATCGGAGTCCTTACTGCTACGTGCGAGACCTGGGATGTCGATATAGCAGCGGGTCAGGCAGCATCTAATTCCTCGGCCCGGGTTGAATCTGTTGGGAAGCGGCTGACTGGGAATTCCAGGCAGGATCAGTGATCCGGTACATGCCTAACCGCTTCTCCGCCCAGACGACCTTGTGACGTATTGACCGGTGACTACTTTTTATGGAACAATTTATTTCTATATTTTCTATGGCAGAGGGCTCACATAAAATCTCTCTCTTGGAGAGTCTTTTTCTTGATATGGGA